>NC_138548.1:284334442-284849442 GCF_964273705.1 Natrix helvetica
TCTCCAGGGGTTTTAGATTACCTAGGACTGCATTGCCTAGCCAGAGTGCTCAAAGACTATGATGGCTTGCGATGATGGCTATTCTAATTCAATACATCAGAAGGACTCCAAGCCAACGATATTTGGATATACAAATAGCGAATATTTCAATTTACTGATAATCCTTTTCCAATGGAGATTTCTTCTATCAGTCAGTCAAAACAGAACAACTTATGATCATTCAGCATTCTATTAGCACAACGTGACCCATGCTTACCTTCCAAATAAAATACACTCAGTCTCTCCCATGAATAATAGTAGACTATTGGCAGGCTTGCCCTCCGCCATAGCTGACTGTCGCTGAACAACCAATTTAACCATTTTGGGAATTTGATTGAGTGTTCTGCCTTTTGTGATTCATTTAGCTAAGACAGTGATGGATTGAAATGGCTAGTTATTTCTACTTGAATTTGAGTTTTCATTTCTTTGTGTTGCCAAAACCTTAAAATACTTTTCTGGAAGATAAATAGCTGTTAAAAAGTCCTTTGCTTTACATTGGACAGGGATGAGGAATTGGTTAAAAGTGGGGAATTACAAATAGGAAATAGAGTTTCATTCTACTTTAATTAAATATTCAAAATGATCCTTTCTAATCCTCTATCAGTTTCTTCCAGATGTGTTGGATTAGACTTGTATTCCAAAATGTCTAAAGGGCAAAAGCATCAATTTGAAGAAACCTGATAAAGCTGTTGGTTTTTCAGCATTTTCTGTTTTGCTTAATTGGTTGTTCAAGTGTTTAGCTACTGCTTGGCATTGTAGTGAGACAATGTGTTTATATGCAAATGCTAAACATCTCTGAACCAATATGAGATCAACCACACTTTAATACTTCCCAGTCCATCAAAATGTCAGTGCATCCTAGAAGCTATTGTCCTACAGTTAATCTGAAAACAGGTTAGAATCTGACTCATACCTTCAAATAAATTAAGAATTACTTACAGGAAAGGAATAGTGATCACTTCAGAACATCAGGTCCACTGATTAGATGGATGGATAATATATGTATATATTTTAAAGTCCTGGAAGATTACTTCTACATACTGCAAAAAACAAACAAATAAACAAACAAACCCTTGCATGGATGCAGTCACCAGCATGATCTGTGGAGTGTTTGGATTTCATTGATAATGTGCCATCAAAAGTCAGTGTTGACTAAGGAATCAAACAGATCTTCTCCAGAATGATCTGCCCACAATCTGCCCTTAACTTTGGCAGCTTAAAAGTGTATGGACTTCAAGTGCCTAAGGTTGGGGAACACTGCTTTAGGTCTTCCAAAGAAGCACCCATCATCACTGTAACCAAGGACAGATTTACCTTTCCCTATATATTTTGATACTGATACTGAGAAACTGCCTCAGTCTCTCAACCTCCCAATTTATCTATTTTTTTAAAATAATTGTATAAAAATGGAGGAAAACAAAATTTTAAAATAACATTGATCAGTTTCAATATGAAGAGGTTAGCCTTACTGAAAATGAATATGCCTCAATTATCTTTGTTTTAAAATTACTGAAATTCCTGTCTTCAAAGAATATATAACTCAGTTATGAAGAATAACTGTACAATTCAAAAAATATTTCCTGTTCATCCTTTAAAAGCTGAGTCATGTTAATTTGATTGTGCGTCCTCCAGATCTAGTACATTCCAAAATAGGAAAGTTATATCTCGGCTTGCTTTTTAAAATATTTTGAAACAAAGAAACCATATTTCTGTGGTATTTTACTTCATCTCCCGAGTTGAAAACTTCCTAGTGTGACAAATGAACAATACTTTTCACTGCATTTTCACCAGTTTAAGTTTACTATTATTTAGAAATGCGCATGAACCATGAACTGGTTTAATAAATAATAGTATTTGCAGTTGTTTGATTGATAAGAATGTTATATTACTTTCTCTTTTATTGCTTCTAATGTCACGTTCTCCAATGGTATCAGAGTTCTCCAGGAGCTAACCACTGTTAAATTATAATCTGTCTTCCAGGCTTGTACTCACCTTAGAATCAGAACTATCTGTACGAAATGTTTTTACTTTATCATTTCCCCTTTTAAACATGAATATTTGCCTTCTCCCAGTATAAAAGGACTTTTCCACCATTTTTCCTATTCATTCTTTTTCTAAGTTCTTAATTCATTTCTTCATCTATCATAGTATGAGTTATGTTATTGCATTTAAAGAAGGAATCTGCTTGCGCCAATCCAGTTGTAGTGGAATTCGGCTATTTTGAAACAGAAGAGAGCCGCCTTAAAAAATCATGATGGAACTTTAATGGAGTTACCATTTGTCCCTGGAAGTGTTCTTTACATTAAAATAGCCAGTCTAGGAAGCAACATTGATTTTGCAGAGGAAAGAATGTTAATGCCTAGTTGTTGTTTCACAAAATGTCCCATATGAAAGAGCAACTTTCTCTACTCTATATATTTTTCAAGTTTTGTTGAAAAAAACCTACAATGTTTACAATATAGCCATTTTTCAGCGATTAAACAGTATATAGTCATGACTCCTACCAGATATTGTTAGGCTATGTACACATAATCCTCCAGATGCGACTGTAATGAAGCCTGCCCATTACAGTCACATGTCAGACTAACCATTAAAGAAGCATCTTACTTAATGATCTCCCCATCCTACTCTCCCAAATGAATGTTTAAATGAATGTGTAGGTCATGGGGTAAATGTGGTGCATAGGGTGTCTCAGGGGTGAGGGAAGCTCTTGGGGGCGTAGCAAAGACCCCAGCCCACTTGCCCTGGCTCTCCCAAGGCCACTCCCCCTATCCTCAAGACATCCCATTCTCCACTTCCTGCGCTTTGGGCCTCACAGGCCTTTTCCCAATCCCACTGGGTCCCACCAGGCCAAATAGTCTTCCAGAGTGCTGGAAAAGATCCAGGGGTGAGCTGCTACAGGTTTGCCCGGGTTTGGGAGAACCCATAGTTATGGCCAGTTCGGAGAACCTCCAAATCCGACCCCTGGCTGGCCCCACCCAGCATACCCACCTCTGCCACCCCACCACACCCCTCCCAGGAGTCTCCACACGGCCTGATTGGATGTGAAGTATGTGCAGGGCTCGTGCGGAGGCTCAGGGAGGGGAATCCAGGCCTCTCAGAAGACCTCCGGAGCCCGAGGGAGGCAGTTTTCGCCCTCCCAGAGGCTTAAGGAAAGCCTCCGGAGCTTGGGGAAGGCGAAAACGCCCCCTCCCCCTATCGTGGTGCAGGAGGCTGACTAGACCACACCCACCCTGGCCATACCCAACCAGCAACCGAGCAGAGAACCCGTTGCTGAAATTTTTGAAGCCCACCCCTGAACAGATCACCACGAGGCACAACTCTGAAAGTGGCAGCAATATTTACAGCTACCAGAATGTAATTCAGCCAAGGGATGCATGGCAACTGCTTCTGGAATCACGTCCTGCTGCTGTGGGACAAAGCAACTGGTTCTGCTTCCTTAACTGGATCTGCACAGACTTTCATAAACCTCTGCCTGTAGATGCTTTGAACTGGTAGGAGTCAGCAAGAGACCCAGAAAGTTTTTTCTAGATCAGCCTTTCAGTTGTGTAGACTAGTGGTGGGATTCAATTTTTTTTTTACTACCGGTTCTGTGGATATGGCTTGGTGGGCGAGGCTTGGTGTGGAAGGATACTGTAAAATCTCCATTCCCTCCCCACTCCAGGGGAAGGTTACTGCAAAATCCCCATTCCCTCCCAATTAGCTGGGACTTGGGAGGCAGAGAATGGATGGGGGCGGGGACAGTCAGAGGTGGTATTTACTGGTTCTCTGAACTACTCAATTTTTTTGCTACCTGTTCTCCAGAACTGGTCAGAACCTGCTGAATACCATATCTGGTGTAGACTCAATTTCCATTGTTGTTAAGTAATTGCACTCATAAGCAGAATCGGTCTTTATTTATTTATTTATTATTATTCATGCTTCTAGACCGCCCCCTCTCCCAAAAGGGACTCGGGGCGGTGTACAGTCCATGCAAAATATATCAAAATACAATAAAAATTGAATATGTACAGTTGGAATGGAGGAGGTTAAAAATGGAATTAAAAGAACTGTACAAAGCAATATATATAAATATAGGATTTTGAACCCCTAAAACACACACAATAAGTTAAAAACAATACCCCTAAAATAACCAGTTAATACATTTGCCAGGGGGGACAGTTGTAATTATGCCAGGCCTGCTAATCGTTTGTTAATCAATAAACATAATACACGCTCCTTCATAAACATTTCATTTGTATTTTTAAAATAATTTTCATTCTTATGCCATGTGTTCATATGAATAGACTTATGTTTAAACTATGTATCCAAAACAAGCAGACCTTTTTCTAAAGCATATACTCATCAATCACCATTGTCATTCATTTTTGGTCTCTATGGTCTAATAACATTTTTCATGCCCTTACATCTTCTTCCATTCATGTCATCTAGAATAATAAATTTTCCCATGAATGGTGTTCATTCAAAATGTTGCATAGTTTCCCCCCAAACTAATCTTTTCAGCTGTTATCACCACTCAGTAGAATGTAACATGCGAGTATCATCAACCTATGAAATCAGTTATGCTTGACCTTTCCCCTTTCTATTTATTTCACAGACACATAGCATTAAAACTATTCTTAGTTCATTTAATTGCATTTATTAATCCATGCTTTTTAACCTACTTATTTATTTTACCTTCCTTAGAAACCACTCAAATCCTGGAGGAATCTGGTTGGTAACAGCAATAAACAAAGCACAATAAAAATACTTAATTGTAAAATTCCAATATTTACTCCTCTTAGATTTCAAGGAACATTCTTCCATATACCATGGTCTTCACCAAATGGAGCCATAGAAACTGAACTCCTCTATCAATCATGGCTTTAATCATTCTAGGTCAGGGATGTCTAACCTTGGTAACTTTTTAAGACATTGACCCATGCTAGCTGGGGAATTCTGGGAGTTGAAATCCACAGGTTTAAATCCATAGTTCTTGTTTTGCACTACTGTAAGTCACTTGACTTCTAGTAAACTATACATTTCTCAGCAAATGGAGTTAAGGATCATTTTTACTTAGAAGACCAAGTTGAGACAGGTCTGACAACTGTCTTCATTCCCAGATCATCTTCCTTAGTAGCCCATTTTTGCTGTCAGTTCTCAAGTTATTGTATATATTAACATGACTTTGGAGGAAAAAAAATAGTTCATCAAAGATGTAGATGTGATGTTGAATTGCATTCCAAAACATGGAATCTGAGATTTGGTGAATAACCCTGTTTTACTGATCATAGGGATCAGCTGGAAGAATTATCCTAATAAGATGGGAAGACAGACAATAAGGGAGATTAGTCTCTGCCCATGTATGACAAACACTGCACAAATGCCCCAAAGGATCAGATCTTGTGTTGCCACATTATAATGCCTATTTTATTACTATGATGTAAGTGACTTGTTTCTGTGGATACTGCTGGTTCTAAGCAAGTGAAAGAAGGGACTAGATCCTAAAGAGTGGTCCAAGAGATGTGTTTTTGGTCAATTTGTTTTGAAATATCTTTATATGGTAGAAATGAGAAGATGGAGCAGTCTGTTTCTATATGGTATAATTTAAAAACATGCCAATGGACTGAACTATTTTACAGGGATCTTCTTTTCCCCTTTTCAATGCATTTCATTCACACTTTAATGTACCGTACTTTTGGGAGTATAAGATGCACGTCCGTCTGTCCCCCTAAAAGAGGGTGTAAATGTTGGTGCGTCTTATACATTTTTGGCCTCCAGAAACCCCGCCTTGAGTGTCCCGTTTTTGCCAAAACCAGGCTTGTTTTTCGCAAAAACGGGGCATGCAGAGGGTTTGGGAGGCCTGCAGAGTGCTTATGGGAGCCGGGGAGGGCAAAAACCTTTTTTCTTGTTTACCTCTTCGAAATCTTGGTGCATCTTATACTCTGGTGTGTCTTATAGTCCGAAAAATATGGTATGTTTCTGTATGTTTTCACACATTTTCTAACTGTATTGTTTGGTTTGTTAAATTCACTAATAAAAAGATATTTTCTGATTAAAAAATACTGGGTGGTAGTTATCCCAGATCAGGATAACTTGATGTCGGTTGTACATTGTGGATAACTTGATGTGAACAATGCATTGTCCATTGTCACCTTAACAGCATTATGAACAATATCTGGGTTCTCTACCACAAATCATCATACGTATCACACCAAGACTTGTTCATTGGCCTAAATGCTGCAACACAGAAATCTTGTCCTATAGGGCAGTGATGGCAAACCTTTTTTGGCTCGTGTACCATAAGCGGGGGGAGTGCAGGGGGGTCATGTGTGGGTGTGCTACACCCATAATGCAATGCACGACCCCCCCGTGTGCATGCGTGCATGACAGGCGCGACCCCCCATTTTTTGCATGCTTTTTTTGCCCTCCCCAGGCTCCAGAGGCTTTATAGGAACCTGGGGAGGGGAAAAACAGCCCCCCCGCCCTCCGGAGGGCAAAAAAACGACCCTAAGAGCAAACTAGATGTCACTTCCGGGTTGCTTGTAGGGCTGGTTTTAGCCCTCTGGAGGCTTTAGGAGCCCTCAGGAGGCTTCCCTGAGGCTCAGGAGGACTAAAAACAGCCCTACGAGCAAACCGGAAGTGACTTCCGGTTTACTCGTAGGGTCATTTTTCATCCTCCGGAGCCTTCAGAGAAGCCTCCGGATCCGGAAGGCCCCTGAAGGCTCTGGAGGGCTTAAACCGGCCCTACGAACAAACCAGAAGTCTGTTCTCGAACTTCCGTTTTGCCCATAGGGCCTTTTTCTTGCACTCCGGAGGTTCAGGGAAACTCCTGAAGCCTCCAGAAGACCTCCGGGGGGCGGGGGGAAGCTGTTTTCGCCCTCCCCAGGCTCCTATAAAGCCTCTGGAGCCTGGGGAGGGTGAAAAATGGATTTAAAAAAAGGCTGAACTCAGCTTGCCAGCACCCGCATGCCACCTGTGTGCCACTTGTGGCATGCGTGCCATAGGTTCGCCATCCCGGCTATAGGGAAACAAAACTCTTGGGTGAGTCAGAAATAAAGGAAAATGAGGTATATTATAGTGTGCCATCAAACATAAACTCAATAAGGAAAGAAATCTTTTATGAGCTGCTTATGAAATAGAGCTACAAAACACATTATCTTTTGGCCACTTAGCTGACAGCATTTTTTTTTATTAACTAGAACATCAACATTTGGATTTACGACTGGGCTGATACATAATATTTATCCCAGGATTATATCTCGGATGATATAGTCTAGGCAACCGTCCCACCGGGAACGGCTCAAACTGTGCTTTTCTTTTTCTCCTCTCTTGTTATGAGAAGAGAAAACTTTATCTCCTCCTCTCTTTTTCTCCTTCTTTCCCCTCTCCTTGCTTAACAGAGAGCTCTTGCCTTCTCCTCTTCTTCCCATTCCTTGCCTGTCAGGGACCCTTTGTAGAAGGGCAGCCAGGCCTGCCAAGGTGCCTGCCAGCAAGAAGGCACAAGAGGTCTCAGGGTAAAGTTTGCACAATCTGGCTGGAACACCCCTTAACTGGATCTCTATTCCTCAGCCTGTAAGTCTATAGTGGGGTTCAGTTTTCTGACCCTGCTGGCAGCATCTTTGGCTCTGACAAAATCTTGCACAGATTCTTGTAGGACCTCATGTTTGAGAGCCCTAAACTGAGTTCTTATTCATGGAAGATACAGTACAGGTAGTCCTCCACTTACAACCACAGGAACTTCCTGTAGAACTTCCATTGCTAACTGATGTGGTCCAGAGGTGGGCTGCTATGGGTTCACCAAGGTTCAGGAGAACCCGTAACTAATGTTATGGCTGGTTCAGAGAACCTTCAAATCCCACCCCTGGCTGGTCCCGCCCATCCCACCCCTCCCAGGAGTCTCCACATGGCCCATTTTGGATGAGTGCTAAGTGCATGGCCCATGTAGAGGCTCAGGGAGGGGGAAAATGGGCCTCTTGGAAGTTCTGGAAGGCTGGAAACGGGCCCTTCCCTTCGGCAGGGCCTCTGGACCTGGGGGAAGCAGTTTTCGCCCTCCTAGAGGCTTGAGGAAAGCCTCCGGAGTCTGGGGAAGAGGAAAATGCCCCCCCCTGCTGTGGTGCAGGAAGCAGACTAGGCCACACCTACCATGCCACTCCCACCTAGCAACCGGGCAGAGAACCCATTGTTGAAATTTTTGAAGCCCACCTCTGATGCGGTCTTATGTGAGCCGTACCCAGTTTTACATCTTTTTTTTTTGCCACAGTGCTTAGGTCAGTCACCATGGTCATTAAGTGAATCCAGCTTCCCCCATTGACTTTGCTTGTTA
The DNA here is from genome assembly GCF_964273705.1 of Natrix helvetica. Classification (NCBI taxonomy): domain Eukaryota; kingdom Metazoa; phylum Chordata; class Lepidosauria; order Squamata; family Natricidae; genus Natrix; species Natrix helvetica. The sequence goes on from NC_138548.1 coordinate 284,342,787, forward strand.
GAAGAACCCTAGAATGTCGCAAAAGGGAGTCATGTGACCCTGGGATGCTGCAACCGTTGTTAATACATGCCAATTGCCAAGTGCCTGGACTTTGAACACATGACCGCTGCAATGGTCTTATAAGCATGAGGACCAGTTGTAAGTCACTTTTTCTGAGTGCAATCGTAACTTTCAACGATCATTAAATAAATGGTTTTAAGTTGAGGACTATCCGCATTTTCAAGATTTGTTAAAACCTATTGCAGTAGATGTTTTGTCCAGAGTGGATTTGTGGACTCATTTAACAATTAAACCCTTCTTCATGACGAATAATGTCTCCTTCCTGCCAACTAGTGGTTGCCTGGATTTTTGCAGCCCATATCTGGTATCTCTAATTAAATCACCTAACTTCATTCAGATACTTCATTCAATCAGTATTATAATGTCTGTATGTAAGTAGGTGTTTCATTTGTTTTTGTTCACAGTTTGACTCTTAATAGCTTGTTATACATTTCATTTTTTATGGAAATATGATGATATTCTATGAATTAGGGATGCGGTGGCTCAGTGACTAAGACACTGAGATTGTCGATCAGAAAGGTCGGCAGTTCAGCGGTTCGAATTCCTAGTGTCACATAACGGAGTGACCTCCTGTTACTTGCCCCAGCTTCTGCCAACCTAGCAGTTCAAAAGTGTGTACAAATGCAAGTAGAAAAATAGGAATCATCTTTGGTGGGAAGGCAACAGCGTTCCGTGCGCCTTTGCCATTTAGTCATGGTGGTCACATGATCACGGAGACGTCTTCGGACAGCGCTGGCTCTTCGGCTTTGAAACGGAGATGAGTATCGCTTCCTAGAGTCAGGAATGACTAGCACATATGTGCGAGGGGAACCTTTACCTTTACCCCATTCTATAAATTAATCCCAACGCTGCAGAGACCAAAGGTGTGAAAATAATGGAGGCTTTTTTACAAATACGTTCATTATTTAAGTAACAGGAATAGAGAAACGGCATTGAAAGATACTAAACACAGAAGGAAACAGTGACGTTCCATGTGAAAGAATGGTGATGGGACTGGAAAGGAAACGTGGGAATCATGAGACCTTGGCTTCAGCTCCACATATTTATTTCATCCCCTGGGTGTGAGGAACACTTGATCCTCAGCAGTAATGGTGTGTGGTGGAGAGAGATTTGTATGATACCTGAAGCAGAGAGACAGTATAAGTCACGACCGACTTTGTCATCTGGCACTGAGGTTCTGTGCAGAACAGTCCTTGTGCCCAGCAGTTACCACGCTGCCACCTAATGGTAGGAAGTGAAACATGACATTATTTATACATAAGCTGACAGCAGGAGGAACTTCCATCACAAATAAATGACTAAAGTAAAATAACAGGAACTGCTCATTGTTTTACAATATCATGTGATATATATATATATATTCCCTTCTCACCTCTGTGGGTGGTATGTATCTTCCTCAATCTTGGATCCTCTACCAGACATCTGGGAGTTTGGGGGTTCTGTGCAATATCCCAGCTGTTCCTAGCATTCTTTTGTTGTGTGCTATACAGTGGCAGATTAAGGCTCACTGGTGCCCTAAGCACTGACAAATCTTGGTGCCCCCCTCCTTTGTACATACTGTACAAATGAAGCCAAGCTTCATTGGGTTTTTTCTTTCTTTCTCAACTTTGTGGTGCCCCATTTGGGCCTGGTTCCCTAAGCACATGCTTAGTCTGTTTAATGGTTAATATACCACTGGTGCTATACATGTTGTCCCTGGGATCTGCTGGAGCCATTCTCCCAGTTTAGGAGTCACAGCTCTGAGTGCTCTACTATCACTTTCACTTTAACTTTCCACATCATGTCTAGTTCCTCCTTCAGGCCCTAGTACTTCTCCAACTTCTCATACTCCTTCCTGATGTTGCTGTCTCCACATCTATCATCACTGCTGTCTTCTGGTCCTTGTCTTCCACCAAAATCTCTGGTTGATTGGTCAGTACCTGCCTGATCGTCTGGATTTGGAAGTTGCACATCTAGATTGATAGAAGGCTGTGACTTCAGACAGATAGTGATTTGATTAAATAGGCCATGGTAGACTGGACTTGTTCAGTTTATGTGAAAGGTAATTAAATAAGGAAAATTAATTTAGGCGTATTTTGAACGGGCCAATCTGAGTGTGTGTCAGTATACACATTGCATTTAGTGTCTAACAGGAGAGATGAAGGAAACCATTTGCTTTTCCAATACAGAGTTTAGATAAAATATACTAATTTGCATAGTAGTGTTAGCCATTCTGTCTAGGCTTTTATCACATATTTTGTGGCATAATTTGCCAAGATTGATTAGTAATGTCTTTGTTGTTAACAGGGAATGCAATGTGGAAAGCTCTATCTATCTATCTATCTATCTATCTATCTATCTATCTATCTATCTATCTATCTATCATCATCTATCTATCTATCTATCTATCTATCTATCTATCTATCATCATCTATCTATCTATCATCTATTTATCTCTATTGTGAAGTATTAATACCACTTTATAATGCCTTGGTAAGGCCACACTTGGAATACTCCATTCAGTTTTGGTCACCCTGATGTAGAAAAGATGTTGAGTCTCTAGACAGAGTGCAGAGAAGAGCAACAAAGATGATTAGGGGACTGGAGACTAAAACATATGAAGAACGGTTGCAGGAACTGGGTATGTTTAGCTTAAGAGAAAGAAGGACCAGGGGAGACATGATAGCAGTGTTCCAGTATCTCGGGGGTTGCCACAAAGAAGAGGGAGTCAAACTATTCTCCAAGGCACCTGAGGGTAGCACAAGAAGCAGTGGGTGAAAACTAATGAAAGCAGGGGTGGGTTCCTGCCAGTTCTAACCTCTTCTGTAGAAGAGGTTCCACAAATCTACAGTGCCGTTTAGAACTGGTTCCAGCTCCCTCCCCCCGCCCGTCCTCACATGATCAAGATGAAGAGCGAGAGGAGGAATTCTGGGAGTTGAAGTCCACAAGTCTTAAAGCTGTCTAGTCTGAACACCCCTGGTTTTTTTTTTAAAGGGTTAGGGGTGCAAATGTCTTGTAACTTGACAGCTTTAAGACTTGCACACTTCAATGCCAGAGTTTCTGAGCCAACATTTTGGTTGCTAAGCAAGAGCGTTGTTAAGTGAATTTCACCACATTTTACGTTGGCCACTCCCACTCAATCACATGGCTGGCAAGCTACCCCCACCCAGTCACATGGCCGACAAGCCACTCCTACCCGGTCAAATGGCCGGCAAGCCACCCCCACCCAGTCACATGGCCGGCAAGCCACTCCCACCCGGTCAAATGGCCGGCAAGCCACTCCCACCCAGTCAAATGGCCGGCAAGCCACTCCCACAAAGCAGGCCACACCTACAGAAGAGGTTCTAAAAAAAATTGAAACCCACCACTGAATGAAAGAGAGAAACAACTTAGAACTAAGGAGAAATTTCCTGACAGTTAGAACAATTAATCAGTGGAAAAACTTGCCTCCAGAAGTTGTGAATGCTCCAACACTGGAAGTTTTTAAGAAGATGTTGGATAACCATTTGTCTCAAGTGGTGTAAGGTTTTCTGCCTAAGCAGGGGATTGGACTAGAAGACATCCAAAGTCCCTTCCAGCTCTGTTATTCTATTCTAATAAGAGTGCACTTGTATAGTTATTAAAATATGGATGTAGTTTTCTTGTTGAGTTACTGTGCAATTTTTTCATAAGTGTTTGAAGACTGTATTTGTGCTTGACTCTTAGAAGAATGCCATTATTGTTCCTGCATAGAAAGGGAAAAGAAAAGAGTGTATAGAAAAAATGGTTAGTTAAATGTGCTTGAAACGTGTTTGGCAGAATTCTGTTTGAAAGTGTACAGGAGGTGACAGAATTAAAGAAGCACAATGTAATGTAGATTTATGCGGATAATGTGTTGTTGGCTGAGAATTCAAGTAATTTACAGGAGTGTTAGATTGTATAAGGCAATAAGCAGCACAGATCTAAAAAAATAATGTATGATATATTAAGGCAGAAAATTAGTTGACTGATCACAAGGTATACATGAATGGTGAATAACCAGAACAACTAGATACCTTTGTGTACTGTGGTAGGAAGCACTCTAAAATAGGGAAATGGACAAATGTTAAGAGGCGCAAATACTGGTAGAATTATAATGAAAATATGTAGTCTATTGTCATGAATGAATATTTATCAAATGAAGTGTAAATGTCTATGTGTTAAGAGTATACTCCTGTCCATTTTGCTATATTGAAATGTTACGTGGAAGTGACAGTTGAGTACGTCAGGAAAAACATATAAGTAAATTGAATGTAGCAAGAATGAGGTACATAAGAAACTTGTGTAGAAAAACAGGTGATGGGATCATCATGGAATGGGTAGTGAAGTAATACAAAGTGTGTGACTGATATGAATTTCTTATGGTTTGGTCACAGAATAGTAAATGGGTTGAGAGGAAAAGGAGAGAAAGTAATGCTTGGATGGAGAGGTTCAGATCATGAAATAGAGGGATATAAGAAGCTTAAAAGAGATATTAGTTTGGTGTAGTAGTTAAAGGAAGCAGACCAAAAACTGTGAATTTTGTGTGTTCTTTGAGCTGGCTTGTTTTCTTTGAGCTAGGCACTCTTTCTTAAAATTGTCAATAATACTTTAGTTTCCTTTTAAACTGTGTTTGATAAATATGATATAAAAATGGTGTGTTCAGCTTGTTTCCTACCCCATCCATAATTTCAAAATCCTAGTTTGACTGGCTGCATTGTACACAATATGTCCAGTGTGTATCGTTTGTTGCATTCTTCCACATTACTAACTTTGAAACAGAAGAACTGACTGGCACAACACTCTTGTTCACCTGGGGACAACAAATTAAGGCACGGACATTTTGACATGTGATGGTTTTCTTTTAAATGCTTGTCAGCAACCCATTTCCTGGCTGTGTCCCTAGCAGGGGCTTCAATGTGCTTCCTCCCCTCCTGACCCGGGAGGCAACTGGGTCAAGGTACATCCAGTGAATCAAAGGAGGCCATCCTGGCCTTTTCAAGCATATTACATGGAGAGATTGTGATATGGTTTAAAACATCCTTTAATCTCTGGCTTCAAATAATGGTTAATCCCAGCATTGTGCATGTTCAGCGAGAATCAGCGAAGTAAAATCTTTTAAACTGTTTCAATCTTGCTTCAGGGATTTAACAGTCATTTGGGGAAAGGGGTTGGGGGGGGGGAAGAGATTGGTCAATTTTGTCATAATCAAGGGTGTCTAATCACTGCGGTTTGGTCCATAGAAATATATGCTAAATCTATTCTTGGAGCAACCAGAGAGGACTAGGGTAACAAAAAACAAACAAACAAAGAAGAGGCAAGGAGAAATAGAAATGCATAGAGGTCATCAAGACAGGGAAGAGACAAAGGAGAGCAGAAGCGACAAATTGCAAGTTATGTGAGAATGGGATGGGGGAGAAACAGGGGAATGTGTTACCTGAAGGTTGTATATTTGCACATTCTCGGCATTCAAGAAATGTCCAGAATCAGGTAGATATGACCCAGCAACAGAATATACCCTAGGCATATTATAATTTATATCCAAAGACAGTTAGTTAACTAGTTAAGACATCAAGCTAGAAACAAGGAGAAGCTGAATTCCTCAGGTACAAAGCCAGCTAGGTTACCTTGGACCAACCTCCGTCTTTCTCAGCCCTAGGCTATATATTAAACATCTTTAGCAAAATTAAGCCAAATGCTAACTTTCCCTATTATGGGGTTCAAGCATGCTTTTATTGTTATAGTCTGGGAATTCCATCAAAAGACTATAATAGTGTATTTCAGATGAAAGGGAGGCAACTGAACCAAATGATGGCAGCCAGGAAGAGATCAAACATATCTTAGCTGCTGGGCTACTAGTCAATGAAAAAAAGATGCTTTTCTCATCGGAAAAAAAAAACCATTGGTGTTCAATGTGAACCATCTGGATAGTCATGAGTGCATGTAATGATAAACTATCTTTCCAGCCTGAATGACTTTACTCCGGGCTAAATGAATGATCACATGTAGACTTGCATTTGTGTGCAAATGGCCACATGTGAACTACAGATCCTTGCTTGTATGGATAGACCTATAACTTTGGCAATAGGCAGGATATTGGAATAAAGATATTGCAACAGTGCTACAGTGCAAAGAGATAGAAAAAAAAACTAGTAGGTAAAATTTGATTTGATCTTCCAAATGGACTAATTTTCCAAATACAATCAGAAAAGCCAGTTTGAGGGTTGAATTAAATTAAATTCTTGAGAATGAACTTGACAGGTTGATTGTACAAAGTAATTCGGGGAATGGAGTCATTTTGATTTGAATGATGGTGTCAACAGTATAACCTAGTAACTGTTTGGCTAGGGACAGAATAGATCTTATATCTGCAAAATGAAGCTTACAACCCTGAGGAAGCTGCTTTGCACGCAAGAGTTAGAAGAAAACCATCCAAGCATAACTGCTAACCTACATCCCTGAAGCAAAGGTGCGGCCAAAAAACCTGCAAAGGAGGATTTTTTTTCTTCCTGATCTAGAGAGATTAGCTGTCTCTTATGGGCCAGCCAGCTTCTTCGTTCAGTCAAAAGACCTCACCCTTTCTTATGGCCTGGCCATGGACAAAACATCTCCAGGAACTTCATTTTTCCCCTCCCCACAGGAGATCTCAAATAAACAACCCTTTTTCTATTCTGTTTTCATTTCATCCATGGCCAGCAGGCTGTAAGAGAGCTGTTCCAGGATATCCGTGGAGAGGGGGTGGGGGGAGAACTTAAATGGGTTGAACAAATTCCCTGGGTCCAGCACAAGCAAAGTTGGGTGTTGGTTAAGAATATTTAAGAGCTAAAAATGGCTTCAAGCACTGGAATGCAGGGATAGGCCAAGATCCAAAGCCTCTGTTAACATTTCTAAAGCTGATTCTTAGAAGAGGAGTAACTAATATATGACCTGTGAAGATGATAAAATCAAATAAACACTCAGCAAAAAAGATTATCCCATACCAAGTGGAGCCTCTTGGTTCTAATGTAGTTGCCGCTATAATTTTTGCAAATTCTGTACATTGATGGGAACGATTGCCTATTGCACGGGGGCTGCAGTTTGAAAATACCCTATGCAGTAGAAGAACTGTTGGATTTCGTTAGAGCTGAAAGTTATGCCATTTTAATGTAGATCATTTCAGCTGTATCAAATGTTTTCCAGATTCAAAAGGAAGAGAAGATTAATCTTTCTTTTAACCAAGTTGCTTCAGAAGTTCTGTGTTCCAGTGACTGAGGCTTTATTTTGGAGCTAGGTGGCTTGTTGAGTGTGCTGCTTTTTCAGCAAACTGCAGCATGGAAATTGAGAGTTTTCTTATCTATACAGAGATTAAGAGTGTATTATTTCTCTGCGTTGTTACCCAATGTCTAGTCTTGACTTACAGGATCATGAGTCTAGCTATGTGGTTTGCAATGTGCTGCCTATGAGCTTCCAGCTGGAACATATCAGTGTCTTTCTGAGCCTTTCCTTTCAGTGCCTCTGGCACCACAATCCAGTTGCACATTGTGACCTGCACAAGAAGTGCAACACTACTTGCAACTAAAAATAAATAAATCAAGGGCCATATGGCACGGTCATATTTATAGTGAAAGAGAGCATACAAGGAACAGAAGGAGGCACGATATTTTGAATGTATATTTTCACAAGATATATATCAGTTTATGGTCATTCAATGAATCTAGAGGCCATCACATTATGGGAAGTTGGATTGCAAGAATTACATCTACAAACTTTGCTGATGTTGGCTACAATATTCAAAAGCTCCAAACACCTTCTAGTCTTAAATAAAATGCTAAATGGATCCAATAACCAATTGGATATGGATAGCATCCATTCCTTATGATTATGAATTACAGTATGTATCAATTATATATTTAAAGCTATGTCATATTATTTAAAATGTTTATACAATGCTTGTGAGAATGGCATATCGATTTTTTTGTACATAAGATTCATCAGCATTCTTACTAATCAACTGCTTCAAACAAACCTTGATCTATTACAATTATGCAATCCTTTGCATGTTGTGTTAAAAATGGAAAAGTGACTTGTTCCTGAATAGTCTACATCTCTTGGTTCTCTCCCAAAAATCTTAGACAGTCTCAGAGCTGGAATTTGCTCCTTGATTTACAACCATTTGTTTAGTGACTGTTTGAAGTTTCAACCACACTGAAGAAAGTGACTTTTAACTGGTTTTCACAATCGTTGCAGCGTCCCCAGGGAAACATGATCAACATTCAGATGCTTGGCAACTGGCATGTATTCATGTCAGTTGCACCGTCCCAAGGTCATGGAATCACCATTTGTAACCTTGCCAGCTAGCTTCTGACAAGCAGAGTCAATGGAGGAAGCCATATTCACTTAAAAAGTGTGTCACTTAACAACTTTAGTGAGTCACTTAACAAACGTGGCAAAAAAGTTCATTAAATTGGGCGACGTTCCCTGAACAACTGCCCCGCTTAGCAATGGAGATTTGGGGCTGAATTGTGATCGTAAATTGAAGACTAGCTGTATCTGGAATCCCAATTTATCTGAGAAACGTAATGTTTGGAGAAGGCTGATATCGAATGTGAGCAGCCAATCTGATTGCTATGCATTTCAGTTTCTACCCTTCTGGAAGTAACCAGTAGACATGGATAAATCAAAGTTAGGCGCCACGATTAAAAAAAAAGAGCAATTATTACAAGCACTGCCTAGTTTAAAACACCCATCGCAGATTAGTTAGATGAAAAAGCCACAGCAAGGAGGACGTGAGATCCTGAGTGTATCATTGTGTTTTGACAATGCATTATTGTCCAGCTAAAATACATTTTTTGCCCAATAAAAATAAATATTTAACTGGATGAATCTAATGTAGCAGATTCCAATAAGAGTAACTCTTTTTTTAAAAATTATTTGAGAGTTGAATGTGATTAGGACATGATCTTTTGAGAGTGGGAAACAGAATTTCATTTTTAATGTGTGCCAGTATGTTCACAGTATAACAAATAACACCAAAGGTTATCTATCTATTGTTATACATGTAGCTTTTATTTTACTGCTAGAACCCGAAATATTTTTTTAAGAACTGGGAGTAAGATATATATTTCTGTAGTGATCTGGCATATGAGATGAAGCCGGGCAGGGAGGCATCTTTAGGCATCTATGAAATAACCTTCGATGGGAATAAGTCATTTATTATCTTACCCACAAAAATAAATATTGGAATCAGTTTCACCTCCTTGAGAGTGTAAGGCATTGATTTACTGCGGCAGTTCATAAGAGTGTCTAGAATCTCTTTTCAAAATAAGTTTGAAGAAGCATTTTTGCTCCCTGAGGCATAAGGTAGAATCTCTGCCAGGAGGCATAAACTAACCTCAACTCCTTGAAACAGTCCAAACTCCTGTGGCCAACTGTGGTTTGCAATCTGGAAATCCAGATGTATCAACAGGGTCATACTCTCACTGTCTCTTTCTAGTACAGATCATCTGTCGGAATCATCAAGTCTGCCTAAATGCAAAAATACCCTTTTGATGTAAGAGCTCTGGGGGTTACAGGACTATCAACTTTTCCAGCAAACTGGCCTGCATATGAAAAGCATTTGAGAGATTATTAGCAAAATGGGGTTCCTACAGGACTTAAAAGGCAGATTGAAGAGGTTTCACCAGGGGTGAAATCCAGCAGGTTCTGGAGAACCGGTAGCAGAAATTGTGAGTAGTTCAGAGAACTGGCAAATGCCACCTCTGGCTGGCACCAGAGTGGGGTGGAAATGGAGATTTTGCAGTATCCTTTCCCTGCCATTCCCACCAAGCCATGCCTACCAAGCCACACCACGCCCACCAAGCCACGCCCACAGAACCTGTAGTAAAAAAAAATTGAATTTCACCACTGGGTTTGACATACTGTATACCTAATGGTGCAAACATATCCAGGAATCATATTCACTTCAGGCAAGTTTTAGTAAATAGTGTAGTAAATAGTAAGTCTGTGACACTGTAGGTCACAGACTTACACAGAGTTATACAGTCCATTTAGGCCATCAAAACTAAACTCCGCTCAATGCAGGAATGTGAATTTCAAACATCCCAGACAATTCAATGAAGAGAAGCCCACCATCTTTCTGGATAAATGGTTGTATGTCATTATTTTAAATTTTATTTACAATATTCTTCCCTGTCCGACCAACTGGAGGAAAACCCAGCTCTTTAAAATCCAGATTTCTGGAAGGCAAAAATGATAGGGACCTACTGGATCACTGAAGGAGCTGAAATATGTTTTAATTCCTACGTTCCACCTGATGGCTGTATTTAACACATCACTGGAGACGGGAAGGGGGCACTAACCCAAAGCAAATCGATCTTGCTAGGGTTGACTTAGACTTGGAGTTGAAGATAAATGCTCTTACTTGTAAAAGGTGTTTTCCCCCCAACTTTCATTTGGACTTTGCCTTCCAGTTACTCACTATTCTGCATCTTTAATTTATATTTAAATTGTATTTCTGTCGATACAGTCTGCAAAAACATGGTATCTCTGGGAGCATCCTCTTTTCTGTCCCCTGCCCCCCCTCCCCCAGCGATCCTGGCTGGTGATCGTGGTGAAAAAAGAGCAGGACGGAGTGTGGGTGGTCAAGATATCCCTTACTAGGGTTCTGCCTCCAGTGGTCAATTTTATCTTGTCCCTTTGCAGTCACCCCAAATTTAGCAATCAACAACTATTCCAAGACAAGTTGGTTTTTATCATACTATTATAAAGCCAGATATTTCCCATCCTAAATGAGTCCAGCAATGGCCAGGGACCATCAAGCTCACCATGGTTCTGAGTGGCAGCTTTTAAACTGCACATAGTAGAACTTACGTAGATGGTATCGGGATATTGGCAACATCCAGGAAGTTCATTTGTCTGGATTTTCAGAGTTGCAATCCAGGAGCAAATCTATCATATTGTCTCCTCCCTGATGGTTAGGGTGATGCCTCCTTCACACCCAGCAGGTATTTGTTCTGGATCTGTGCCAGAATCACTCCAGCTGTCTGCCATTGAATGTCATTGCACATCATTGCTGCTTATAACTACGGAGCTGTAAATGGACCCTGGGTCACTTCTGACTTCACCTTCCTATCTAAGGAAGAAAGTAAAGATCTTCATTTGATTTTAATCATAGTGCTTAGCACTGGAACAGCACATTTAAGTATCCGTGGGGGCATTTGAAAGGGCAAAACAGCTACTGTATTTCACAGCACTGAGTGAAGGATTATAGTAAAGATGTCCTTTGAGAAACTCTTGAACTCCAGTAGCTCTTCATAGTTTAGTGGTGGAGTTTGTGCTACATATTTCATCTACTTCCCCACCTCATTTAAAAAAATAATAATTATATTGAGCTGCTTTGGTCTGTTTTACTGCTATACTCTACAGAACAGGCAGAAAGTTTAAACCTGTGTGTGTGTTAGTGACACAAGCTAACTTCCTTTTCTAATGCCTTAAATGTTTCTAAATTATATATACACAGACATACACACATGACTGTGTATGCACACGTAGGATTGCATGTGTTTATATATGTGTGTGTTTGTATTCATTCTAAACCACCCATTGGCTGTTTTAACACAACATAACGGATTATGAGTGGTGTATTGTTTGAACAGAAAACTCAGTCAGCTTTGTGGTTAAACCAAATGTCTTCCCTAAGCAGTTCTGGGAGACTTCTGCATTAGATCAGTCAGATGGGTAATGCAAATAAACAAGGAAATGCAGTATTAACAGAGGAACATTACTCTCTTCTGGCTGCCATCACAGAGATGAGTGCCTAGATCAGCTCTGCAAAAACATGGCATCTCTGGGAGCATCCTCTTTTCTGTCCCCTGCCCCCACCTCCCCCAGCGATCCTGGCTGGTGATCATGGTGAAAAAAGAGCAGGAGGGAGTGTGGGTGGTCAAGATATCCCTTACTCTATGGAAAGGGGTTCTGCCTCTCTCAGGCCTCAGTGGTCAATTTTATACTTGTCCCTTTGCAGAGGCTGGACTTTTTCCAGAGATTGCTTTTTGGGAGGTGGGGGTGGGGCTGGTTGTACATCCTTGGCCATCTGCCACAAGCACACTGAATGTTTATCCAAGGATAGCAGCAGGTGAGGTTAATTCTTTCGCACAACACAAGCCTCGAGTGTCACAGTTTACAATTGTTACATCAGCACACTTGCCTGATCTTTTAATTCAAACGCAGGACTATATTTCAAGTGGTAAATCCTGTGCATGTTTTTGCAAGAGACTCACATCCAGCAGTTCTTCTGAGCTGAGCAAATGCACGAAGAGCCCGAAAGGCTGCTCTTTCACAAGTCTTTCTCTCCCCAAAGTCAGAGAGCTGACCTTCTCATGAAGGAAAAAAACAACAACCCCAAACTGATCATTGTATGATATGGGAAGTGTTTTACCAATGGTTAGAGAATAAAAAAGGAAATTGGAAATAAAGAAGGCAAAAAGAAGAATAGAAAATATGTCAAGATAGAGCTAAGAATAAAATGACAATTGTTAGTGTTAGTATACTAATGAGAATAGCTATGTTTAATGTTATTATTGTATTTATATTAGAAGATATGTTAAGAAGGAAATGAAGAGTTTTACAATGTTTAACTGTTCAATGTATTATAATTTGTGGAAGGATGTTGCACACAAATATTTGTACCAAGACGACACAGTGCTTAAGAAAAGATGGAATGTTTATATTTTTAAAATTGAAAAATGAATAAAAAAACTTTATAAAAAAGGAAAGGAAAAAAATCTGTCATTCATTGCCAAGGGGCAACTCAACATTGGCCGCCTTTGGCTTCTGTAGGATTAGATAATGGTGATGCCCTGTTGGTTTGAGGGGGAATGGTATTGATTGATAGGAAACACTGAGCATTCAAAGATGCACACAAAACTTCTGAAGGTTCAGGAGATGAAGCCAATGGTTTTGGGGAAGTGCCTTGGTTATGCAAACCCAGCTTGTGTCTATTATAGAGAAACGTCTGGCATTTTTGTCTGCAGTTTTTTTGGCTGAAATTTTCCTTCCTCCATTCAACAAAACTGCTCTTGGTTTACTGACAGCTATACAGCAGAGGCCAATCCCTGATATTAACCTGAGAGGAAATCTGCTTAATCCACTTTTGAACCTCAGCTCAAAAGGTTTTGGAAAATCTGCAATTAGCTTGCATTATCCATTCAACTTTGGAGACAGGAGTTGCAATTCGAACTATTAAGAAATTTGAGATTGAAATTCAACAAACTAAGACTTGCAATAAATGTCAAAAATAATAAAAAGTTTGTTTCAACATATAGAACCGTGGTGGTAGTTAGGATGCGGTATTGCCAACTAACTCTGCCCACTGCCAGGAGTTCCGTCTTGACCCTTCCATCCTTCTGAGGTCAGTAAAAAGAGGACCCAGATTGTTTGTGGCGATATGCTGACTCTGCAAACCATTTAGAGAGGGCTATAAAGCACTATGAAGCAGTATAAAAGTCTAAGTGCTATTGTATGCTGTATAAAAATAAGAAAAAGGACAAAGAAACAATTGGCCCACTAATGGGAGAAGATGGCAAAGAAGTGACAGGCAGCAAGGAGAAAGTAGACCTGTTTAATTCTTTCTTTGTATCCATCTTCACAGAAAAATAAAAAATAGCCCAACCTGCCGAAAACAGAACCGCAAAAATTCGAATTAAAATAGTAAAGAAATGGTAAGAGAACCCCTGTCCACTCTAGATGAGTTCAAATCACCGCAACGTGATGGATTACAACCAAGACTTTTGATAGATCACAACCTACTTTTTGGTAAGCTAGAAAAATGTGGGATCATCACCATTAGATTCATAACTGGATGACAAATCACACTCAACGTGTAGTCCTTAATGGAACTGCATCTGCATGGTGGGAAGTAAGCAGTGGGGATAAACACAAGGTTTTGTCCGAGACCAGTACTATTCAATAGCTTCATAAATGATTTAGATCAGGGGTGTCCAAACTTGGCAACTTTAAGACTTGTGGACTTCAACTCCCAGAATTCCACAGCCAGACACCCCTGATTTAGATGAAGGAATAGAAGGGGAACTCATTCCAAGCTACTAAGCTGGCAGGAGGAGTCAACGCCCCATAAGATACACTCAAGATCCAGATGGATCTGGACAAATTTGAACACTGGGTCCTATCTAACAAAATGAAATTCAATGTAGAGAAACAATTTTATACTTGGGCCTGAAAAAAATGTACAGGTATAGATATATGAAACTTGGCTCAATAGCAGAATTGGGAGAGGGATCTAATTGACAATCACTTAAAAATGACCCAACAGTATGCTGCAGCAACCAAAAAGCCAATGTACTCCTAAGTTGCATTAACAGAGGGATAGAATCAAGATCACATGAAGTGTTAGTACCGTTTTATAAGGCCTTGGTAAGACCACACTTGGAATACTGCATCCGTTTTGGTCACCCCAATATAAAAAAAGATGTTGAGACTCTGGAAAGAGTAGAGAAGAGCAAGAAAGATAAGGAGGCTTGAGGTTAAAACATATGAAGCATGGTTGCAGGAATTGGATATGTCTGATCTAGTGAAAAGGACTAGGGGTGACATGAAAGCAGTATTCCAATATTTGAAGGGCTGCTATTAAATCCTGGACTGATTGAGGAGACGTGAGACGGCTGAGGTAAGTAGAACAGTGTTTATTTTAACGGAACCAGACAACAGATAACTATATACAAGATTCAGCACCTCGCCCTGCTTGACAGCTATTTATACCGGAGCTGTCAAGCAGGGCGACCAATGGGAACAAAGCAGACAGCCCACGCTTATCCAGCCGCGCCGTAGCCAATCAGGGACAGCTGAGCTGTTGCCGGCTGTCAATCATAAGTCGAGGACTTGCGGCCGGTCGTAAGTCAAGGACTTAGAACCGGTCTCAAGTCAAGGACTTAGCAGCTCCCATAAAGAAGGAGTCAAGCTATTCTCCAAAGCACCTGAGGGTAGGACAAGAAGTAACAGTTGGAAATTAACCAAGGAGAGAAGCAACCTAAAACTAAGGAGAAATTTCATGACAGTGAGAACAATAACCCAGAGGAATGGCTTTCCTTCAGATGTTGTGGGTTCTCCATCACGAGACGCTTTAAAAAAAAGATTGGACCACCATTTGTCCAAAATGATATAGGGTCTCCTGCTTGAAATGGGATGGCCTAGACCTAGAGGAACTGCAAGATCCCTTAAAACTCTGTTCTCTTAAGCCTTATCCAAGTTTCAGAAAAATGTTTAAATGCTCAAATTCAACATTTCTATCAAGTTTTCATCCAGATTTGCAAATGGATTTAGTCATTCTTAACTTTACTGATTTATTGTAGGTTATAAGGATTAACTGTCCAAAGGAGGCAGCTTGGGGTAAAGGAAATCACCTATTTATAGGATTTTGGGTCTTCCAAAAGCAAGGCCTCAAATATGTGAAGCAGAGTTAATGTAGCTCCCTCCGTAGAAAGCCAACTGAAAGTCATTTGATGGGGAGTAACCATTATTAGCTATTTGAATTTGAAGGTTTGACTAAGTGAAACTATTAATCAACATGCTCTTTTTATGTAATCAATGTCACTGAAAACGCCCAATGCTTAGCTTCTGGGCAGGTGTTCCTCTCCCTATGTGGCACAACAGAAGCAGAAAATCTCCCCTCAACAAATCCTACTAGACCACAAGGATATTAGTAGGTAAGCAAATTCATCCTCTCAAAATCCTGGCCAAGTTCATTTTGGCAACACAGGAGAGAAAAGCAGGTTTCTCCTTTCAAGACGGTTAGATCTTTTTTGAAATATTATCTCACCTAGTGCAAGGATTAGGGGCATGTCTGGAAAATATATTCTCCGAGGGCTGGAAAAACATTGGACCCTCTAAATCAAAAAGAATTCCTTTTTTTTCTCTTTTGGTTTTAACCAATTTTGGATCTCTGAGCCACCAAAGGGGTCCTGAAAGGGAGACATTATTTTCTTTAAAAATTGTTCCTGTTTGCAATTGTTTGAACCTACAACTTTTTTTAAAAAGTAAGCCCATTTTACAAGCAACTATGAATGAATCAAATAGTCATGAATCAAATAGGAGGAGGGAGATTATGTATGTTTGCTGTCTTGAGTTATTTATAAAAAATAGTAATGGTGGGATATAAATAAATAAATAATAGTTCAGCTCCTGTTAAAATGTTGTATTAGCAGACACCACCCTCTGCTGGCAACTCCAGTAATTACACAGAAACAGGGAGGAAAAAAAATTAAAAAGGAATTCTACTCCTCTGGTGAATATTCTTTAATGTCAATCTAGACAAAAAGCTACTGCACCAAGTGATAGAAATATATAATATGAAGTGAAAAATTCCAGAACAATTGGCAGAAATACACATTTATGTTTGTTTTAATATTGCATAGCGAAATGTTAATTTGATTTTATTGTAAGGAAAATATGTAATTGCACATCTTATACATCCCTGGCAAACACTAAGCTATTTGTGAACTTTCATCACATAGCCTCAAAATTCCTCCTTTCAACAATGCGGAGCTGCATCTCCCATTTCCTAAGACAACAACCCTGTTCTGCAACTTGCCATAGTTATTACCAAAAAATCACTTTGTGCTGCTATTCTGAATCATATGCTGAACAAGTACAAGCTGACATATTGCTCCTGGTTCAGTCCCCCATAAATTGATCTTGTTTTCATGTCCATAAAACACACATATACAAAATGCTCCTTTAAAGTGATTTCTAAAGAGGCTTTTCTACCATTGCATTTTGAAATAAAATAAACATGCCTCATTTCTTGATTCGAAAACTCTGCAGCAAAATTGGGAAAATCTTCCTCTACACTATAAGCTGTCCTTCAGTCTGGGGCTTGTGAATCTATCTGGTTCCTTTAAAGATACATCACGATCTAATTCTTCAGCATCTTAGTCCTGCATCACAGAAAAGGCTTCTTTCAATCTCTTTGACTGACTGAAAATCTCAGAATCCAAGACAAGCGGTGATACACTCATGCCTGCTGGTGTTATGTCCGTTGCGTAAGTTATAGGGTTATTTTAAAAAGTTTAGAAACCATTTTTTCTTCGTGCTCTCTCTCTAAACTTAAGCTTCCTTTTGAGACCTATTTTTGTTGTTGTTCTTAACTCAGAATACAAATAAAAACTAAGAGCACTTTTGGATGACTGAGTCTCACTGATAAGGAATTTTTCCTTCAGGCAATTAAAGTACAAACCTGTGGTGTGTGTGTGTGTGTGTGTGTGTGTGTGTAGAAAACATGTTTACACTTGGAAAAAGCAGTAATAGGAAGTAGAAAGTTAGACCTACCATTTTATTATGATATATTAGAATTACAGTCAATATTTTTTGATTATTTGCGGGGTTGAATCTTAAATGAATAGTAATGATCTTGTTCGATTAAAAATAAAGAAAGCCCACGTTTGAAAATACAGTAAGGGACCACTCTAAATAAAAATGGTCAACAACCCTTCATTTTTCATTACGGTTGGCTGCATCTATACTACAAATATAAATGGTTTGAGATCTCAACGGACATTTACCAGTGGCAGTTATGAGGACAAGAGAAAGAGTATTGTAATAGTGCTAAGGCAGAAAGAAACGAAAGAACCACTGTGTCCTGTGAAATGAGAAGACTTCAGAGCCTGAGAGGGTGGCAGATCCTCATGGGCTCTGCATTCTTCTCGCCATGACTGAAGCCGGTACTGAAAAAAGGATAGAATTTGCTAGCCCACAACTGGTGGAAGACAAAGAGGACTGACATCTCCTCGGCATTATAAAAAGTCAGCTTTTTGGCCTCGCAGTCCAACAACACCCCCACTTTTCTCAGCCAGTACCGGGGCCTCAAACGTACCCAGGGAGTTGCTGCAGCCCAATACTCGGAGTCATTCCACAGTCTTATTGTCCAATAGCCATTATCTGGGCACAGACGGACTCTTGCTGCCCGGTCAATATTGTCTGAAGCGACTCCTAATTCCCACTTGGTCTTGTTCCCCACCCAGACTTCCCAGTAATGCCGCCCGCTTTCAAAGGACGCCATGGCCAACACGTTCACGCTCTGCAGGAAACGCCTAGGGCTTCTGGGTACTGCCTGTGGTGACTCCCTCTCTGTCACTGAAGTCAGATCTTTGGAGAGGAGGAGGCTGGGGTGGGCCGAGTCTGGATCCAGGGTCAGAGCAGTAGGAGCTATGGGGAAACAACGCATAGAGTTAAGTGAGGCCTTAGCAATCAGAGAGCTCTGCCGTATCTCTTTATCCCAAGCCGCCTTCGAACAGGAAAACACACCTGGGCTGATGGATTTCAGCATCTTTTGCCAAATGATGTACTGCAAGGGCCCGTCACACAGCTCCTTGTACTGTTTTAGAGCCAAAGTCGACGTTTCAGATTGCACTGCTGGTCTGGAACAGAAAGAAACCTAGCTAAACAAGACAAGAATACAGACATCACAGCATTCCTCCATTATCAAGTAAATTGTCTCCAGCCTCAAAGCTTTCCAGTCAATTCACCTGGGCGCTACGCAGTACTTTTATTGAGCACAAAGTGCCCAACACTTTTATGGAGCAAATGACTGTGTTCCCAATTTTATAAAGAGGTGGCAGTAAAACTGTTATAAAGTGGCTCAGCCATATCTGTTTGCTGAGTCCACATAACAGGTGGGAGTAAGCTCAAATTACTGGGGGTGGAGGGGGGAGAGAAAGCAGGATGTAGAGGTGTTTTTAATTAAATCCACCATCCTTACCACTTCTTCTCCAAGATCAGGAAATGAGGCAACCCTTTATTGCCCTCTGGAAGCAAGTGGCTAAGGAAAAAGGCCTGGGCTCTTGCTTCTGATTCCAGTACAGGTAGTCCTCAACTTACAACAGTTTGTTTAGTGACTGTTCGTAGTTACAACAGCACTGAAAAAAGTGACTTATGACCATTTTTCAACTTACGACCACTGCAGGCATCCTGATGATCACATGATCAAAATTCAGACACTTAGCAACTGACTCATATCTATGGTGGATGCAGTTTCCCCGGGGGTCATGGGATCCACCTTTCACAACCTTCTGAACAAGCAAAGTCAATGGAGAAGCCAGATTCACTTAACAACAGAGATACTAACTTAACAACTGCAGGGATTCACTTTGTAACTGTGTCAAGAAAGTGTTCTGACCTAGGCTTCACCACAGCATGAAGCAAACTCCTTGTCCCGACAAAACCCCCTTTCATTAATTGACTGTGAATTCTGCTCATTCACATCCAACAAAGTCTTTCAAGGGAGGATGTACAGTCACAGACCTTATCTGGCTTGGAGAGCTGCCAGGCCAATATCTGCAAAACTTGGTAAAGAATCTTGGAGAGTCACGGGCCAATTAATCAAACTAATTGTCTCCTGCAAACTCCACTCCCCTTTTGCTCCTCTTTTATTTCCTCTGGGAGGGGCCTTTCATCGTCCACCTGTGGCCTTACTCCCAAGTCCACCCCTGTTCTTTAGCTATTTCCTTCGTCTGACAACTCTGCACATGCGCACACTGGGAACAGGCTCCATCTGTTAGTCTGCCTCACTGATGTCTGACTCTGAAGGCAGCTGATAACTGGCATACAGCTCTGGCCCCCCCTCTGCCTCCAACACAGAGCCTTCCCCAGACTCCAGGACTGGCCCATGTTCCTACCCAACCTCCTCCCTGTCCGAATCTGCTGCCAGCTCTGTTGGAAGGCCACAACAGAAAGATCATAAAACACGATAAAATTCACGTAACAACTGTCTCAATTTAACAACAGAAATTTGGAGCTCAATTGTGGTTGTAAGTTGAGGACTACCTGTACTATTAGGGAACCATGAAACTCATTGATGCCCATGATTGCAGATTTTTGAAAAAATGTAGCATCCTTGGAAACCACCAAACTCCTACAATGTCCTTTCAACTTAAACCAGAAGGGAAGTTTCTGGCCTGAACATTCTGCTTCCTTTTCTTAATCAAAGGGGGTTATCGACCCACAGACTGGAGTGCCAGGAGAAAGTCGTAAGCATCATGCAAGAAACTAGTTTGCAGACAAACAGAAACGTGCATATTAACGGGGTACAAATGGACCTAACAAAATTATAAGCCAAATGCTATTAACAAATTAATTTTAAACTCTTGTTTCCACAGAAACCTCCAGCCCTTTCCTAACACGTAAAAATGTCCCCCTGGTACAGTGAAGGAGAAAGAGAATTGCACAAACAATCTTTCCCTGTCAGTTAACACGAAGAAAGCGGATTCCACATCTCCAGTGAAATCATTACAGCAATTTGGCAGCATCACAATAAAACAGAACCACAAGATGCACATTGGGATCCAACAGGGCCTTGATAAGTGAGAGATTTGTGTTTCTGTTTCCTGCCCACCTGGGTGAACCTGGAAAGCTCTCCAGGATTGGCAAAGCAAAAGCAATAACAGATTAACTGAGACCATATGGGATCTGATATCCTGCAAATCTGGCAGGCTAGTCTTTGGACCATTTAGATAGATAATCAGTGCCGAGGAACTACAAGTGGAGCTCACTCAAATAGCTCAATCATTTCCTAAAAGCTCCTCCTTGCACATCCGTACAACTGTGTCCAGCATTCAGAGGATACAGATCTACCCGTACATCCTTGGTCTGTTCACTGGCTTTCTCCAAACTTTCAGTGCGTTGAATACTAAGGTGATGATATCCCAGTCTCCACTTTGCTGAAATTATCCCCTTATCCCCCAGCAGGTGAAGAAGAAGAAACTGCAAAGGATATTTTTTTGTTTGTTTCTTTTCCGGACACATACCTGACCGGCAGAGTTTCCACCTGCAAAAAAAAAAAAAAAAGCAGAGCAAATTAAGAAATATCTCATTTAATTTCTGTGGACTAGCACCAGTAGATCCTACAGTACAGTATTCTATCCTAAAGTTGGAGAGAAGGATAATTACCATATTTTTCGGAGTATAAGACACACCTTTTTCCCTCAAAAAAGAGGCTGAAAATCTGGGTGCGTCTTATACACTGAATACAGCATTTTTCGCCTCCCGAATCCCCCCCCCCCTTCACCAAAATGGCCATGCAGAGCCTTTAGGCTTATAGAGTGACTCTGGGGGCTGGGGAGGGCAGAAATGAGTGAAAAATGAGCCATTTTTGCTCAATTTTGCCCTCTCCCCGGTCCCCAGGAGCAAATTACAAGCCTTCTAAAGGTTATGCATGTCATTTTTTTGACAAAAACGGGCCGTTTTTTACTTGTTTTTGTCCCCCCCACCCCCCAAGCACTCTATAAGGCTATTCATGCTATTTTTGGGTGGGAAAACGGGCCCGTTTTTACAAAAAACTGGCCATTTTGGGGAGGTCTGCAGAGTGCAAAAACTTTTTTTTTTAAATTTGCCTCTTCAAAATCTTGGTGTGTCTTATACTCCAATATATCTTATACTCTGAAAAATACTGTAAGTGAACATTAAACACAATTCCAAAGGGAAGCAAAATGCTAAAGGAATATATTCTGGAGATGGTAAATAAACATTTTACGACATGAATGAGGAGATGAGACAGTTAAGCTTCCAGTCTCTCGTTTTTCAAGACACAATTTTTGGTGTCTTTCTGGGTTTTTGCTTGTGAAGGAAACCTGTAGTATGTCATCAGCAAAGCAGAAGAGCTCCTTCATCCTTATCTCTACACTGTAACTTTAAATTACACTGGAAACCCAATTTGAAATACAAAGATGAGAAATAAGTGTTTAGTATAATTTAGGGAAAATGTGATAAGAGGAATTATGGAATGTTGATGAAGATTCTCAGTCACCCAGGTAGAGCTGTCTGGAAGTTGGCAACTGGACTTTTCTTTTTTCTTTTTATTTGAAATGTTTCACTGTTTATCCATGTAGCTTCTTCAAAAGTCCTGTTTTGGACTTTTGAAGAAGCTACTGAAGCACTGAAAGTTGACTGGTCGTTGTGCTGAAAGTATTATTTGATGGAAGTAAATCATAAGGTAAAGGTTCCCCTCGCACATATGTGCTAGTCGTTCCCGACTCTAGTGGGCGGTGCTCATCTCCGTTTCAAAGCCGAAGAACCAGCGCTGTCCCAAAATGGTCTCTGTGGTCATGTGGCTGGCATGACTAAATGCCCAAGGTGCACGAAACACTGTTACCTTCCCACCAAAGGTGGTTCCTATTTTTCTAGTTGCATTTTTTACGTGCTTTCAAACTGCTAGGATGGCAGAAGCTGAGACACGTAATGGGAGCTCACTCTGTTACGTGGGACTAGGGATTCGAACCGCCAACTTTTCAGATTGACAAGCTCAGTGTCTTACCCACTGAGCCACCGCGTCCCAAGTAAATCATACAGGGAAGGAAACAGAGCACTAAGCGAATGATTCAAACTTATGCAGACTGTATGTAAGCCCTCTTGGTTGTTTAATGTAATCATACTTTCCTTATCACAAGATAAGGAATGCTTATGGTAACATTAGAGGTGTTTTGGGTACAGGCATGAACAGATGTGCTCCTTTGTATGCAGACAACGCTATGTTGCTGACTGAGAAATCAAGAGATTTATAGTGTATATTAGATTATATTACAGTGTAATAAGGAGTATGGATCTGTAAATTAATGCAACAAAGACTAAAGCACTTCTAATGAACAGAGAAAAAAGAAGAAGAATGGCTGCAAATTTTGTGCAAATGGAGAAAAAATAAACCACCCCAAAATAAACCAAAATTCATTAAGTAGCTGAAATTGTTAGTTGGTAGAACAGTTAACATATAGGAGACTGCATGGATGAATCTTAGGATGTGCAAATGGGGGCAGAAAGGTAAGGGATGACATGTGATCTATTGTGAGGAATGCATGTTAATGAAAACAAGCAGAAAAGACTTTGCCTAAGAGCAAACCTCTGCCTACTTTGTTATATAAAAGTAAGAGTTGATTTGTCAGGAGAAACATAAACATCCGAAGTTGCAGGCTAATTACATGAAACAAGAAGAGGCAGAATCAAGATGATTAGGTGTCAAATCCATGCAGACTGGATTAAAAAGTGAGTTTTACCAGGCCTAAAGAAGCAAGTTGAGATGGTTTGGCCAGCTAGGCAAAATGAAGGATGACCGAATCATAAAACGAACATCTGAAGGAACAGTGAAGAGGAAGGCTGAGAAAATCCCAGATACAGTTGATGAGACCTTCCGAGAGAGGACATAAGTTTAAAGAACAAAAGGCAATGTGTGAATTTATGGCAACAAGGGTGATTTGCAGACAGGAAGGTTATGAAAAACTATAGTGAACAGAACTGGTATAAGTGACATTTAGCCAAACAAATAGTCCTTGACTTAAGACCATAGTGAGCCAGGTCAATTAAGGTAATAAATCTTGCTATCATAAAGCGGGTCGCCCATGTGACTGACCCAATTTTATGACTTTTTGGGGGGGATGGCTGCTAAGTGTATTAAGTAAGGCAACTGTTCACTCTGGGCCAGTCGTGAGGGATGTGGCTGCTGGAACTGGTCTGTAAGTACCTCTGAGGAGAAATGTCAAAATTTTGAACATTGCTAAGCAACCAGTAATAACTTGAGGACTAACTGTATTTTCTTTTGTTGTTTCTTTTTTGCATTTATATACCTAATAAGTTTCTATTCCTTTATTAATCCGTTTTTACTCCTCTTCCACATTTTTCATGTTGCTTAACCAGAAAGAGAATAGCATACAGGTAGTCCTCGACTTACAACAGTTCATTTAGTGACTGTTCAAAGTTACAACGGCACTGAAAAAAGTGACTCATGACTGTTTTTCACAATTACGACCATTGCAGCAATCCCATGGTCACATAATCAAAAATCAGATGCTTGGCAACTGACTCATATTTATGACAATCATTTGATCCCCTTTTGCGACCTTCTGACAAGCAAAGTCAAGAAAGGCCGTAAAATGGGGACAAAACTCATTTAACTAATGTCTCACTTAGCAGCAGAAATTTTGGGCTCAATTGTGGTCGTAAGTCGAGGACTACCTGTACTAGGTAGGTAAAGAATGTTTATTTTATTTATTTAAATTATAATCCATCTTTTGGCTTGAGGATAAACTGCCAGCAAAGCAGATTAATTTTACACCTAATTTTATAAATGTGTACATTTAGTAAAACAAGAAGTTTGATGAAGGAAAAAAATGCCATGTTTTCTAATGCATTTTGTAAAGGGGTTTGTCATTAAAGCACATTTGTATCCCTTGCATTTAGAGCAGTGTTTCTCAACCTTGGTCAGCCAGCTCTGCTGGCTGGGGGATTCTGGGAGTTGAAGTCCACGCATCTTCAGGTGGGCCAAGGTTGAGAAGCACTGATTTAGAGGAATGCACATAATAAGCCATTTGCTAAAGCTAAACAGATCTTGTTTCTGAGAGCCTGAATTGAAGACTTGCCTGGGAGATTCCCTAAATCCAGCTTGTCCACTAGGGGAAAAACAGGATAAATATAGTTTTTCAGTGACTCCTTCCTTCCCGTTTTCCACTGAACATTTTTTAGTGATTATTCAAGGAAGTGCCAGAAAGACAACATGTTTTAAACTGGAATGGTGATGTTTCCTTGAACAGCTTTTCTGGATAGAATCCAGAGCTGATATGGCCTCTTTGGGCACTACGAGGCTCGAGGGCTTTATATTGTGGAGTTTGCAGTAATTTCTCAAGGCAGACAACTTCCCATGCGATTTGTATCAGAGGGAGAGCCAGCCATTTGTTTAATAATCCAGCCACCGTAGCCATAGCAACTTACTGTAAAGTAAAAAGATTGCATTAAAACCATGGGTTATCATTCGTGTTACAAGAAATGGAAATGAAAAGAGTAAACGCTGTTCCCTACTGGGGAGGAGGAGGAGGAGGAGGAAGAGAATGTCAGCTGAAGTTTACCTTGCCATGTTTGTCAAGACTGCAAGAAATGGGACAGGGAGGGAGGGAAGGAGAGGGGGAGGAATTCTCATTGCTTGCCCTGGTGAAAAGGAGAAAGGATGAGAAGACAGGTAGAGATAACACTACAGATGCCATTAGAAAGCCAAACAGAAATTCACCTTCTCTCACAGCTGCAAAATGTCAAGTCTACTTACGGACAAAGATAGTAAAACACGCAATCAATAAAGGGAAACATTTTTGGACTG
Source organism: Natrix helvetica (assembly GCF_964273705.1). Classification (NCBI taxonomy): domain Eukaryota; kingdom Metazoa; phylum Chordata; class Lepidosauria; order Squamata; family Natricidae; genus Natrix; species Natrix helvetica. The sequence goes on from NC_138548.1 coordinate 284,367,940, forward strand.
TAAATTAATACATGGGGACTTCTGGGAGCCCACGTTTCTCTCACCCAGGAGATAAACCATTTCTCTGAACTGCCCCATACCCTCCTGGTCTACCACTTTCCCTGCACTTCGGTGTGTTTTTGTAGCACAAACAAGACTGAGGAAAGGTAAATTTGGATTCCAAGTCCCCCAAGTTCAACCCCCATCTCAAGTTAAGTCTAGGAAGTTTCACCTGCAGCCCTGACGAGATCTCAGAGTTGTCAAGTCTGCGCTGTATTTGGTCCATGCTCTTCTTCAACTCAGAAATCTCTTCTATTAATTGTTGAGAAGCATTTTCCAGTCTGAGCATACACTGCTCTTCTTCCCTAGCCATTTCCATCAGCATCCTTCCTTCCTCCTCTCGTAGGATCTGATGAAGATGTTGAAATGCTGCTTGGATCTCTGAGTTCAGTTTCCAAGATGTTTTCTGGGCAGAGGAAAAGATCACAAGAAATAGAAACACAATATATTCAACCGCTATCTATGTTTCAAAAGATATTACCTCCCCAAAAGTTTTGTGGGCAATGTATCATCGCTTTGTTAAGTGGAGAGCAAAGCACGTGTTTATTTTTAAAGTATTCAGCTGCCTTTCTAGTGATCTGCACAGCCACAGGGTGGCAGCTGTATCTATGCTACAATTTAATCTGGAATTGTCCTGTCTCACTTTTACAGAGAATCCATATGTTGCAGTTAATTCATCGCACCACCATTTTCCCAAGCTGTTCCTTGGTCTTCTTTCAAACAGACTTGAAGATTTTTCTCATTTAAAAGCAATTATGGTGCTATTCTTTTAGCATGGTCTGGCAGAACACTTGCAAAGGCTTTTCAGAGCTACTGCAACTTGAATTTGAAACTTCTTTTTTTTTGTGACTTATTTTTCTAATTGCTTCCTGTTCAATGTAACTGCAAGATTACTTTGTTCCTTGATTGGTCTTTATGCGAACAATTCCTTTCCCAAAAGTTATAATGACTTGTTCATTTTCTCCTTCATTTTATTGAAAAATATTGCTATATTTTTACATAAAAAAGTCCTATCACAACAGGATATGACGCACATGCATAATACCCACTCATACAGCAATTAATCAGTAATACTTTGCTAATAGCAAACAAGAGACAGAAGCTGAATGTATGGGTTTTTTCGAAACACCTGGAGGATACCCGAATGAATTGGGCCTTTTCTGCTGAACACTCACAAAAGATTTGCCTTTCACTTTCATTTGGGATTTTAAAAATTCAGATGTATTAAAAGCGCATACACATAAACCCTCTACCATCTTTTGTAAGCTTGTGAGCATTTTGTTTGCCCCTTTCCAGTTTCCTACAAACATGGCAGTCCAATACAGTGAAGAAAGAAGTCTTGCCTAATTACATTATCGTTGACTTCCTCTCTCCCGGCATTCAATGTCATTGTACACAAAATTATAAAAACAGATTACGCACTACTTATATTCAGTACAGAGGTGGTATTCAGCAGGTTCTGACCAGTTCTGGAGAACAGGTAGCAGAAATTTTGAGTAGTCCGGAGAACCGGTAAATATCACCTCTGAGTGGCCCGCCTCCATCTATTCTCTGCCTCCTGAGTCCCAGCTGATCAGGAGGAAATGGGGATTTTACAGTATCCTTCCCTTGCCATGTCCATCAAGCCACACCAACCAACCCAGGGGGAATGGACATTTTACAGTATCCTTCCCTTGCCATGTCCATCAAGCCATGCCTACCGAGCCATGCCCACAGAACTGGTAGTAAAAACTTTTGAATCGCACCACTGATTCAGGGGCACCAAAATAAGCCCCGATGTTCATCTGTCTCGCATTATTTGATTTTTCTTTCTTTCTTTCTTTCTTTCTTTCTTTTTCTTTCTTTCTTTCTTTCTTTTTTTCTTTCTTTTTCTTTCTTTCTTTCTTTTTCTTTCTTTCTTTCTTTCTTTCTTTCTTCTTTCTTTCTTTCTTTCTTTCTTTCTTTCTTTCTTTCTTCTTTCTTTCAACACTCCTCTAATATACATTGACTCTGAAGCTTTCTATAGTGAGTCTCAAGGGGCTCAAAATGATTAGAATTAATTTTGAATCCAAATTACTCCTTTTGAAGTGAACATTTGCTACTTACTGTCATTTCAAACTTGCAAGTCTTATTAAAGTAGATTACCAAAGCCTTTGGAAAATTGTCATCATGTATTTTATATATATAAAATGAATGAAGAGCTAACAGAATGATTACAGAAGAAGCTTTCATGAACTTAAATCTAATGCTTCTGAGATCTACCTGCTTCTAACCTTTACCCTGGATTTTTTGTTGTTGAAGGTGGATTAGATGTACTGTTTTCTCTGATGAACTGGAAGACTGTTATTACTTATCATGTTCCTTCACCTTGATGAGACTTTAAGGATAAATGATAGGCTTTCATCTTTAAAAAGTCAATTTAATGATTACTGTGGCTGTTCAGAAGAAGCTGCACAATATTTAAGATTATTTCTGACAAGACATCAAGAGGAAAACTAAGATGGTTTAGCAAATATATCTCCCACACCCAGAATATGCTTGTTTGTATTCCGATTGTTAAAAAAAACCTTAACAAAATGTTGGAGTCAAATCTCAATCCAGAAAGGGCATTTTCAAATGATGTACAGTTTAATATTCTAATAAATAATATATCATAACGAAGCCCATGAGAAAAGCAGAGAGTTCTTTCATTTTAATTTTTAAATTATCAGTGATTGCTAAGGCAGCCAATGTAGCATAGTCATTAAGATCCAAGTTCAAGTCTCTGTCGCAGAATTCACAATTCCTAGCCAGTCATCCACTCACAGGATTGTGCTACAGATAAAATGGATACCCTACATATCTTGGTAGAGAAGAAACCACAGGATAGATATCATAATAAACACAAAGCAAGCCAACCAATATTTAACGTTCTGAGTAATTAAACAAGAATACCTTTTCCCAATGGCTAATCTAGTTTTCCTGAGCGTAGGGCATAAACAATTTGAGAAAGTTCATACAAACCAAAGGTTCATGCAAACCAAGGCTTCTTCACCAAGCTCAAGTTTAGGACTTTTTGTAGGCTAGAACCAGCATTTTTAGCTGGACTTAAAACACAACCAATGGCAATGCTGTTAAAAAGGTAGAGTAATGTGATCAGCAAATCACATGTAGAAAGAATCACTCCTTAACCACGAAGTCCAAATGTTGTACATTTTAGTGGTTTCAAAGATGGAGAAAGTGGAAAAATATGTCTTCTCCGGTAAAGGGCATACTAGTAGAGTGTATACAATAACATCCTGACCACAGTAGCCTCATAACTGTCGGGGATGAATGCTAAAGCATGCCAAGCTATAAACATGATTCTTCAAAAGGTGTCATGATCTACTCCTATTGCACATTAGGCTTAATCCATGTTTTTGTGACCTTATTTTTTTAAGTTTAAGTTTACTTTATTGCCATTGTACCTCATAGAATGAAATTAAATGTCATTTTTTAAAGTTTTTTTTAATTTTCAAAACAAACACAACACATAAAATCCTCCTTCTTTACATACTGTAGAAAGTGTATCAGTTGGTTACAAAAGACTTTCGTGCATCTCTTCCACAGTCATCAAGCATAATTCATATTAACTCAAGTGTTTTAACTCAGATATTTATACATGTTACTGTCATTATACCTCCATTTTCATTTGACTATAATTGTTTAAACGTCCTTCATCATAAAATATACCAAGATTTAATACATAACCACATACTGGCATTTCATTTACTATTTCTAAAATCCTCCAATGACACTGAGTCCTTATGTCCTATTCTATCTAAACATCCATAATATTTAATAGCAAAGTTTTCTAATCCTTCTTTCCAAATCACTGTTTACAATTTACATCCCATTTCCTTATGTTGTACACATACATACATACATACATACATACATACATGTTATTATAATTATCCCTCCTTTGACTATATCCTGCATTATATCATTTCCCCCCCTAATAATCAAGATTTAACTGAATCTAACTTAATTTCTTTTCTTTTCTTTTTATTAACCTTTATATATAATCCAAAAGGGTTTCTAATCTTTCTTTCATGGCTACCATTCAATATTCATATCCAGTTATTACTTATTATAACACTACACATTGTATACATTGTTATCATTATCAATTATTTATTTAACTATATCTATTGTCACTAAATTTCACTAAGTTTAACTAGTTTTAAATTATACTCTTCCATCTATCAGCCTGTATCTTTCCAGTAGCAAAACAGTCTCATATCTTCTGCCATTTGTGGTGTCAGTCCTCTAAACATCTCCTTAATCGACTTTGTATGGACTCCTCTTAGCAACTCTTTGCTTATAAAATCTCTCATGTAATTTCGATGCCCTTCTTCTGTTTCCTTAATCAGCTTATCTTTGATTGTTGGTAGTGTTATCAATGATATTGCTAATAAAATTTCTCTCTTTAAATCCATAAATTATTTTGTTTTCTCTTTTTCTGCATCTTGCCATCTGGGGTAGATTTCCCCTCCATTTAATTCCTCTTTCAGTATTCCACTCTTTCCCTTTTCAGAGACAAACCAATCACCATAAATATCAGGAATTTTAATTTCTTTATATTCATTTTCTTCTTCGATTTTTAGGATTTTAACCACCACTTTTTCCATTTGATTAGCATCTTCAACTTCTTCATCATATTTTGCTGTTAGGTGCACTAAGTCTTCCAACTTCTTCTCTATCCTCTCACGTGTATTTGATAATTTCTGTATTTCTGAGAGTATCTTTTGCAGACTTAAAACTTCTTTCTGCTGTTGAAATTGTGCCATTATCTCCAGCTAACCAACACTGCTGCTCTAGTTTAGAAGGTTTTAACAGGATTAAGCATAGATTCACAATAACATTTCACCTTTCTCTGGTTAAAAATATACTTCAAAGGAACATCTGTGTGCTTTTCTTCTTATCATTCTCTATAAACAAGCTGTGAGACCTTGAAGTGCCAAGCCAGTGAAAAAAAATAAAAATGTTTCATTTCCAATATACAAACCTCCAGCCTCCGAGTAGCAGTGTTACAATGTTACAATTTCTTTGTTTCTTTTTGTATCTTTTTTGTATTTCAAGTTTTAAAAAAGTCCGATTCTTAAATGAGTTAGAAAAACACCCACAGTAATGAAAGAGGAGAATTTTAGTCCATAGATTACAGAGAATACTAAAAGAAAAAAAAAACAGAAGGAAACTTAATCCATTCGTTTTAAAAGGCTTGCATAAATTCCATCCGTGAAGATAGTTTAAAAAGTAAGATAACCCATCGCCCAAAACCAGTCCAAATTTAATTCCGCCGCTTATTTTGTTTGTTCTCCAATTTAAATTAATTTTAAGTTTTTTTTATAGGCAGTCACTTTTAAAACAGTAAAAATTCCTCACCAGCTGGAAACACTTTCTCTTTCCATATCCTTCCATTTTGGAGCCGCCATCCAAATGGCTGGATTTTTTGTCCCAGTTTGAAGAACTTCTCTTGGATCAATCAGGGACTTTGTGATGTCCCCGAGATCAGCAAGATGTATTCTTCCTGTTCAACATCTCTGTGGGACGGTTTAGGTCCGTTTGGACCACACAGTGGCAAAAGTATTGACTGCGATCTCACAGTATTGAGATCACATGTTGTGTCATCGCGACTTCGGCTCCCCCCTCCCAAATTAAATGTCATCTTTAATTTATATCTGATGTATCACTGCATCTAGACTCCAGTGAAGGACCTCAATAATCTTCTTGAGTCCAGCTGACCAAGAAGGGAAAAATTGGATATCATCAAACATGATGTTTTTTCATGGCTTCGTGTGGGTATGATAAAAGCATAGGGAACATAACAGATCCCTGACAATCCCTGATGTTAAGAAGCAGCCTCCTCCCTAGTCATTAATAAAGTCCAACTCCATGAATTGGATGCATCTCCTCTAATTCTGATGACCACAACTACATACTGAAGAATTCATAGTAAGGGATTGCCCTGCATAAGTGATTATGTTTTTTTTCTTCATGGATATGCTATCCATGGAGATAATTACTTAGGGTTAAGTGTTACTTGATCCTTATTTTGCATTCATTCTTCCTGCAATATAAAGAAACTAGAACATTTATATATACAGGAGAAAAGAATAAACCATCTTTCTGAATTAGTATAACTTGTTTTCTTGGAAAACCCAGGTTTTCAGCCTGGAATTCTAAACATCCCTGACAATGGCTGCAGAGAAAACTGTTACAGGATGTCCACTTGGGTGCTGAAAAGTTGGAGCACAACGTACGCTGCAAAAAGAATAAAAGCTTGAATAATACAGTACATGTAGTCCTTGACTTATAGCAGTTCATTTAGTTACACCACCACTATTTTTCACACTTATGACCATTGCAGCATCTCCATGGTCACATGATTTACATTTGGATGTTTGACAACTGATTCGCATTTATGATGAGTGAAGTGTCCCAGAGTCATATGCTCATCTTTTGCAAACGTCTGGCAAGCAAAGTCAATGGGGAAGCCAGATTCACTTAACAACGGTGTTATTAATTTAGCAACTGCAATGGTTCACTTAACACTTAACGTGGGAAGAAATGTAACATGGGGCAAAATTCACTTAAATGAATTTCTAACTTAGCAACATAAATTTTGGCCTTAATGATAGTCGTTAAGTCGAGGACTACCTGAATACCTGCTTGTTTAAGGAGAAAATGCTATCTATGAAAGTGTGCAACACCATTAAATAGGATTATAACACAGAGGTTCTTAGATGTTGTCAGGCTTGTTAGTTAACTCTCTGCCCACATTTCCCATACCTTCTGATCAAGAGGCAAGGCTCTAGTGATATAAAATTGACAGCAACTGAGTGATCCCTCCTTTTTCCCCACCTCTCCTTTTGCTCATGGAACCCCATCAAGTTCTTGGGGATCCCTGCGGTTCAGCAGAACAATTTGAGAAACCCTGATCTAACCAAGAAAAAGATTAGATCAGGGTTTCCCAAAATGATTGATATCGACCTCCAAGAATCAATGGGACCATCCAAGAGATGGATATTATATTTGTAATTAAAGTCATGTTTATTAAACTATTTTGAAATAATTAATGTTTTTTTGGGGGGGGGTATCAATGAGCTAGCAAAGGTTTTAAATTAGGGTCTGGATTAAACACTAAAATATGCTCTTTTAAGCCCCAGAAAAACCACTTCCCAAGATAGTCCCAGTTGCTGAGTGGTTCCGCAAATATTCAGCTTGCCAAGATGACCAAAATGGTCAATATTACTTTGGTGACATATTTTACTTCTCTAAAGAGGGCAGTCTTTTGGAAAAATTAACGGAATGCTCTTTCCCTGAGCCAACTCTTAAAAATTAAATAAACCATCATGAAAGAAAAACACCACCAAAATTGTATTTGTGTCCATCACTCTGAAAGTGTTAATTCCATATACAAATGTGAAAGCATTTATTAAACCCAGTTAAGTCCACTCATTGACACAATCCCATATTTTTCAACCCATAGCCCTCCAGTCATCCTGCCAGTGAATTCAAAAAACCCTCACAAATCTATGTCTCTCTGAATAAACACATTTTCCCCCTCCTACCATATACAGTACAACTGAAAATAGCTGCCCACTGTCAGCCCACAACTTATTGTGGCAGGAACAGGCTATGAAACATGGCAGTAGCAATGGCAATTACAGACTGCTCCATACTGCTTTAAAGCTCTGTCTGGCAGTTTACAGAGTCAGCATATTTCCCTCAACAATCTGGGTTCTCATTTTAATGACCTCGAGAGGATGGAAGCCTGAGTCAATCTTGAGCCCGTCAGGATCGAACTCCTGGCAGTGAGTGGAATCAGCCTGCAATACTGCATTTTAACCACTGCATCACCATGGCTCTACCTTTTTCCCCCCCATTCATCTCTGCCTGTGTGTATATAATTACTTTAGGGAGATTTGAGAAAGTTTGCTCTTCTTTTATCATGGTATTATTTATAACACCATTACCTCAGTGTTTGTTTTAGAGGCATTTCTTTGGCAAATGCATTTCAACAGTACAATATTATTTTTCTTTTAAGATGCCATCATAATCAAACGTTTATGTTATTTCATATGCTATAGTTCAAAACTTTGACATGGAAAGCCTTCTCCTTTGACCTTATTTTTGGTTATTTAGGAGAGATTTTGCTGGTTTTCTTCACAGAAATCACTCCGTGAAATATGACTTCTAAGTCTTACGGCACAAAGCAGAAAAATGATTAGCTTAATGGCATTAAGCTCTTTTTCTATCTGCCTACTCTCCCCAGTAAATCCCCCTTAGTCAGTGCAAAATCTACAATTAGAGGTATTAATCTTCTATTCTGCTGAGAGGCCTCAGCAGTTCATTGATTATCCGGGCAGATGATTAGTTTGCCTTGTGACAACCCAGAAGAAACTGTTCTTTATTGACTGCTTTATCTTGGTTTGCCTGTAGTTTAAGAATAGTGTTAGGAGGAGAAAGTCACACAACACAAGGAGTCCCAGCTTTGGTCCTGTCAATTAGACTGTGGGTAGCTTTTCCTCTTCCTTTTATATATTATAAATGCCCCACTTCTTCTAAGCCCCAAACGTCCCACCTCTGACATCATCTCTAGCATCTTAGCCATTTGCTTCTGACTCTAAACCAGTAATATTACCACCAAGCACTCCTTATTTTCCTCATTCTTTCGCTTCATCTCCAGCAGTTTCTCGCGTTTCCTCTGGTAGGCCTGAAGGACCTTTTGGAGCTCCATCTGAAAATGAGTGAATGAGTAAGTAAAGCATTTATTTATTGGAATAACTTCCGAATATTAATTGTGGGGTCAGTATGATAAAGTTTTGCAAGATTTTTTTCCCCAGCCTCACCTATCCCATGAAGTTAGAACTCAAATAGCATCTGAATCTCTCTTGATCTTCCTTAGTGAAAGGATGATTTATAAATAGTGCCAAGATGTTTTCTCCCCTTTATGCATTTTTTTCCAATCACTAACCTCTCCAAAGGCTTGCAGAGGTTGGAAGAAATGATAAAACACGCACAGTGACGTTGTGATACAAACCCTGCAACCTTCCTCCTTGCATCCAATGCCAGGACACAAGTATGAAAAAGGCAAGATATAAATATGGAAGCTCCCACTTATGGTGACAATATATGTACCGTATTTTTCGGAGTATAAGACGCACCGGAGTATGAGTAAAAGGATAGAGAGAAATAGAAAGGGACCGAAATACAGTAGATAGGTAGGGAGAGAGAGAGAGTAGGTAGGTTGGTAGGTAGAGGGATAGAGAGAGAAAGAGAGAGAGAAATACAGTAGATAGGGAGAGAGAGAGAGAGAGAGAGAGAGGGAGTAGGTAGGTAGTTAGAGGGAGGAGAGAGAAATAAAGTAGGTAGGAAGGGAGGGAGAGAGAGAGTAGGTAGGTTGGTAGGTAGAGGGATAGAGAGAAAGAGAGAGAAAGGAGAGAGAGAAAGAAATACAGTAGATAGGGAGAGAGAGAGAGTCGGTAGGTAGATAGAGGGCGGGAGAGAAATAAAGTAAATAGGGAGGGAGAGAGAGAGTAGGTAGTTAAGTAGATGTTTCCAGGTGTATTTATCCATGTGATGGAGAAGGAAATCGCTGACTATCTGCAGCACTTAAGACTTTGTTTCTGCTGGCACAGCACTTGATCAATGTAATTCTCATCAATCAAAGAAATGTCCAAAAGGGAAAAAAGTTTTGCACTCTGCAAACCTCCTAAAAATGGCCCATTTTTTGCGAAAATGGGCCATTGAAAAAATATATATATGCATGAATAGTGGGGGGGAGGGGGACACTTCCAGAGTGCCCGGGGGAGGGGGGGGGCAAAAACAAGCAAAAAATGGCATGCATAGCCTTATGGAGGCTTATAGAGTGCTACTGGGGGCTGGGGTGGCAAAAAGGCCAGTGTTTTGCTTATTTCTGCCCCCCTCCCCCCCTGGCACCCAAGAGCTCTCTGAAAGTCTCCAGAAGGGTATGCACGGCCATTTTGGTGAAGGAGGTGGGGCTTCGGGCCGCAAAAAAATGCTGTATTCGATGTATAAGTCGCACCCAGATTTTCTGCCTCTTTTTTGAGGAAAAAAGGTTCATCTCCAAAAAATACAGTAAATGTGAAAGTTCCAGAGCCTATGAGCCTCTCTTTACTTGTTTTACCACTGTTCCCTAATCAGTAATTATTATCAGCGTATTTTTTATTCATTTAGGAGAGACTTCTCTCTCTCTCTCTCTTTCTCAGCCTACCCTACCTATGAGCTAAAGGACCATGCCTAGAAGGTTTTCAGACAAAATGTTGGCTGTGCTCTCGTGTGTAGAATTGAACAAAGGTTTCCAATACTGTTTTCTTTCACTTGTGATCTCTTCTTCCAACTTTTTTCTTATGTTAAAAAAAATCAGTTAGAAAATTGGACTATTTTTTCACTGGCAGCCATTTCCTGACTATAAAGAAACATCCTTATTAATCAATCTTGGTCACTCAGTTGGGAATTCAGATCTCTGAAACGTAAGGATCTTAGTCCCAATCTTTTCCTCAGGAATTTTCTTCCTAACCTCTGCTTGTCCTAATGGCAGATAAGGATGCTAGACAAATTCTTGTTCTTCAGTATTTAACTTCAAAGAAGTTAAAGGTAGGACTAGAGCAAAATGCAATGGAAAGGGAAAAGATAATCTTCTCTCTCAGCTCACTTCACCTCACAGGGTGATCGTTGTGTGGAAAATAGAAGGAGAAAGGACTATTTGGTATGTTCCCCGCCCTGGATTATTTATGAAAATAATAAAGGTGCAATTTATTTAAAAAATATTTTAAAATGGTAAAGATACCAACAATTGCCAAAGTAAATTGAAAAGAGCTTGGAGAGGATGTAGTTAAAAGAAAAATATAAAATATCTTGATCCAAAAGCTGAAGAAGCTTCTTGGATGAGAAGCTAAAAGTCTTCAAAGAAAAGTCAGAAAGTCCAGTTGCCTCTTGAAAAAAGCACCTTTGGGTCGTGATCCAAAAGTTATCTGACTTTTTCTTCAGCAACTTCATGGTTAAGTATTCGCTAGAAGGTATTAGGCATGTGTGCACACCATGGAAAATTAAACTTCTTCAGAATTGTGTGATATATCCACAATGTTTGATAACACCCACTTTCATGATTCCATCTGTAATGGATATATCTTTCTTTTTATGTGAATAGAACTGGCTTGTCTTGTCCAAGCCAACCAAAATCAGAAGCCATGCAAACCAAGAACAATCCATGATGATTTTGTAAAAGAGGAAGAAACCACAGCTCCTGTTTTATTCACTGTGATTCAGACAGATAAACCATAAGTGGAACTAATCAAGTTCATTAATCATGTCTGTAAGAGACATATTGGCTTAATTGAGGTTTTTTTTTGTGTGTGTGTCTTTGAATCATTGTTGATTCCTGTGAGTGCCTCAATTAGTCCTGAGGTTTTCGTGCCAAGGTTTTTCAGATTTGACTTGCTTTTGCCTGCTTTCTGAAGCCGAGAGACAGCACAGCGACTGGCCCAAAGTCACCCTGCAGGCTTTGTGCCTAAAGCAGGACTAGAATTTATAATCTCCTGGTTTATAGCCAGATGCCCAAACTGGGTCTCTACTGCAATGTGCCACATATTAAACATGCTACTGGCCAGATGGTCAAGGAAAATTGTTACTGGTTACTTACCTTGGTTTTTCTTCTGTGCTCCTCGGAGGCAGATCTTCGAACTGTCTCCGCTATATTAGATAGAATGAAATTGGGATGAAAGGATCGGGAAGGAAACTTTTGCCGACACTGGGGGCAAGTGGCAATTCTGGGGCATCCATTCCAATATTTCTGGATACACTCTTTACAAAAATGATGCATGCATTCCAGCATGACAGGGTTCCTGAAGAGGTCATAGCATATGGAACAGGTCAATTCTTCTTGAATGATCTGCTCCTGACTCTTGCCAGCCATTTCTGCAAAAAGATAAAGGAGGGCCTAAGTTTTAGTTCTAGAGGAAACAAGAGTTTTACACAAGTGGAACAGACTGAGAAATGCATAATTAGTTTAAATATTTCCCCTAACAATAAATAGCCATTGAACAGGACTGTATATCCACACAACCTTGTATAAAAGCTTCTGCCTGTAGGCAAATGTGAAGCAATCAGTAAAAGCATTTATTCATATGTAGAAAAGTAGCAAAAAGAAATGCAAGACGTTTTGATTTTTTTAAATGGATAGCCGGGAACTTTTTTGAAATGCGATGCCCTCCCGGTGAATTCAATCTTAACCATAGTACAGGGGAATAACAAAGGGCTACAAGATCTCAAAACCGGCAGTTTGGCAGGGTTCCCCCCTCTTTGCTGCGCTCCAGTGGCCATTTGGAGTTTTGCAGTCCGGATTTGCTCGCTCCAATCAGAAATCACACACCCTGAAAAAGGCAATCCGGCGTCGCAAACTGCCTGCCCATAAAGACATGGCATCGGGGAGACCCAGTTCGCATCTCAGCAGCCCCCTGCATAAAAGCAAGCTCCTTCATAGTTTTTCTCCAAAACAACCCGTCCCGACCCCAAGAATAGTGCCAAGAACAGGTGGGGCGGAACGATTCAGACAACAGCCACAACACGTAAGGATCCCTAAAGAAAAGCAAATGCTCCTCCCAAAAGCCCCATGGAGCTCTAAGGGCTGGGAGAAGGAGTACCAATTGCTCAGTAGAAAGTGGGTGGGGGAGCTTCCCCACTCCAGCCCATGTTCACTACAGGCCAAGACAACGAGTGGGCTACCACCCCTTCCTCATCATCAACCCTCTGCGTCGTCGCCCATCATGTTTCACTAACCCGCCACGTCGCGCCTTCGCCGAGGGACTCGGCTGAAATCCCCAACTTTGATTCCAAAGTGCACTCAGGTTGCTTGAGCGGCGGCCCTTTGCGCCAATCGGGACAGTCCCTGGCGGTCGATCTCGCTCTCTATTGGTGAACTCCTTTGTCGGGGCCCGTCGATGCTCCGGAGGCTTCTTGATGTTGCCGCGAAAGCCTTCCGGGACCTCTAGGCTGACTCTGCTCCCTCTTTTCGACGTTATTTGCTGCAGGAGAAAGACGCGCTTTGAAGTTTTGCAGTGACGGGGCTCATTAGAAGGGGCTTTTTTTCTGCTGGCTGCAAAAGTCGAGGAAGTTTGCATTCAGGACTTAATTCTGTGAGCTCTTTAATTAGGGAGGAGCAACGGTGGAAGCCCGCGATTGGTCGTTTCCCAAACAAACAACTTTTATCTCTTGCGGAGTTGCCTACATTGCACAATATAATACAGTACTGTGCCGCACACCTTTACCCTGCTTTCTTATGTAAGGGGCAAGCTCAAATGACAGCCCTGTAACCTTTCTCATGGGCTAATGTTTTGAAAGACCTCCGTAAATCCAGCCCCTTTTCTGTTCTATTTCTCTATCGCTCCACTAAAAATGGGAATCAGATATTTATGTACGGCAAATAACAGCTTAGAAGGCTTATTTTAAGCATCGAAGTAACTTTTGGGGAATTGCATAGCAGCTGACATGTTTGCCTCCTTTGGCCATCAAAATGATACTTTCCATGTTGCCTTCTTGGTTACATAGCTTTCAGGTGCTTCTGTAGATCTGCAGTCTAGGCCAGCACAGGCTCAGGTACATAGATGTGTTTTGTACTAGGTTGTGTTGAAAGAAATGTCCTTCTGGGTTCGGCTCCAAGTGGGGAAAAAGACACTGGAGACATGGAGGCTGCTTGGAAAGATGGTTTAATGGTGGACAGGACCACATGGCCCGAGCCCTGAACAGAAAAGGCGATCACATGCTTCAATGTTGGTGGAGAAGAAGAGAAGGGGTGAAGAAGGGCTTGCGGGGATTTTTATAACCTGTTCAGTCCCACCTATCTGTTTCCTGTTCCTGTGTAAGAAATGTATTCTGATTGGTTGCCAGACTCACATGGGCCCATGCAGGGGCAACCCTCTAGGCTGTTTTGAATTCAGGTTTGATTGAGTTCAGCTGCCATGTGGTCACTTGAATAAAGGCTTATATTATCCTGCCTTATCCCATCACTCTGGAGTTAAGAGGAGAACTCTTTATTATGTAAAGTGGACTAGCTTGGCCTTCTTAATGGCCCATTGACAAAGCGGGGAAGCTGCAGGAATTTACTCTGTGTTTAAAATGTGTTTCTCCCTTTTTCACATCCAGGAAAATATAATATTCTGCCTTATCAATATTTCCTAGTGTAGGAAGTTATCACCCAGCCCTCTCCCAGAAAAATGAAATATCCTAGGAAATATTGATAAGGCAGAATATTATATTTTCCTGGATATGAAAAAGGGAGAAACACATTTTAAACACTAAATTCCTACAGCTTCCTGCCCATCCCCACTTTTGTCAATGAGCCATTAAGAAGGCCAAGCTAGTCCACTTTACATAATAAAGAGTTCTCCTCTTCAGCTGTGATGGGATTAAGGCAGGATAATAAGCCTTTACTCAACTGACCACATGGCATCTGAACTCAATCAAACCTGAATTCAAAACAGCCTAGAGGGTTGCCCCTGCATGGGCCCATGTGAGTCTGGCAACCAATCAGAATACATTTCTTACACAGGAACAGGAAACAGATAGGTGGGGCAGAACAGATTATAAAAAAAATCCCTGCAAGCCCTTCTTCAGCCCTTCTTGTCTGCTCTTCCCCCTCTCTTCTCTTCTCCACCAACATTGAAGCATGTGATCACCTTTGCTGTTCAGGGCTCAGGCCATGTGGTCCTGTCCACCATTAAAACCATCTTTCCAAGCAGCTTCCATGTCTCCAGTGTCTTTTTCCCCACTTGGAGCCGAACCCAGAAGGACATTTCTCCCAACAATTGGCACCCCAGATGGGACTCCAAGCTAGCCTAACAAATGGATATGGCCCAGGTAAGCCTCCCATGCCGGCACAGACCCCATTGAGTCTGTGGGTGGACTTTATCTTGGCCTTAGCCATTTGGATCTAGGCTTTAAAGGGGTTTTGAGTTTGAGCTCAAAGGCTGCCTGGAAAGAAGGTGAGTACCTCTAAATTTTAATTCTCTAAAATTTAATTTTAAAGCGTGGGAAATGTGTGTATGCCTGCCTGTGTGTGACTAGTGTGTGTGAAAATGGATGGAAAAGTGAATGGATTTTTTATTTTTTGTTGTTGCTGCTGTTTTTGTCCTGTGAGAGAAAAAAGCTAAAGCCCATAAGAAAGTTAGTGAGAAAAAGGGAGGTATGCATACCCGCTCCGACAGCACCCCTCCTGGGTCACTGTGCGGCTGGTCCTCCAGGTCTCTTTCCCCAAGACTTGAAACTGTAAGAAAAGTCCCTGCGTGAAAGGGCGCGAATCGAGAGAAGGTTCCCGCGGTGAGGAACGCGTCAAAAGTCCCTCCGAAGGGCACCCCCAGAAAAGTCCCTCCGAAGGGCACCAATAAGACCCTCCGAAGGGCAAACAGAGAAAGTCCCTTCAAAAGGGCGTGAAAGGTCCTCTAAGGACGCGAAAGTAAAGTGGGGAAATACGAAGTGGCAAACCCGGCTAGGACGAAGTGAACCCACATCTAAACGGGATCATGGGAAGTGGTAGCTCGAGGGTAGCCATGGAAACCCCCCTAGGGGAGTTGTTGGGGGCCTGGGACGAAAAGCAAATGCCCGTCCTGGCCGGAATGAAGAAAAAAAAAGAGCAGATTGTAGAAAATGGGCTTTGCTGAAAGATGATACAGGAAAAACTAATTTGGCTGAAAAGGTACTTAAAAGGAAATGGTGGGATTTCTTTTTTTTTTTTCTTGTCTGTCTCTTTCTCTGTCTTCTATGTAACCACGTGGTTTTTGTTTCTTAAGATTTGTGCCTTCCCCAATTTAACTGAAATTCATGGTGGGAATGATTTTGTTTTTCCCTCTTTGTCTGTGTGTGTGTATGTCTAAGTCTTTGTGCACCCTCAAGGTAATTGTAACTAAGATGTCTCCAATCCAAAAGACAAGAATTTTAAAGTGTTCAAAGAAAGAAAGGAGTAAACTGGCAGAAATTGCCTTCGCTCAGTTTGTTGGGCCTAGAAAACTAACTGAAACTGGGAAGGGTCTTCACTTTGTGTCTGTTTTGGCCAGCAGAAACAGAGTAAAAATATATATATATATATATTTTCCTTCCTTCCTTGCCTATACCTTAAAGTAACAACCCAGGAAATGTTTGCAAGAAAAGTTTCATCCTTGCATTTATTGTGTGACTAAATGATTTTACCTGTTCATTTCTTTCCTGGAGCATGTGAATCCATACCCCATTTCTCATCTGTGATATCCCCATAATATGTTTATCTGCTGAGTAACTGATGCTTTTATTTTTCAAACTCTGCCTGCAAGCTATCTACCCCCCCGCCCCTCCCTTACCTCTAATCCTCCAACAATGCCTTTTCTGTGGGGGAGGGAACCTTGTTCTCATGTCTTTCAGCCCTAGAAGATTGTACTCTTCAGAAACAAAGGACTGCTAGCTCAAACCATAACTCTCAATTTGCTGCTGGTGATTGCGTGCTGATAAAACCTGACATGAGGAAAAAAAAAAAAAACTTAGCCAAGCCTGGGACAGACTACCAAGACTGACTGACCACTCTTACCAGCAAGCCAAGCCTAGTACCATCCAGCAGACATGAAAGAACCCTGAAGGAGATGAAGAAGTAAAGACCAAAAGACTTTTCAATTCCCAGAAGACAGCTGAAAAGATTATGGGGAGGGTGGAATTTGATAAGTTTTCTTTCTCTGTTTCATTCACAGAAATTTATTATGCTTTCTTCCTTGCCTCATTTATATTGTAATCAGTTTAATGTATTCATGTAAGAATTGTATTTGAGAATGGCTAGCACAGCAAGTTCTGAACACCTTAGATTTCTGGCTGGTGGGAGGGAAATTTTGTCCAAAATGTCTGTATTTTCTGTATTGTAGAAGCAGCTACACACACAAACACACACACACACACACACACACACAAAGAGAGAGGGAGAGAGAGAGGCTCCATTCAGAACTAGATTGAAACTATCTCCTTGACCCAACTCCACAAAGCATTTCCTAGGTTGATTTTTGTCTTTGCACAAAAGCCTAAACAGTGATATCTCCCTTTTAATCCCATGGGGGAGGGTCAGTTCCCCTCAGGCAATTCCCCCACTTGAAGAGTAGCAGAAAGGATCTTCAAAACTCAAACCCTGACAGTGACCCCCCCCCCCCCAAAAAAAAAAATGATGTTGCCCAGTAAAGCAGGACATGTTGCACTGGTGGTCTCAGGAGGAGGAATCCCTGGGCTCATTGTGTGTAACTTTTTTTAAAAAAAATACTAAATAGCTTGTATTGCACACTAGCTAAACTCAATTTGGCCTCACTAAAATAGGAGCCAGGGCAAGTTAAAGAAATCCCTTGGAAATGGGCAGCCTGTACTTCTTTAAAAGGAAGAATCCTTCAATGGCTGTGAAGTTTTTTTGGGACTTCTGCTTGCTTGTAACCTGGAAGCTCACAGAAAGTGATATCAAACATCTGAAAATAATTGGCATGGTAAATTGGATATTGTAAATTTCTTTCCAGAAATTGTGCCCTGGTTGCTAAGACCTTCATGGTTGAAAGCTCTCTGGGAGCCACTGAAGGGATCCTTCTGCTGTCTCTTTCAATGCTTTTCCATCAGAAAAATTAAGTTTCCCTGATCTGACCAATTTTATCTTTTGTCAAAAACATGTGCGTTCCACTCACATTTTTTTGAAAAAAAAAAAGGAGGGATTGTAGGAAGTTATCACCCAGCCCTCTCCCAGAAAAATGAAATATCCTAGGAAATATTGATAAGGCAGAATATTATATTTTCCTGAATATGAAAAAGGGAGAAACACATTTTAAACACTAAATTCCTACAGCTTCCTGCCCATCCCCACTTTTGTCAATGGGCCATTAAGAAGGCCAAGCTAGTCCACTTTACATAATAAAGAGTTCTCCTCTTCAGCTGTGATGGGATTAAGGCAGGATAATAAGCCTTTACTCAACTGACCACATGGCATCTGAACTCAATCAAACCTGAATTCAAAACAGCCTAGAGGGTTGCCCCTGCATGGGCCCATGTGAGTCTGGCAACCAATCAGAATACATTTCTTACACAGGAACAGGAAACAGATAGGTGGGGCAGAACAGATTATAAAAAAAATCCCTGCAAGCCCTTCTTCAGCCCTTCTTGTCTGCTCTTCCCCCTCTCTTCCCTTCTCTTCTCCACCAACATTGAAGCATGTGATCACCTTTGCTGTTCAGGGCTCAGGCCATGTGGTCCTGTCCACCATTAAAACCATCTTTCCAAGCAGCTTCCATGTCTCCAGTGTCTTTTTCCCCACTTGGAGCCGAACCCAGAAGGACATTTCTCCCAACACTAGGATATTTCATTTTTCTGGGAGAGGGCTAGGTGATAACTTCCTACAGTTGGCTAAACTGTTTTTCCCTGGCAAGTTACAGGGATCATTAGCCTATACGCATAGCAACAAAAGCAATTGGAAAGGGGGATGGGGAATAATCATTGTGCTTCCAGAATGATTGGACAACAACAAAGTAGTCCTGCTAAAATGTCTCAAAGATGGTTTTTCAAGAGGCAACTGAGCTTTCTTGATATTTTTTTTAAGAAGTTTCACTTCTCATCCAAGAAGCATATTTAAGAGTGGTTCTGAACTGTTCTTGGAGTCTAGTGTTCAACTCCATAAGCAGTTGCATCTTAGTTTATTTAGCTGTGATTTATGCCTGGAGGCCCCAGGGCAAAAGGCCATACACAATGTCTCTACCTTGAGCCTTTGTCATAAGCATTAGCCCTAGGCATAACTCTTATGCACATGAAGTTTTGTAGCTCAGGGAAGACTTCAGTAAGAACCTGCATTAACATTAGATCATAATTGAATGTGGGCCAGAAAAATTCCTAGAGCTACCTAGTTATACTGTGGGGTGTAATATTGCATTCCCATTCCACTAAATTGTTAGGTTGGGATGTACAGTTTCATTAATTTCAACATTATTGTTTTTCAATATACTATAGAAGTGGGAAATATAAACCCCATCAAATCAAAAAGCAATATATTCCTCTCCTACTTTACTTTCTGAAGGTTTATTTGCAAACCTACATTGAAATACTGGTTTTAAGTTGTACCTCACTTGAACTCTACAAGAGGTGGAAATGTGCTTTTTCTAATTTCCTTTACTTGGCAGAAGAAACAAGTAATGACAATTGTTCAAACCCCGTGAGACCAAGAATTTTGGTGGTACACAGGAAAACTACCTAGTCCTAGAACCACAAAAAGTGTCCTTCACAAATAAATTTAAGAATGAAGTTATTACTTTCTACTACTTAAAACAGTGCAGGTAATAGGAAAATGAGTTGGACTAGCATAATCTTGATTCTGAAAAAAACAGACCCACAGATTTACTTAGGCAAAGAGGTCACTGATGCAAAGAATTATAACTGGCCTTGTTTGATGAGACAACACTAAATAATTATTTAGCATTATGCTAGTTAATAGAGGCAAGCCTCAGTTCATACACTTTCCTCTTCTTTCACCTCTTCTGACAATGGTTGCAGGTAATAGGAAAATGAGTTGAACTAGCATAATCTTGATTCTGAAAAAAACAGACCCACAGATTTACTTAGGCAAAGAGGTCACTGATGCAAAGAATTATAACTGGCCTTGTTTGATGAGACAACACTAAATAATTATTTAGCATTATGCTAGTTAATAGAGGCAAGCCTCAGTTCATACACTTTCCTCTTCTTTCACCTCTTCTGACAATGGTTGCAGAAGTGCTTGCTTTCTAATTTTTAAATTTCTAATTTGTTACACATTTTAAAAAATTCAAATCTTATATCCAAGAGAGGCTGGTCTCTCTCACCCTATCTCATAAAATTGTTACAAGGTGCAAATGCACAAACCTCCATTTAGGACAGGGGTGTCCAAACTTGGGAACTTTAAGACTTGTGGACTTCAAGTCCACAAGTCTTAAAGTTCCCAAGTTTGGACACCCCTGATTTAGGATATCCTGATGTTATAGAATTTAGGACATGGGAGTCAAATACTGCAGATTCACTTTAGCCCAAGATTACTGATAGTGGTTCTGTTTCAATCAACCTTTCAAACAGGATATATGGTGTTGAAATTATGTGATCAGCTTGATGAATTAACCAGAGTTGGAAGCTGGATACGGCAAGCGCAGCATTGCCTTTTTTACTTGTTATAAGTTGTTTAAAAAGAAGAACTAGACGTTTGTAGCCTTTCCTCATAGGGAAATTGCTTTAGTTCCAAGATAAACTTTATCTACCCTTCTTTGTGCACTTTCCCAATATTATTTTACAGAGATAATTGTCAGAACTGTGCAGTTATGTTTCATTGAAACTTCCTAATGATTCCAAGCATGGATTGTACCTATGTTAGAGCTACATACTGAATTGATCATGATTCCAAGATTTCTTAACTTGATCAATTATTGCTATTAATGCACACATAAAATCTTAACATTTCAAAGCTGCTAATACTAAAAGTCATTCTGGGAAAGTCTTGATATGAAGTGTGAACCAAGGACATAGCTAGTCATTTGTCCATGTCATATGCTGGTTGTTGACAATTTGGAAAATATACTGGTTTTCATTGGCCTGCAACCTAAGGTTTTTCGTTTTTGCCTTTTTGCTGGCAGCTGGGTAGCTCTGCTCCTAATAGCCAGTGAATATGCTTGCAAATATTCTCAGCCTCGTGAGGAAATCCGGACAAGAAGTACACCAAGGAGTACTACCTCTATCTTATTGTAAGGTTACACCAACAGAATTGTGCACATCTGAAAAGACATCTCTTCCCCCTCGTCTTTACAGGCAAAGAAACTAGGGAGTGTTACGTAAGTACTGAAGTTCCCTGCCATTGACTTGCATTGCTGGTTCCTGATTGGCTAAGACGCGAGCAGCCTGCTGGCGGGAGAATCTAGCTACATGATTGGCTAAGCGTCTGACAGCTCTAGTATAAAAGAGCTGTCAGCTGTCATTTGCTTTGCTGTTTGCCGGTTCGAGGTTTGCCGTACATTTGAGCTATTTGGTCCCTGTTAATAAAGGTTGCATCAGCTTCAACCTGCCTTGCCTCAGTCCCTGTCTGCCTCGTTCTCCCTATAGAACACTGGCGATGAAGGTGGGATCAGGTCTGAGGTAAAGGACAAAAGCGAAGTCACTATTAGAGCTGCCTCAAGTCACAGGCGACGAGACGTCACTCCAAAACTGCTTCCTTACATTCCGTCCTTCTCAGGATGGCTACCCAACCAGCATTCATGACATTCAGCCCAGCCACAGAGACATGGGATGCCTACCTCAAGCGGTTTGAGTGCTTCCTGGAGGCAAACGACTTCACCAGTTTGTCTAGTGGCCTTAAAAGAGGCTTTTTCCTCAGCGCCTGCGGCCACGAGATATTTGGCACAGCCAGAGCCTTAGCAGCCCCTCAGTCTGTTCACTCAATGCCTTGGGAGACGCTTTTGGAGAAGTTACAAAACCACTATTCTCCAACTCCCTCACGCATAGCCAGACACTATGCATTCAGGCAAAGGACTCAGAGAGAAGGAGAATCCATGTCAAGACTACATGGCTTTCATCAGAACAGCAGCCCTACACTGTGATTTCTCAGTGCTGGACGATGCCCTATTGGAACAGCTGGTCTGTGGTATTAGAGATCTCAGACTTCAGCGACGTTTGCTGGCGTGAAAAGAGCTGACCCTTCAGACAGCCATGGATGAAGCCACGGCATACGAAATGTTTGATAAGTCCACCGCAGAAATTCAAAGATTTCTGCCCCCAACCACTCATGCCAGCAGGGGCCACACAGTCCACCATGACAAAGTCGATGCAGACGATTTCTCAGACTTCGAGGAAGAAATCAGCCACCTCAACCTGACAACCCGAAAAAAACGAACTCAGAAAGACTTTTTGCCTCAGTTGGGTTGCCTCAGTTGTGGCGGGAACCATGCAAGGTCAGTTTGCAGGTTCAAAGCCATCATCTGCCAGCGGTGTGACAGGAAGGGACATTTGGCCAAGGTGTGCAGGGCAGCCATGCCAGTTGCTGATTGGCCTCCTGAACGCGCCTCCACAAAACAGGCTCCTAGGCACCGTGAGGACTGTTTCACCATCGTGGGTGACCAGCAGCACTCTGAATGGGCCGTCAGCCACGCATCTCTATCAAAGCCGGCCCACAAGATCTATTTGACTGTCCAAATTGAGGGAGAGCCCTGTAAAATGGAAGTGGACACTGGCTCTTCCAAATCCCTTGTCTCTTAGGCCACTATCAAGCGGATAGTGCCCAGCCTTACTAAGGCTACCCTTAAGCAGTGCCCGATTCGCCTCAGAGACTATCAAGGGCAACAGATACCTATTGTGGGTTGTGGCACATTCCAAGTCGCCAGCTACAATTTCCAGGGACCTCTTCCCCTCATCATCGTCGATGGCCAGCTGCCCAGCCTCCTAGGGCTGGACTGGTTCTCTGCATTGGGGCTCAACGTTTCCGGCATCCACTCCGTGGTTCCAGACTGTTTCGCCACGCTGGCCAGCGAGTTCCAGACGTCTTCGACAACCGGCTCGGTAAATATACGGGGAAACCCATTTTGTTTAATTTGGATCCCCAGGTGGCACCAATCCGCCTTAAGCCTAGAAGAGTGCCATTTGCCCTACGGCCCAAAGTAGACCTTGAATTGGACAAGCTAATTGCACAAGGGGTATTAGAGGCAATAGACCACTCTCTCTGGGAGACGCCCATAGTGATACCCATCAAGCAGGATGGGAGCATTAGAATCTGTGGAGATTTTAAACGCACCATCAATAAAGGGTTGCAAGCCAAGCCTTACCCTGTACCAGTGATGCAATACCTGCTCCACTCCCTGTGGCAGGGAAATGTGTTTGCCAAGTTTGACTTGGCACAAGCCTACCAACAGCTCCCGGTGGATGAGGCCACTGCCATGGCCTAGACCATCGTGACCCACCGGGGAGCTTTTAAGTGCAAGAGGTTGCAATTTGGGGTTAGCGTAGCCCCAGGCATTTTTCACAGCCTGATGGAGCGATTGCTCCAGGGGCTGCCAGGGATAGTGCCCTATTTTGATGATGTGCTTGTATCTGCCAGGGATCAAGCCGAACTCATCGAGAAGTTAAAGGCAGGCAGCCGTTTTCACCAGGCAGGGCGTAAACTCAAATGAGGAAAATGCAAAATTGGGGTTCCCAGCGTGGAATTTTTAGGGTACCTCGTGGATGCCAAAGGCATCCACCCTACCCTGTCAAAGATAGAGGCCATCAAAAAAGTGCCCACGCCCTCGTCTAAGATAGAGCTTCAGGCTTTTCTAGGGCTTCTTAATTTTTATGCCATATTTTTGCCCCATAAGGCTTTGTTGGCAGAGCCTCTGCACAGGCTCCTGGACTCTAAGATGCCCTGGCATTGGTGTTCCAAGGAAGCCCATGCTTTTCGGGTGGTTAAGGATATTCTCACATCCCAGTCACTGCTAGTCCAATACAGTGACCGCCTCCCTTTGGTTTTGGCGTGCGATGCATCACCCTATGGCATTGGGGCTGTTCTGAGCCACGTCCTTCCTAATGGCTCGGAAGCCCCTATTGCCTATTATTCCGGCACGCTCTCAGCTGTAGAAAGGAACTACAGCTAGACAAAGAAGCTCTGGTTGCTGTAGCAGGGATCAAGTGTTTTCACGACTATGTCTATGGTCGTTTCTTCCAATTGGTCACTGACCACAAACCCCTCTTGGGTCTCTTGGCGGGTGACTGCCAAACCCCTCAGGGTTTTGTCACTTAGGATGTCCAGATGGACCATTTTCCTAGCAGCCTACAATTATCAACTTATCTATAGGCCAGGAAGGAATTTGGGGCATGCGGATGCCCTCAGTTGCTGCCCTTTGCCAGCGCCTGTGGTGGACCCTGCTCCCGCTGCCTCGGTCCTCCTCATAGAGGAATTAGATATGCCAATATCCGCCTGGGATATTGCCAGGCTATCTGCATCTGACCCTGTCCTCTCCAAAGTGCTGGATTGGGTGCGCAGGGGGTGGCCACAAGGGCCAGTAGGTCAGGAGTTCCAGCCTTTTTACATACGGCAGCATGAGCTATCCGTTCTCAATGGTTGCCTGTTGTAGGGAAACTGGGTAGTATCTCCTCCCAAGCTTAGGGTGCCAATTTTGAGTTGCCTGCACACTGCTCAACCAGGTATTGTGCGCATGAAGGTGCTGGGCAGGAGCTACATGTGGTGGCCCAAAATTGATAAGGAGATAGAGCATTGGGTAGCCACCTGTCAACAGTGCCAGCAGTCTAGACCGGCTCCCCCGTCAATGCCCGTCAGAGAGTGGGACATGCCCCGGGCTCCATGGGCGTGAATCCATATCGATTTCGCTGGCCCGTTCTTAGGGCAGAATTTTAAAATTATCGTTGACGCCTACTCGAAGTGGGTGGAGCTGGCACTCATGCCCTCCACCACTTTGGAGGCCATCATTAAGGTGCTGGGGAGACTTTTCGCAACCCATGGGCTGCCTGACGTGGTGGTGATGGACAACGGGCCCCAGTTCACGTAGGCACCCTTCCAGATGTTTTTAGGCCAGCATGGCATACAACATGCACCCACGGCTCCATTTCACCCGGCCGGAAATGGCTTGGCAGAACGAACCGTCCGGTCGGCTAAGGAGACATTGGGCTGCCTGGGGCCAGGAAATTGGCATGACAAATTGTCCCAATATCTTCTGGCGCAGCATACAACTCCGTGCCCTGTTACCAACCAGAGTCATGCAGAACAACTTATGGGTCGCCGGCTCCGGACAACTCTGGACCGGCTGTACCCCGGCTACGCCGCAGAGAAAAGCCCTGCGACTCAAACCTTTAACGTGGGAGAACTTGTCTATGCCCAAAACTACGGGGCTAAACCAAGGTGGCTCCCTAGATGAATAACACAGCTAACGGGACCCTACTCTTATAGGATCCAGCTCGACGATGGGCAAGAGGGGCGCCGGCACATCAACCAGCTTCGTCGGAGACCTCCCAGTGCAGCAGCTCAACAACCAGGATAGGCCCAATCCTGCCCTGGTGAACTAACGCCATTAGAAGCCATTTCTGCACCCTTCTCCAATGCGTTCTCGTCGCCTGCTTTACTTGGTAGTCCAATTGGTCCAGCGGAGGTCACTCTTCCCGCCGTCTCGGCCGCTCAGTCTCCGGCAGTTCCGTAGGCCCAGCCAGCAGAAACTCCTCCTTCGGCTGCTGCCCCTGAACTGATATGATCTGGGCGGAGCCGACGCTGGCCGGCGTACTTGGTGGACTACGCATGTGCCACCTGGGAGGAGAGGGGTGTTAAGTACTGAAGTTCCCTGCCATTGACTTGCATTGCTGGTTCCTGATTGGCTAAGACGCGAGCAGCCTGCTGGCGGGAGAATCTAGCTACATGATTGGCTAAGCGTCTGACAGCTCTAGTATAAAAGAGCTGTCAGCTGTCATTTGCTTTGCTGTTTGCCAGTTCAAGGTTTGAGCTGTTTGGTCACTTTTAATAAAGGTTGTGTTAGCTTCAACCTGCCTTGCCTCAGTCCCTGTCTGCCTCGCTCTCCCTACAGAACAGGGAGGGTTCTTTCTGAGATGCTCGCCAGGCCTAAATTTCTTCTGAAGCCTCTTATTTGACCATTGTCTACTCTGTGGCTCTTCCTCCTTTCGCCCAAAGTCATTCCCACAATCATTACATACAGTATATGAGAGAAGGAGGAAAAATATGGCTAGGGCTGCAGTAAACCCACTCACATGCCCCCTTCTCCTGTTCTTATTGATTAGTGTCGTACAGAATGTAACAGATTAACAGAGTTGGAAGGGACCTTACAGGTCATCTAGTCCAAACCCCTGCCCAAGTAGAGACTCTACATCTGCCTCTACCTAGGATCAAACTCACAACCTCCTGATTGTGAGGCAAGAGCGCCACCTTTAGGCCACCGCAGTGTTTATATTCCATGTCTCTCCCATTCACATAGAAGGGTTCCGAACCTGTGACCTACACTAGAAGGTGATTTGGAATTACTTTTCAGCAGTGCAAAATTACATGTTGTGGTTCCTACATGACAGCCCGCAATAGTGATTGAAATGCCTTTGTGACGTAAAGGGAACACAGGGAAGGATTATTTTGGACGCCAAGTGTCTCAAAACTGTGGTGAAGAAATTGATGAAAGGTGAGTCTATTCGGTACAGTGCAAGTCTTACATTCTCCCTGAGGTGGCAAATATGCAGAAGTTTGAAATATGCTTTTTTTAACTGGAAGGTGAGGGGAAGGATTTAGCCTCCCAGCAACATCTCAAGCATGATTGTAAGAGCCCACTACTCAGAGGAGGCCCTCCTGCACCAATTTTTGTGCATTTTAGCTATTTACTCTTAAGCAAAGGTAAATGGGAGAGAGAATGTAAGCTGCAGAAAAAATCAAATTCTTCTCTTCAACTTACACCCATTCGTTTAGTTCAAAGTTACAACGGCATTGAAAAAAGTTGATTGATTACCACTTTTCACACTTATGACCGTTGCAGCATCCCTATGGTTACGTGATAAAATTCATAGCTTGGCAACTGACTCATATTTGTGACAGTTGCAATGTCCCATGATGTGATCATGTGATCACCTTGTGCTGCTGCAAAGCAAAGTCTGACAAGCAAAGTCAATGGGAAAGCCGCATTCATTTTGCAACTTATTACTACCTTAAGAGCTGCAGTGATTCACTTAACAATTGCGGCAAGATAGATCATAAAAGTGTGTGTGTGTGTGGGGGGGGGAGAATTAAATTTATTTTTTAGCTTAGCAACATACATTTTGGTCTCAATTGTGGTCGTATATTGAGGACTACCTGTAGAAATACCATAAATGAGCTGCAAAACTCCAGTTGACCATTAGATGGAAGCCAAGAGTCACAGAAACCCTATAGCTTACTTTTGCTAATCATTCAGGTTTCTAACCCCGAGGCAAGACCCCCAACTCTGCTGTTTTGCACTTGGGGGTAGATAAAGGATTCACAGGTTCTCTGTCATCACTTCACATTTCTGCTGCAAAGATTAAGTGAGAGGAAGTCATTGTAGTAAGATGTGTAAAATTAATAACATCTCTTTAACTTTGGGTTAAAGCAAATGTGTGAGGCTTTGACCACAAAAAATATTACATATTGGTTTATGACCGTGATCCATCCATCCATCCACAGGTTAAAAATAAAATAAGGAATCAGAATGGGGATGAGAATCAATGACAGATATGCAAAGAACTGAAATGGTGCGAAGTGAAATAATATCAGAATGTAGCATTCCCATTCTTCCTTTTTATAGCATCCTGATTTCTATATTTATTTCCTGTGAAGAGGTGATGTTGTTGAAGAACAGAATAGTATTGGGTAGAATGTTGCATGTTCCTACCCACCAATGAAGACAGCATAATTCAGCATCAAAGATACTGCAGATGCTGCAAAACCATGATGGAACCAATTGTCTTGACAACCAAATTTAGGATGGCAAAATTATTTATAGACTTAAGGAAGCATGGGTGGTGTGGTTGAGCCAGTAGTGAGGAGAATGGAATCTTTTCATGTAAAAAGCTATTGTTGCTCTTTTTTAAAAAAAGAAAGTCAAATTCCATACATTATATATGTTAGATTGGGCAATGAGAAGGCAGACACTGGCTTAACGCAACAACAGCTCTTTATTCAGACAGTCAAGTATGTACAATCCAGCAACTGTTCGGTCTGACAGCACCCCTTTTATAGGGAGCTGTCAGACCTCTTAGCCAATCAGATTAAACCTCTGTTCCCGCCAGAACGGAGGACCAGAGTGGAAACTATGGTAGTTAGTGTTAATATCTAACACCCCTCTCCTCTTGGTTGGGATGTTCCAATTGGTTACATAGTCTTTGAGGTAGGCGGGTCTTTGTTTCGCTCTACCAGACCTGCGCAGTTCATTTGGAACCGGTTCTTCAGGCAGCTCGGATGGACCTGTCCGCTCTCCAGCTCCGCTCTGTGGAACCTGCTGGAACTTACCCCAGGCCGCAGCTGGAGTTCCCTGGCTTTGCTCGCTTGGAGCTCGCTGTGGGCCTGCAACAAACTCAGATAAGTTTTCCAGTACCCTCGGGTTTGAGCTGGCTGTGGAAGGAGTGAATGTTTGCTCCTTTTGGGTATGGCCTTGGCTGATTTGTTTCGGATTTTCGTCTGGTGCTCTAAGATTGGAGTGGGAGAGGCAACCACGGAGTTGGTCAATATGCCTCCTCCAATTTCTACCATCCTCTAGCTCTAATAGATAAGAGCGAGGCCCGGTGATGCCTATTACCGTAGCAGGAATCCACAGAGTTCCCCCGGCGTAGTTGTGGGCGTATACTGAATCCCCTATGCTAAAGTTCCGAATCTTGCTTGTGGAGTCTGGGGGCGATGTGGCAGAGTAGTTTGGGTGTAGCCGGTCTAAGTGGGACCTTAGACGGTGACCCATGAGAAGCTCAGAGGGGTTTCTCCCTGTGGTGGCGCTTGGCGTAATATGTTGGATTAGTAAATAGTGATCAACCCGTGTTTGCCAATCACCTGGGCCCATTCTGGCGAGGACCTCTTTAGCCGATTACACCATTCTCTCCACCTGACTATTGGAAGCCGGGTGGAATGACGCGACCAGGGCATGCCGAATTCCCTGGCTAGCTAAGTAGGTCTCGAATTGCATGGCCGTGAATTGGGGCCCATTGTCTGAGACCAAGACATCGGGCAGGCCGTGTGTGAAGAAAAGTCTCCGTAGCACCTTGATGACCGCCTCTGCCATGGTAGAGGTCATCAGGGCTACCTCTAACCATTTTGAATATGAGTCCAGAACTATGAGGAACGTTTGGCCATGAATGGGGCCTGCAAAGTCAATGTGCACCCTAGACCAGGGTGCCTGACGGCGTTCCCAATCCTTAGCGGGTGCCTTTGGGGGAGTTGGTCTGGATTCCTGGCACGGAGTGCAGGTAGCCATCCTCTCTTCTATCTCCCTGTCCATATTAGGCCACCAGACGTAGCTCCTAGCCAAGGATTTCATCCTGACAATGCCAGGATGCCCCAAATGTAATGCCTCCAATACTGCCTTTCACAGTTTTCTCAGAACCACCACCCGGTCCCCCTGCAGTAAATAGCCCTTGATTACCGACAACTCATCGCGTTTAGTAAAAAACATTTTTAATTCGGCCCCAACAGGCCCCTTGGGCCACCCCCTCCACACCCAGTTCAAAATCTGCTTAATAGTAGAGTCTTTAGCAGAAAAACGGGCAACGTCATTGGACGAGACAGGTCCAGAGTCCAGGTAGTCAATACGTAGGACCGGTGTCTCGGGAGTGGGGTCGGCCAGCAGTTCAGGTAGGGGACAGTGGCTCAAAGTGTCAGCATGTCCCAACGTGGAACCAGGGCGGTGAATCAGTTTGTAAGAGTAAGCAGCTAGGAAAACAGTCCATCTGGTCATGGGCGGAGACAAAGATACCGGGGTAGGTCGGTCCCCAGCCAGTAGCCCTAACAATGGTTTGTGGTCCATCACAAGTTCGAAGTACCGTAAAGGTACTCATGGAACCTCTTGACTCCCGCTACTGCAGCCAAAGCCTCTCGGTCCATTTGGCTGTAGTTCCTTTCAGCGGAAGACAAGGTTCGTGAGTAGAAAGCAATAGGGGCTTCCGTGCCGTTGGGCATGCGGTGGCGGAGGACAGCACCGACGCCAAAGGGGGATGCGTCGCACGTTAACACCAGCGGAAGGGTCTGGCTGTACTGGACTAGCAGGGAGTCAGCAGTCAGAAGGTGTTTCACCACGGCAAATACGGCAGCCTCGGCTCGGCCCCAGGACCATTTGCAGTTCTTGGACAGGAGACGATGGCAAGGGCTCAGCGATGGTGGCTTTCTGTTTGGGAAAGATGCTGTAGAAGTTAAGGAGCCCAAGGAGCGCCTGCAGCTCAGCCTGATTGCAAGGTGTGGGGGCTTCCTGGATAGCTTTTGCTTTTTGGGATGTCGGGTGGATCCCAGAGCCATCAATCATGTACCCCAGAAATTCAACCCTGGGCACATTAATTTTGCATTTTTCTTTTTTGAGCTGGAGGCCTTTTTCACTAATTCTGGTCAAAACAGCCCTAACCCTTTTTAAAAGTTGTGCCTCATTTGCAGCCGATACCAAAATGTTGTTGAAATAGGGGACGACTCCTGGTATCCCCTGCAAAAGCCGTTCCATGACACTTTGGAACAGTCCAGGGGCAATACTAACTCCGAATTGCAGGCGGTGGCATTTGAATGCACCCCTGTGCGTCACAATGGTTTGAGCCTCCGCTGTGGCGCCATCTACAGGCAACTGCTGGTATGCCTGCGCCATATCTAATTTAGCAAAAAATTTTCCTGGGCCTAGCGAATGTAGTAGGTGCTACAATGGGCACAAGGTAGGCGCATTGTTGTAGCGCGTTGTTTATTGTGCATTTATAGTCCACGCAGATGCGGACTGACCCATCTGGCTTGACCGGGGTCACTATAGGAATCTCCCAGCGTGCATGGTCGACTGGTTCTAGGATCCCCTGACTCACCAGTTTGCTAATTTCCCTATTGATTTTAGGGCGGACAGCGAAAGGTACTCTCATGGGTTTGAGCCTGATAGGCGCTATGTTGGGGTCCAAGTTAAAAGAGATTGGCATCCCCACATACTTACCGAGACCGGAGACGAAGACGTCCTCGAACTCCCTAAAAATTGCCTCGGCGCCGCCATCCTTTACGGAGTTGATTCCGGTGACTTCCAACCCCAGGGCTTCAAACCAATCGAGCCCCAGGAGGCTCTGTAGCGGTGCGCTGGCCACGGTCAAGGGAAGCTTGGCGCTAATGTCTTTGAACTGCACTCGGAAGGTGCCTTGGCCCACAATGGGGACTCGGTTCCCCTGGTAGTCACGCAAGCTGATGTCTCGGGTGCAAAGGTGCCGTTTTTTCAGGCTCGGGATGGCTTGCTTCAGGGTCGACCAGGAAATGATCGTTAGGGATGATCCAGTGTCAACTTCAAGCTCACAGGGAGTGTCTTCACTGAGGACTGTGACTTTCAGCTTTTTTGGCCGCCTAGTGCGGACTTGCCCTATCGTGGTTTGATAGGTTACTTTAGGTTCTCTGTCTGGGTGCTCTTGAGTTTTCCACCAGGCCCCTGGGTTGGGCCTCTGTTGGCGGTTTGGATTGTGTTTTGGCTGCCAAGCGGTGGCAGGGAATTCGCTCCAGCACACTTTGGCAATGTGCCCCTTCTTGTTGCAACGCTGACTAGTCGCGTCCCAAAACCGACAGGTAGACCGGGTATGGTCCCCTCCGCAGCTTGCGCAGGGCGGCAGGCGCGAGTTGAATTTTCGCGCTGGTTTTGTGCGGCTACTGCGCATGCGGTAGCTGTCATCATCTTCGCTGTCAGATGGTTCTTGTTCAGCGGCCTCGTGATGTACGCGCATTTGCTTCTGTGCGGTTTGTGGCATGTTGTGTTGGCGCTGTAACGCTTCCGTGGGCTTGTCTGCAGATTCGGATGCCTGGCTTTGTCAAGTGCAATTTGCAGAGACATATTTGATCTGGCTAGCAGACGTCTCTGCAGATTAATGTCCCACACGCCGCAGATTAAGCGGTCTAAAATTTGGTCATCCAGGTCACGGAAATCGCAATATGTTGCTGCTTTTCGCAGGGCCGCAACATATTGGTTTATGGATTCTCCCTCCTGTTGGTTCCGCATGTTGAATTCATGGCGGCGAATATGCCTTGATGGTTTGGGCACGTAGTGAGATTTTAGAGTCTGTTGTAACGCCGCCCAAGGAACTGCTTGGATCGGAGTTGGCTCCGATAAATCCTTCACTGTTTTGAAGACCTCTCGGCCACAGTAATCCAGGAAGAGGTTCTTCTTGCAGGAGTCGGGAACCCCCATAAGGTTGTTTGCCTCGAGGAAGCATTCAAACCTTAACATATACGATTCCTAGTGTTCGGCCACTGGGTCATACGGAGTTGGCGGGGCATGCATGGCCATTTTTGATGAGGCGATTCGAATTTGCCGCTCAAAATGGTCGCTCGATGCCGCACCGAAACTCTGGGCTAGATTTACTTGCTGGATGTCTCGTTGTTTGTTTCTTCGCCTATTTGCCTCTCAATCTGATCCTTGTCGCCAGTGTTAGATCGGGCAATGGGAAGGCAGACACTGGCTTAGCCCAACAACAGCTCTTTATTCAGACAGATAAGTATGTACAATCCAGCAACTATTCTGTCTGACAGCACTCCTTTTATAGGGAGCTGTCAGACCTCTTAGCCAATCAGATTAAACCTCTGTTCCTGCCAGAACAGAAGACCAGAATGGAAACTATGGTAGCTAGTGTTAATATCTAACAATATAAATGTGTATATTCACATGCAAACACAATTTGTAACATGCAATCATGGAGGGAACAATCCATCCCCATGGTGGTGATATGGATTAGCGATTGGTAGCAAGGTGTATGAACTCAGTGATGGGTGCAGTGTTGGAGAACCTGTAGGGCCAGGTTGGGGACAGATCATCTTGGAGATGGTCTGTATATGTAGTTGCCACTATATGGCACACAAGCAATAAGTAATTATGTGAATTAACTATTATTATACAAATTATCTAAGATATTGATTAAAACACAATTTGGATAACTTCCTTTAAAAAAAATGAATTAGTTCCTCTGTTATAACTGAATTGCCTCGACAAAATGTAATCTTTACAAAGGACTGAAAAGAGAACTGGTTTAATGACAACTATCTTTTCTGGAGAAAGATCCATACTTTGTTTTTTTAAAGTGAGCAACAGACTTTTAAAAATATACTTTTATCAGACTGAGTGCTACTAATAACTGCAAACCAATGCCACAGTCTTAGACACTGGCATTATTTCCTTTTCCCATTCTCAAACCCCTGTACATGTTTGACTTCAACATTTTTGTGCTTCTGTGTGTTTTGCATATATTAATTTTTGTGTTTGCACTCAGTCAGTAGAATTGCTATTTCTCAGGTGGCTTCTTCTCTTTCCATTCCAGGTAGAAGAATTCTGAGCAAATGTTGTGGCTTTGGATGGGTATTTAAAACTGTCAATCTTATTCAAATTAGGGAACAGATTCAAAGAGTAACTGTTTATTTTCTTTGAATGTTTGTGCTGGTCATGTCCAGGTATATCCTATGCTAGGCATAGTTCCCAGAACAGAGTCCTTCTTATGATTTATGAGGCTTATTCCAAAGGAAGTTTATGCAGAATTGCAGCCTTTAAATGAGTCATTTATTTATCCTGTCATACCTAATTTAAGCCTCACTGAAATTGATGAGGCAGTTTTTGTATTTGTCCTGGAACAGACTACAGACTGTGGTCAAATGCCACATGACATGTTTACTAAAGACACTGCAACAGCTACTAATTTCATTCAGCAAGTGGTAGAGGGCTTGGAGGCAATAGGGTGTCTCCTTTCAGAGTGCCCCTGAAGAAGAAAAAACGTAATTGCTTCTTAGGGTAAGGGAGTACTGTATATATTTTGCACATTAAACATAATTTGCTTCAACTTGCTCTAGCTGCCACCATAATAAACCTAGCACCTATTAATCATCTTGTTTAACTCCTGAGTAGGCTAAAATGACATACTTATCCTAGTTTTAATTGATCTGCCATTCTTTCAGACTGAATCTTTGCTAAGATTCAATTCAGTTCAGTTAGGAACCTCTTATTTGGTATGTGGTGAAGCATTAAAGCAGATCCCGTTTGTAGTCTGAATTTTATTTCATGATTTAAATGCAGACTATACAATGTAGGATGCCTTCTCTTAAGACAGGTGATCTACAGTATTTTTTAATATCATGATGTGCTTTTCTTCCCGCAAAAAGACTAATGGATAACCCATTAATGTGACCGTTGGGCTTGCTGCTGTTACTTCTGTGACAAACAAAACACTTGTCAAAACCATTTGAAAAACATCACTTTAATAAACTACTATAAAATTATCACATTGAGCTAAGTAAGCCTTTGAGTGATCTGAATTGGCGATCAAGCTATTGCTGTATGTAATACACTTGTAAATAGCAAATAAAGTCATTTACTTTAATACAGCATTATTAGCTTTGAACATTTTGTTCAGACTCTTATTTTTCAAAGAGAGGCAGTACATGCACACATGCACAATTTTGGGACTACACAATGCAGACCTGGGTGGTAATTCAGAGTTAGCATAAAGCTCTGAATGATAGTTGCAGAAGCTGAGGAGAGAGAAAAATGATTACAGCTACCATTAAGAAACGACAGAGGCTCTGATATTATAGAAATTAGTCTGATAAAATTGTGGAAAATAACTATGTGATGGTTGTTTTAAAAAATAAGGGCAGCAGCTATTACTGTGGGTTAGTGACAGTTGCAGTCTGTTTTAGGGATAAATGACAAGTAATATGTTACCATGGGAACTATATACTCAGGAGCGTTTGGGAATGTTCTGAATAGGAGGGAGAAAACAAGATTTTTTTTTTGTAAGAAGCGAGATAGAAAGTTTAACCAAATGTAAAATAGGGAAATAGAGCCGAATCTTGGATTGTTGAACTTCACTATAGTATCAGCTATATTTTTACTGATCTTATAGAAAAGCAGACAGATTTAAGCGGTAACATATGTATTTGTAAATAAATAACAGGTGTTACAAAAATCATTTTGAAAAACCTTTAAATAGGCTTGTCTGTTTTTATTTTGGCCAGGCATTTGAAAAACTCCACAGGAGTCCACTATAACAGGCCTGTCTAGCAGCTGGGGATAAAAGCACAGACAGGATTTAAAACTCTTAACCTGTCAGATTCAAAAACATTTTTTAAAAAAAATGGACAAACAATTGGATCATACAGATTTTCATTTATTAGAAGGTGGCTTTTTCATTACAATTTATGTTTCACTCAACCTTGTTTACAAAAATAATCCCCTACCAAGCAATATCTGTCCAATTGCAGTTGGGGCAACTTTACATAATTCAATCATTTGTGTTCTATCCTTATATTTCACTGACCTTCAGGCTAATGTGAGCTTCCTTAAATTCTTCTCTATTCAGGGGAACACTGAGCAGAGATATTTTCTTAAACCACATTTTTCATAATTATAATTGGTTTGTTAGTTGCAATCCAGACCTGCAACTATCTCAAGGAATAAACTGGCTGTGAAATATGCCATGAGTTCTATGTTTATTTTGAATCTCAACCAACAACTAAATATCGAAGGACAATAGCAAATTTTATCTTCTATACTAGTTGTAGGCTTCCTTTTTAGACTAAAGTAAAATAAAGATTTTGAGGGCAGGCAGTTTTTGTTAAATGTCTTTTGGTGTGTGTGTGAGTGAGTGAGTGTGAGTGTGTGTGTGTGTGTGTGTGTGTGTGTGAGAGAGAGAGAGATTTCTTTTCAGAAATATTGGTGTCGGTGTCAATAGCACATAACAGAATAAGAGAACAAGCGATTACTTCCCTGAAGTATTTATAACCTAATTTTCAGCAGCATGAAAAGTAATAAAGGGCAGAACAAATCACAAAGAGTGAATGTTAATATATAATTTGTCCGTTGGTGGTGTAGGAAGTTATCACCTAGCCCTCTCCCAGAAAAATGAAATATCCTAGGAAATATTGAAAAGGCAGAATATTATATTTTCCTGGATGTGAAAAAGGGAGAAACACATTTTAAACACAGAGTAAATTCCTGCAGCTTCCCCGCTTTGTCAATGGGCCATTAAGAAGGCCAAGCTAGTCCACTTTACATAATAAAGAGTTCTCCCCTTCAGCTCCAGGGTGGATGGCAATGAAGGCAGGATAATATTGCCTTTTACTCAACTGACCACATGGCATCTAAACTCAATCAAACCTGAATTCAAAACTCACCCTAGAGGGTTGCCCTTGCACGGGCCCATGGGAGTCTGGCAACCAATCAGAATACATTTCTTACACAGGAACAGGAAACAGATAGGTGGGGCAGAACAGATTATAAAAATCCCTGCAAGCCCTTCTTCAGCCCTTCTCTTCCCTTCTCTTCTCTTCTCCACCAACATTGAACCATGTGATCACCTTTGCTGTTCAGGACTCAGGCCATGTGGTCCTGTCCAACATTAAAACCATCTTTCCAAGCAGCCTCCATGTCTCCAGTGTCTTTTTCCCCACTTGGAGCCGAACCCAGAAGGACATTTCTTCCAACAGTGGTTTTCATCATTTTCTTTCTATTCAGAAATAATTTTAAATATATGTGCTCTTTCCCCTTTTGGGCATACCTCTCAAGTAAACCAATCTATATTCAAAAGAGTAAATGACACAACTTCCTTTCCTAATTAAAAAAAAAAAATCACCATTAGATGAAGTTCAGCATGAAGCAGGAAGATTATATGTTCGGAAAAGTGTCTGTACAAGGGCCCTTCGCTTGCCAAGGGGCATGGAAAGGGGAGTGTTTTGGTTTTATTTTTAGCTTCAGCCAGGTTCCATGTTTTATTTTTATTTTTTAAAACATCTCATTAATCAGCTTAAAAACACTGCAATGCCAGTGTGGAGCGAGAAAAGGTGCAGGAAAGGGCAACTCTAATGATTGGTCAGCTGCTGTTGCCAGCAGCTCTTCAGAGAAAAAAGGTGACAAAATGAAGATATTAGCCCAGCAAAAAGGCAAATGAGTTATGTTTCTATTAACAAGAGTCACTCCGGCAAAGGATGACAAAAACATCCAGGACCAAGAGAAGGAAATATATACATATTCCATACAATACACAGTACAGTTGTAAAAATTGCTGCCAAAAATGTAGCGATAGCTATTATTATTGATGGATTTGAAAGGGGATCAGACAAATCCATGACGATTATCAGGTAAATGGCTCCTTAGGTAAATGGGCTCCTTCTTTAGACTGAATCACAATGAGGCAGCCACCATGATGAATGGAAAGTAAAGGTGGTTGGTATTATTTACCTGCCTTGCTTGCTCAGAGATCCATGATTTATTTACTTATTTATTGAATTTATTGGCTGCCCACCTTACTACAGGGTAATTCTGGGTGACTTGCAATATTAAAAAGATAAACCCATATAAATAAAATACTGCAAAAATATAAAATACAATATATGACCCTATCTAAAAATGGGCAGGGAGGGAGTAGGATGAGTAGGG
Organism: Natrix helvetica; assembly: GCF_964273705.1. Classification (NCBI taxonomy): domain Eukaryota; kingdom Metazoa; phylum Chordata; class Lepidosauria; order Squamata; family Natricidae; genus Natrix; species Natrix helvetica. The sequence goes on from NC_138548.1 coordinate 284,405,079, forward strand.
GATCTGATCTTAGTCTGTCAACCACTCTGAATGTAAAGCCCCTCCTTTGGAGCCCCAAGCAACTGGAAGAGATAGGTTTTTAAGCTCTTGCAGAAGCTCAGGTGGGTTGGACTCTGAGGGTAAGATGTTCCAAGGACAGGTGTAAAGGCAGAGAAGGGTCTTCTCCTGGACCCCACTGGCCAGAATACTCTGGCTGATGGGGCCCCAGTATACCTCCTCTGTCAGCATAGGTGAGGCAGGCCAATCCCAGTAGGATGAGGTGGTCCCTCAAGTAGCCATGAAGACCTTTAAATGTGATTACCAACATCATGAATTGTACCCAGAAGCAAAATGGCAGCCAATGCAGCTCACGGAGGAGTGGTGTTACATGGGCAACCCTTGGGGCTCCATTAACTGTCTGTGCCACTGCACTTTGTATCAGCTGAAGATTCCAATTGATTGAGCTGTTATTTTCACTACATCCGAACGATGTGTACATGTGCAGAATTAGGAGGACGTGCTTAGGGACATAGGAAGAAGTAATGGAAATGGGTCTGATGCGGAGGAGACCATGCCAGATCGTTTTGCTGTCTTGGCTGTTGCTAGCTGTCAGGCAGGCAGACCGGTCGTAGGTCGAGGATAGAACAGCGACGCTATCTGCCAGTGCTGCGAGCGAAAGGGGCACATCGCCAAGGTTTGCCAAAGCAAGCTCCCCCCGACGACCTGGCAGCCACGAAGCCTAACTGCCAGCAGAGGCCTGACCAAGGGGTATGGCGGCCACCACCACAGCACTCAGAGGGTGACAACAGAATCATCCATCACACCTTAATCGGCCAAACCTGCATAAGGCGGTCAAAGAAGCTGAAGGTCACAGTCCTCATAGAGGCCTCTCCATGCGAGATGGAGATCGACACCGGGTCATCACTGACCATCATGCCGTGGTCTACCCTGAAGCAGGCTATCCCTAGCCTGAAGAAACAACATCTACGCACCCTTGACATCCACCTTTGCGATTACCAGGGGAATCAAGTCCCTATTGTGGGCCAAGGCACCTTCCGGGTGAACTTCAACAACTTCAGTGGCCAGGTCCCGGTGATGGTGGTCAGCGGAAACCTGCGGAGCCTCCTGGGGCTTGACTGGTTCAAAGCCCTGGGGCTGGAAGTGACCGGTGTACACGAGAGCACCGCCGAACTACTCGCAGACCCTACCCCCGAGGTGCCAGTTTTTTGCATTGACTGTTTAGAGACTGGCTCTGTCTCACTTAGTGACGTTGCCCGCCACTCTGCCAGAGACTCCACGATCAAACAGGTTTTGAACTGGGTGTGGAAGGGGTGGCCCAAGGGGCCTGTTGGGAATGATTTCAAAATGTATTATAATAAGAGAAATAACCTGTCTGTTGTTAAAGGCTGTTTACTGTGGGTGGACTGGGTTGTTGTTCCAGCCAAACTGTGCATTGCGGTATTAGAGGCTTTACACGTAGGGCATCCTGGAATTGTCAGGATGAAGTCTTTGGCTAGGAGTTACGTGTGGTGGCCTAACATGGACAGGGAGATCGAAGAATGGGTGGCTACCTGCACACCGTGCCAGGAGACCAGACCAGCTCCCCCAGAGGCGCCCGCTGAGGAGTGGGAGCGACCTCAAGCACCATGATTTAGGGTGCACATTGACTTTGCTGGCCCAGTTCATGGCCAGACATTTCTTGTAGTTGTGGACGCCTACTTGAAATGGTTAGAGATAGTCCTGATGACCTCCACTAGAAGCGGTCATCAAGGTGCTACGGAGACTTTTCTCCACGCATGGCCTGCCCGACGTTCTTTGTCTCTGACAACGGGCCCCAATTCATGGCCATGCAATTTGAGACCTTCCTAGCAGCTCAGGGAATCAGGCATGCCCTGGTCGCGCCATTCCATCCGGCCTCCAATGGTCAGGCCGAGAGAATGGTGAGATCTGCAAAAGAGGCCCTCTCTAGGATGGGCCTGGGAGATTGGCAAACACGGCTTGACCACTGTTTGCTAATTCAGCACATCACACCCAGTGCCACTACAGGGAGAAGCCCCTCTGAGCTTCTCATGAGTCGCCGGCTAAGATCCCATTTAGACCAGCTACACCCCAATTATTCTGCCTCATCGCCCCCAAGTAGGATTATTCCATCCAAGAGGGGAGGGGTGTTAGATACTTGTTCTAACTACAGTGGTTTCCACCAAGGTCCTCTGTTCCGGCAGGAACAGAGGTTTAATCCTATTGGTCAAAGGGTCTGACAGCTCCCTATAAAAGGGCTGCTGTCAGACCCAACCTTGGCTGGATTGTTCTCACTTGTTGTACTTAATAAAGAGCTGTTGTTACAGTTAAGCCTGTGTGTGCCTATCCATTACCCAATCTAACAATTAAGATCTTTTCTAATACTTGTTTCAAAATACAATTCCTGATAATGTTGCTTCCACATTTTCTGATCAATGTGAAAAATATGCATGAGTACTAGAGCCAGTTTAGTTTAGTGATTAAGATACCAGGCCAGACATCAAGAGTTCATGAATTCTAATTCAGCATTAGCTATGAAAGCTAATTGTGTGACCTTGGGCCACCCACCCAAACTCAGCTCAGCTCACCTCACAGAGTTGTTGTGGGGAAAATAGGAGGAGGAAGGGGTATTAAATATGTTCATCAACTTGAATTGTTAACAACAACAACAATAAATAAAGTGGTATATAAATTAAACAAACAAAGATTTAAGAGAAGGCTAGGAGCCCAGTGATTCCATTTGCAATATTTTATTCATTCAGATCAACGCTGTCTATAGTTGTTGCTATACAGAACTAATAGAGATGACAAACAAATAATAAAGAAAAAATGACAGCAGCTATCATAAACCCAAAGTGCAGGAATTGTGCAAAACCGAGAAAGCCCAACCTTTTTATTAAAAATGCATATTAACATTTTGTGGACTCACATATTGGAACATTTGAAAAGCCCTGTTTTATGGACTTGGAAATATGCACCAGAAAATGTTGGCTGTGACTGAGTGAAGGTTTGAAAATAATTCATCTAGCTTTAATAACATAATGTTATTAACATCTGATAGTTTTTCAGGATGGGATAGAGCTTGTTGTAGGAGGCATTTGCATGAAAACGGTAATATTTTCCTATAGTTTTCCTTATGTAAAGCCTTCTTCAACTTAGTGCCTTAGAGGAATTGAGCCTCACGGTGAATGGGCTGATAGTCCTTGCAACCCAAGTCTAAGGAGGGCCTAAGCCACCCTGGGGAAGATATTCTTGTACTTCATCTAGCTGTTGTTCTAGTTTGACTGCAGAGATTGACAGGTGACGGTTGGGTCTCTTTGTTCTTTATACACCTTCATTCAGTCTCTAATTCAGCTGAGCATATTACATATATTATATAACACTTTCCCTGAGATATTTCCTGCTCCCTAAAATAATATGTTCTATATTTAAACATGAATGCCAATCTCTGTTATTGCCTAAAAGAAGCATGGCATTTGTCATAAATGGAACAAGGTGTTTTGGGGAGGGAGATAGCAGCAGGGGGCTCTTTGGCATATAGAGAGACTGGAACAATGTTCAAAAACTGCCAGATGGATCATTTCCCCCCCTTTTCCATTCCAAGATAGTGTGATTAAAGGAGTCCTAGATCTTTATTGTTTCAGGCTAAGGTAGCTGAATATTCTTCCAGTTGTTCAAAGTGCTAATGAGTTGTGCTGCAAAGTTTCTCTATACTGACTCACCAAACTATTTGAGAATGCAAGGAAGCCAATAACCTTAATTGTATTTCACCATAGCCAACGGTAAGTGGATATCAACTTTATAATTTTGCACGGATCACCAAGTATGTTATCATTTCTGCATATTTGTTGGTGGGTTTGGGACGCGGAGATTCAGTGGCTGAGACGCTGAGCTTGTTGATCAGAAAGGTCGGCAGTTCAGCGGTTTGAATCTCTAGCGCCGCATAACAGAGTGAGCTCCTGTTACTTGTCCCAGCTTCTGCCAACCTAGCAGTTCTAAAGCACGTAAAAATGCAAGTACAAAAATAGGAACCACCTTTGGTGGGAAGGTAACAGCATTCCGTGCGCCATCGGCGTTTAGTCATGCTAGCTACATGACCAGGGAGACGTCTTCGGACAGCGCTGGCTCTTTGGATTTGAAATGGATAAGCACCGCCCCCTAGAGTTGGGTATGACTAGCACATATGTGCGAGAGGACACTTTACCTTGGTATATTTGTATTGTTTGCCATTCTTTGCCAGAGGTTTTTTTCCCCCCCAAAGGTGTAATGTGCCTTTTTACTCGCACAGGAAAGGGATTTCATTATTTTGATATCTTATTTGCAGAGCTCATTCTAGAAAAGAATGGTGTGCCTTCCACAAGCAGGCCTTTAGAAATCAATAACTTGTTGTTTCAGGGCACCAACTTTATGTACCACTGCAGTGTATCAAAGACTTTGCAAACAAGCAAATATATTCAGTGAACCAATGGGAAGGCTGCTCTCAAAGCTGAATGAAACTATAGAACTGATGAACCATTAGAGAAACCTGAAATGTACTGAAACTTTCTTACTATCTTCCCTTTTGGTCACTTGTTCTATACTCGAATGGCATGTTTTTAAAGAAAAATTCATTCTCCTTCACTGTCTCTTTCTCTGAATGTATTGTAGATATTGTTACATCTTTAATTAGCCACCACATTATCTAGAGACTTTGTATATGAAATGAAATCTGGTATTAATACTGTTTATTAAAAAAAATTATAAAAGTAATGTAGTAGCTCTAAAAAGAAGGATAGGAGCATTCATGTAATCCTTCTATCTCTCTGTAGTAACGTAAATATTTCCTTTTGTGAAAATGTTGGGTGGTGAAACAGTTCAGCAAAAGTAGAACAGGGTAACACAGATGTTTGAGGGTCCCAAAGCAAAGCCTCATGAGAAAAAAAGCTGAAAGAAATATACCCAGCTATAAGCAGAGATGACTGAGCAGGATACGTTGTACTCTTCCATTCTCTGAAAGTATGTTACATAGAAGATTAGGATTGATTCTTTCATTCCAGAGTATAAGGCATGGATTCATGGAAAGAAAGATTTTGATTGAATATTAGATCAAACTCCCTAATAGTTACAGCAGTTCAACAGTGGAACTTAATACCCACAGAAGGATTTGGATTCAATGGTTTAAATCAGTATTTCTCAACTTCAGCGACTTTAAGACATGTGGACTTTAGCTCCCAGAAATTCCCAGCTAGCATACTGGCTGAGGAATTCTGGGACTTGAAGTCTATACATTTTAAAGTTGCCAAGGTTGAGAACTACTGATCTAAATGACTCCCTTCAGCTCCATGGTTCCATTCCCTAATTACATCATAAGTAACCAGGGCTGAGATTTGCACATATTTATTTATTGTCCTTATTAAATATAGAAGGCTGGCCAACTCCGTAAGACTCTTATCCAATACTAAAATGGTAAGAACAAGACAATAACATGAAAAACATTCCTCATAACAGCTAAAGTCCTATAAGGGGCTTGACATCCATCCTAACCGAAGGCCTGGGGAAACAGCCAGGTTTTCAAGGACTTCTTACATATCATTGTGGTGAGAGCCATATGGAGCTCATCCTTGACTGGGACCATTAAAAATAGCAATAGTTTATGACAGATAGTCGTCTACATTAATGTGAAAACCTCATTTCCAGTAAGTAGTGACCCTTTAAAAAAAGGAATGAAAAGAGAAAAAGTAGCATGGCTGACTTGTATAGATAAGGCTTCCATTTTCACAAGAAAGTAACCTTTAGATAATTGCCCTTGCAAACAGAATAGATGAAAGAGTGTTAACTGAGTCCAGTTTAGACCAGACTACCATAAAAAAGGCCGATAAAGGATGACGACAGTCTTTTTATATTACTTGCTTTGCTTTAAGTGTGTGTCAGCATGATACAAATGGTGGCAGCCATTGGAAATGCGACATGGATCTTGCCCAACCCTGGAATTCTGCAATTATTTCAAGTGATTTTTTCAACAGTTCAAAATGAACCATAATTCTGGATTCTGTCTCTGGAGAACCTGTAGCTCATTAACACATTGTAAATTAACTTACATTAACCTTGCACTGATAACATTTCAATGGTAAAATATGGAACTACAGTATATTATTTAAACCATTATTCGTTCTCCTACAGCTAATGTTTCCACTGTGACATTCTCCTACCAACTATACATTTCTGCAAGTATGCATATTTAATTCTATCCATGCTGTTTTTAATTAGAGCTGGCAATTCTAACTATATCATTACTATAGAATGAAGCCCACATGTCTGCTTTGAATCCTGCTTTGTTGTGTCATTGTGATATGTGTGTGTGAATTTCTGGGAGGGACAAACAAAGAACACAGGAATGTATGCCAAGATCAGGGTCACCCATGGCAAGGAAATCATCCCAGCTGCCCAAATTCAGCTTGACATTGACAGAATATGCAAGCAAGATGTTCCTCCTTGTGATTGGAGACTGGAATGCCAGAGCTGGAAACATGAAAAAAGAAAATGTAGTTAGATTGTATGATTCAAGAAACTGAAATGAAGCAGGAGAGCAATTTATCATGTAGAGACATTGGATGGAAAAAGACATGGAAAAAAAATCCTGAACACATAAGGAGGTTCCAACCAGAATTGCTATGATAAATAACACTGATTAATCCATATCTGTTGAGCTCATAGCTGCAAGAATTCCCAGATTAAAAATTAAATGGGGAATTCTGGGAGTTATATTCCCAATAGATCAGGAAATTATCAGGTGGGGGAAAGCTATTTTAGGCAGAATACCTCAGGACGAAAAGCTATATTATTCAATGATTTTGCAGTTTGTAGAGAACCTATAAGACAAGATAAGTAAGATAATCTTTATTGTCATTTTTTAAACTGTGAACATACTGGCACACATTAAAAATGAAATTCTGTTGAAAAATATATATATACCCGTACCCATACATACACACACACATATACACATCACACACACACACATACACACACACACACACACACACACACAGAGTCCATTTTGAATAGATAGCGGAAAGAGGAAACTTGTGAGTGCACAAGGTTGATTCTATATGGAACTGTTGGAAGAGATGTCCTTCTGGGTTCAGTTCCAAGTGGGGAAAAAGACACTGGAAACATGGAGGCTGCTTGGAAAGATGGTCGAATGGTGGACAGGATCGGGGGGGGTGTCGCTGTGGGCGTTGCTGCCGGTTCGCTTCGTGTGTGCTTTGCTGCGCGTGCGTGCACAGTTGACTATAAATTGTTCTGTGCATGCGCAGAACATGAAAAAAAATTACTAAAAAACACCGGGGAACCAGTCTGGGGGCACGGCCAGCCTGGGTTGCTGCCGGTTCTGTGACCCAGGCCAAAATACCACTACTGGTTTGCCCGAACCGCTGCGAACCGGTAGCAACCCACCTCTGGACAGGATCACATGCTGTGGAGCTCCTGGGTGAAAAGGGGGATCATATGCTTCAACATGTTGTGTGAAGAAGAAAAAAGGGCCGAGATGGTAGAGTCCCTGAGTTTTATACACACTCTTGGGCCCCACTTCCTGTTCCTGTCCCTGTGTAAGAAATGTATTCTGATTGGTTGTCAGACTTCCAGGAGTGGTGTGTGTGTGTGTGTGTGTGTGTGTGTGTCTTAGCTAACTTTGTAAGCTGTCCTGAGACCCAAGCTTTGCTTTACTGGCTGATGTAATGTTCTCAGATGCCATATGGTAGAGGGTCAATTCTACCTTTGTTATGTAGAATAGACTGGCTCAGGCCTTAATGGCCCATTGACAAAGGTGGTGGGGGGCAGGAAGCTGCAGGGAGCTGCTTTGTCTTTAAAAACACATTTCTCCTTTTCCCATCCAAGGAAATATAATATTCTGACTTTTTAATATTTCCTAAAATATTTCATTTTCCTAGGAGAGGGAGGGGTGGGTGCTAACTTTCTACAGAGCAAAACTGTGGCTGTAAGTTTACTTCCAAGGATAGATAGAGTTGGAAAATGACAGCTTCTGGGGGATGGTGGGGGGGGGGGGAATGATGAGGAGATTCTTACCTTAAAAGAGTTTTGTTTTGGGACTAAAATCCAGAAATCCAGTATTCATTAACTGTAGAATACTGGGACTTAAATATAGCTTAATACTTTATTCTCCTTTTCAATACAACTGAGGTTTGTTCATAGAAGCTACACAATACAGAATCTGAATCCAGCCCCCAAATAGATCCATTTGTGGAACCACTTTAGCCCATGTCATAACACTTTTCTTTCTTCTCAAACAAGCATCCCTAAAAACAATTATGAAGATCCAAACATCTTTGGCCACAGCATTCATAAGTGAAAGATAAGAGTATCAACCTACATGTGAAAGGATTTATCCAAAATCCTTCAGAATTATTTGCCCTACATTGTAAACAATTTTATAGGAGCTATAGATTTGGATACTGTGGAGACCAGCATGTAACAAAAGAATTGCTTGCGCCTTCTAAAAAACGAGCAAAACTAATGATATGTGCATTATAGCCTCTCTTTAATAATCATAACCATAACAATAGTCAATAGAGATGATGATGGTGCTATTTGAGAGTATGACAGGTTTGCTTCCTTCCCTAACATGGCATTCCCACATCGGAACCGCTCTAGCATCAGTTACTAATAAACCCTTTTATCCTTTGTATAATTTTACTTAGATTAAAGTAAATATTAAAGCCTTGTTCAGAGGCCTGTTTCAGAACTGTTGCTTGGCTGCCCAGCTCCATCAGCCTTGGTGCACCTGGATTAATGCTGGCTACAACTACCGCATGCTGCAGAAGAAGAGAGAGGGAGGGAGGGAGAGAGGGAGGGAGACGGGCTGGAGGGCTGGGAAGATTCTGCCAGACCAGGATACCAGTGCCTTCCACATTTAAAAGCAATGGAGGGCCCAAAAAGAGCCTTAACTCTTAAGGGTTATATTTATTAATATTTACCATAAGAAAAATTAAAATTGATGCATTATTTGCCACTACTGCTTCTCACGACTGTTGGATGGGATTTTAATATTGTATTCTTTTTTAAAGATAAGCTGCCAAATAATTCCGATTTTTTGACCCCCTAAGGGGGTCTGAGGGAAATACTGCAATAACCCAGCATTTGCAATGTCAACAAGAAACCCAATTTTATTATTACAAGAATGGATGCCAATTTCTCTGTCTCCATGTTTTTCCCTGTAAGTAATTCCATGTCTGGGTATGCTGGTATGATTGCCAAGAGAAAAGATCCTTCTTTTGATTGCTTTTCATCCATATAAATATACATTTTCAGACATGCAAACCAGAGCATCTTCAGACATGGCTATTCATCCAGTTGTTCCCTTTGAGTAGACTTGTGAACATTTTCGCATTCGCCTTTTCATATGCAACAAATCATGTTTTTATTATAGTAACCTGAAGAATTTATTATTGTAATTATAAATCTTGGTGTCTGTTTATCATTGTTATAACATTGTCTGTTATCAGTCGTTTTAATGATTTACTTATTTATCATTTGTTTTAATGATTGACTTGCATTTTTTTAAACATTTACTTATATTTGTTAGTTGATATGGATTGGTTTGACCAGGAATGGGAAGATAGAAACATTACAGACAAACAACTAAACCCCGAGAGAGACAGTCTGAGAGAGAACAAGAGAGAAAACACAATTTTAATGCCATGATATGTGTGCTATTTACTTTATGAAATAATTTCATTTGTCCCCATAACAAATTCCCTACCTAATTCATAATACGTTGTACTAGAGAAAAGCAGAGAGCCACAGACAGGGCCGGATGTAGATGAAAAGAGGCCCTAGGCTATTCCACTTATGGGGCCCTTTCACCTCCCATTTTTAAGTTTGTAAATTACATGAGAGATAATAAAATACATCATTACTGTGATATATATCAATATATTAAATGAAACATGTTGTAATTGGTACTAACCTTTATAAAAAATGTGGCACGGATAATAAATAACAATAAAAGGCCCCTCTTGATCTGGAGGCCCTAGGCTGAAGCCTAGTTAGCCTATAGGAAAATCCGGCCCTGGCCACAGAGGACTTTGGAGAGGTAGACAGTTTCAACAACATATGCAGAAATGTGCTTCAAACTGTGGAAATAAAACCTCAGGAAGAAACTGAGACTGACTCAGACTTCACTCTCTGGAATATAAGAGGGAAGGAAAACACCATCAGATTATTTTATTTTGTCCTTTGGTATTAAAGTAATATTCCAGTTAATTTAATGGAGTCAGTTTCCTGGTCTGGCCTGCCTTGAAGGGCTGTCAGAAAAAACAGAGTGAATATAAATTAAAATCTATACTTATTAATGTCCATCTGTACAATATATTAAAAACTTGTTTATAACTAAAATTAACTTACACCTAGAAATAGCTTATACTGAATTGCTTAGTCTCCTGTCTTAGGTTTGCATAAATTCATGAGATATGGAGGCCTCTGCAGCGGACCAAGCTTTCACTAAAATGAGAAAACATGGAAGACATCACAACACAAACTCAGCCTCTTACATGTACATGCGGGCAATGTTGAGATGCAAATACCAGCAGACCTTGTATAATGACATCAGAATACATATTTTGCTATTTGGCCGCTTGTTTCCCCACCCCACCAATTCCCATGTCCAGATGGAAATATATATTTCAAATTATGTACCTTGGTAGGCTCTTAGGGAAAAAAAAATCAAAGGAGGAGTGAGAGACAATTTTTTAAAGGGCTGCTGTTTTGGATTGCTGGCCTATTTTTGGAATGTGTATTTCTGTCCTTTGTGTTGTTAGATATTGAGCTGGAAAGCTATAGCACTTTTGTCTGGCATAGCTTTTCTCCCTCAACAATCACAAAATGATCTGTCAAGGATTTTGGCACGTTTAAAGAGAAAAATTTGCCATTCCTAACTCTTGCCTGGATAACTAGACCTTTATGTCTCTATTCCATGTGGAATCCACACTGTACCCTGATCTTAGCCACAAAGTCAATATTCAATATTAAGAGTATCGATGAGAAAACCTGTTCGCTATCTATAATTTTTCTATATGTTGCATTATTTCCTAGGTACCATTCAAGTTAATTTGGATGTTCTGGATCACACTGCCAAATTCAAATTAAGAAACCAGGTGAGGCTCTCCTTAATCTTATTGGCCCCAAGTTCAGCAAGATTTTAGGTTTAAGATGATACATTTGTTTGTTTGTTTGTTTATTCAATTGCTATGGTTGCCCAGCCCAACCAAGTGACTCTTGGGTGGCTTAGTTCTAAATGATAAAACAATGAAAACAATTTAAAACACATTAAAACAATAAAAAACACCCACAAAAATAAGTAAGTACAGCATAAACAGCAGCCGTGATGACTAGTAGCAAAGACAAGTAACAAGACCCTTAAACACTAGTTGTGGGCAGGAGAATACTAAATTTTAACACCGCCTAATCTTCCTGTGCCTGCCATGAAAAAATTCTCACTTTGAAATTGGTTAACAATATGCCAATGGAAAAAAAAAAACCTTCCCTCCTTTTCTTTGGTCAAACTAGCATTTCAGATACAAGCAAAGTCTCCATAGACACATTATTACCGTATTGGTGCTAAGAAAGATGCAGAAGTTAATAAATTCGAAGATAAGAGAAGGGGAGGGGAGGAGAGAGGAGGAGAGGAAAAGGGAGAGGGGGAAGGGGAAGGAGAGGAGAGGAGAAGAGAATACATATAGGTCTATAGGTCAGGAAAGTTTTTTCAAGAATTCACTAGGACCTTTTAATTATTTGTTTATCTGAGACTCCAGTACTCATTTATTTGCATTCCTCTGATCCCAAACTAGATATGCTAAATGCAAGAATATTTGTTATGCTTTCCCTCTGCTGCAGCTCTAGCTGGAGATAACGTTTCTACCGCTCTTAATTTTTCATAATCACAATTCTCACTGCCTGATTACTCACAGAAGATGTGCATGGATTGCATCCAAAGGCTTTATTTATTAGAGTCTTTATTACTTTTATAAGTAACTCAAGGTAGCGATCACACATAACACTCCAATTTTCTATAGTGGTGGTGTAATCTAGTGTGGTTCTTATTACCTGTGAGTTGGACTCAGTGAGGGATAGCTGGCTCAAAGTTATTCAGCCCAGCTTTCATGCCTAAGGTAAATGCTGATTTTACAACAATTCATTCCATTAAGTTTTTCTTTGGATGGTTTATTCATATATAGAATAATGACTTGCACAGCAATTATTGATGAAACAAATGATCTGAAATCACGATAAGCCGTGAAACATGCTTTAGAAAAACTGTTTAGAAATTTGCCTTGGTATTTAAAATATTCTTTCTTTCTTTCTTTCTTTCTTTCTTTCTTTCTTTCTTTCTTTCTTTCTTTCTTTCTTTCTTTCTTTCTTCCTTAGAATACTGCTTAAGTATAATATTGGCAAAACCTAGAGTTGAGCTAGAAAATAGTTGGGGCTAAACCATATAGGTATCCTAGCATGTCCATGTAATATCTGTTCACGTGGCACAAGATCCCACCTTTGCTCCCGATATCAATTTTCTTGACTGCTTTTATGATAGTTGTGACAATTATCACTCCCTTGTGTTAATCAATGCAATATACTGTATGTCTAAACTGTGGCTTTCATGAGAACCTCTCTGTGGAAGAGGTATACTAAGTATTTAAGCAAGTAAAATAAGCTGAGCAATTTTGCATCAGGACTTTGTACTTCACTAGAAACTGGTAAATATCCATTGCAAAATTCACTAAAAAATGGGGAAAGTGTCAAGGACATGATAACAAAGGGGGCTGCATTGATTCTTCCTTCATAGACTGGAGCTCAAAAAGTTTTCATTTCCTTTTTGTAGAAAAACATAGTTAAAATGAAAGCACAATGGTGTCTGTGTCCATCTGCAAACATAAAATTGGACTAAAACCAATGTACACAGGAGCAAGCAGGGCTTTTAATGATTTTCAATCATTAAAAGCACACGATCTTTTTAATACATTTATTTCCTTTGTTATTGCAAGGGGTGTAACCTGCATCCATGTACTGTACTAATCACAGCAGATATCTAGACTATTTGTCATCTGCCTACTGAGCTACTACTATCACTGCAGTTTCTCACACAGGAGAATTTAATATAGAATCTGCTCTGGATCTAATTCTGGGTTACAGCTGGATAATTGTTCTTGTTTCTGTCCTTGTGGTCATCATCATCATCATCATCATCAACAACAACAACATATTGTCACTATCATTAATTAGACTTGGATGACTTATCATAAGAACAAAGATAAAACTGTAAAACTAAGTTAAAACTAGGAATATATACAGAGTGGGGGGTATATTTCAAAACATGGGACAGCTACAGAGAAGGCTTATTCCCCAGCTGGCATGAGAGAAGCCCACAGTAACTCTAAGTCAGCTGTCTCATCTGTAAGGTCGCCTCCAAGGTTATCATAGATATTCTGCAGCAATGCTTAGATATTCCTTTAACAACAAATGATAGTTCCAGAATTTGAAAAACAATTCAAAGAACAATAAAAGGCCTTTTCAGCAAAAGTAGTTCTATTTCTAACTTATAACAAACAGAGAGAACGTTTTATGTCACTTATGACCTTCCAGATCTAGACATTATGGTCAGATGAAGTGCTTTCTTTGGGTGAATTCAAGGCAGCTGATTCAGAAAGCATTCAGCTCAAAGTTTGCCAAAAATAGGATTGGGACAGAAAATGTCCAATTACGGAACCTACAACTATATGTTATTTTGCTAAGATGTACACCAGTTGCGTTTGGTACTGAGGAACAATTTCATGCCTGGGGTAGATTCTGGGAAGACTGTTTGGCCATTTTCCTCAGGGACACCAGTTAGACCCTGCAATTATTGGTACAGTCTCAAAGCCACTTCCCCAGACTGTTTCCTAAAGTGGTTTTGCGAAGGGATCTATCGATCATTATGTGGCCTTTTACGAATGACGATGGACTGACCTTCTGAAGGTCAGAAGGCGCTGAATTTGATCAACATTTGAATCACTGATAAATGCACTTCATAAATGCATTGTGACTCTAGGTGGTAGAAAAGAATCAGTTCCACTCTGTAGAAAAATAATCCATGAGGAGAGCCTAGGTAAAAGTACATTTCTATTTATTTTTTCCCCTTAGGGGGAAAAAACTGTAAACCTACATGTGGCAGGATTCGCTAAACTTGGTTTCATATAAATGAAATTGTTCCAGTAGCCATGGGAACCAGAGGACATCACCCATGCCAGAGGCCTGTTTTGTACCTTTGTGGTGTTATACTTAGAAGACAGGACAATATACCAAGAAGGTACATTCTCTGAATTTCCAGAGAGTGCAGGTGTGTGGCTGGAAGGAAAGTAAGATTTTAAACAAAGAAACACAGAATAAGGCTTCTAAATCTTTAAGGTTCTCTTTGGCCTGACTTTGCTTAACAAATGGATTGCACAAGGCTAGCTATTAACACGAGAAGTGTTGATACCACTTTATAATGCCTTGGTAAGGCCACACTTGGAATACTGCATTCAGTTTTGATCGCCACAATGTAAAAAAGATGTGGAGACTCTAGAAAGAGTGCAGAGAAGAGCAACAAAGATGATTAGGGGACTGGAGACTAAAACATATGAAGAACGGTTGCAGGAACTGGGTATGTCTAGTTTAATAGAAAGAAGGACTAGGAGAGACATGATAGCAGTGTTCCAATATCTCAGGGGTTGCCACAAAGAAGAGGAAGTCAAACTATTCTCCAATGCACCTGAGGACAGAACAAGAAGCAATGGGTGGAAACTAATCAAGGAGAGAAGCAACTTAGAACTGAAGAGAAATTTCCTGACAGTGAGAACAATTAATCAGTGGCCTCCAGAAGTTGTGAATGCCCCAACACTGAAAGTCTTTAAGAAGATGTTGGATGGCCATTTGTCTGAAATAGTATAAGGTTTCCTGCCTAGGCAGGAGGTTGGACTAGAAGACATCCAAGGTCCCTTCCAACTCTGCTTTTGTATTGTATTGTATATAGCTTTCCATTGCAGCCAATGTTTTTCAGGGTTTTCCATGGATGACACAATTCTTAGGTGCCAAGTCTAAGGCTCCAAATTTGAAATCTCTGAAAGCCTTGGAAACTTGCAAATTCTTGCCAAATTATAATCTTTAATGTAACAGGGAATATTATTCAACGCATGACAAATGAGTATTCATATTACCGAATTTTAATTAAACATTATTATAAATGAAATAAAATCAACTTTTAAATTTGGGGCCCTTATCACCCATTCTTTACAAAACAGGTCTCTAAGTACACTACTACTCAATAAAGCAAGTTTGTTTATAGCACTATAGGAGACATTTAATCATCATCTTCTGAGACTATTACTCTTTGCTGCCTTTGATCTAAATGATCATTTCCTTGTTGTTATCTCGAAGGCAAGATGATTTTCTAATCCATAAGAACACAATCCATTTATAAGATCTTCTCTACTGAGCTATCTTTAAAGTCAACACCTGGGGGAGAAAACGTTCTAATAAACTTTTCTACAATCTTGACTGGCGTATCTAGATGATACTAAGTTGGAGAAGGCTGCTGTCAATTCTGAAATGGTTCAGGCCTACTGCAACCATTTGTTCATTTTCACAGTGTGGGAGAGGAGAATGTCAGACCAGACAACAACATCAGACCATCCCATGGGAACCAAGGTCACCTCAACAGGTGCTGGCCAGAGACTGAGGGGAGCTGCCAGGGAGATGCAAGAACACCAGTGTGACCTGTGACACATTGTGATGAGGGATGGAATTATCTATTCTTTAATTATACTGAAATGGGGCAGGGGGGGGGAATAAATATTTAAAGCTGGTTTTGTTTTTATCCGTGCCAAAATGATGTACTCAATAAAACAGATCTTTGAGAAAGCTGGAAGTCTCAGAGTGCTGAATCGGTTGGGTTCATTAGTTAGAACTTGACAGCCACATTAAGATGTTGTTGGGGCAAATTGTTTCTTCCTTGTGTCACACAGCATATATTGTTGGTCATTACTCTATTAATTCAACAGACTGACCCTCCATAAATGCATTAATATAAAAGGTTTCAAAGTTATTTACTATGTCCAAATTCATATACTGCACGCAGCAGAAGTATTACAAATGTCAAGGAAATGTGTTTGCTCTTAATCTTGCAAAAGCCTTTCAGAGATTTTTCTAAACAAACTCATCTATTTTTTGTGCTTTGGAGGAACGCAAGAAGAAATGTCTCTAAGGATATTGGATTGGATGTCAAGCACATAGTCCAGGATTCATTCTGGAAATGACTTTTTTTTTACTAGCATACCTGCCTTGATAGAAATGGTTCGATTTGTTTTTGCAGAAAAAGATCAAACTGAGAGTGAATTTTGTTATATAATTCTTAATAGAAAGATACAACCCTGTGTATTTTATCTTTGTATATATACAGTAAATCAATATATGTTGTAATGCTACATGCTTTTTTCTGAATTCATGCAATTTCTATGAAGAGCTTATTTTTGTCTGTTCTATTTATTACGAATGCATGAAAATTACAAATTGCTTTCTGAAAAGTAGGTTTACTTTTCATGGCCCCTTTCCTAGGTTTAAAAAAAAAGTGTGTGTGTGTGTGTGTGGCGGGGGAGGAAGTATCTCCAACTTTTGTTTGATGAGCTTCTTAGGTACTTTTTAAAAATGGAAATACTCTGATTCAGCTGAAGTTGGGGTGGAAGGGGAGAGAGAGAAGCTTGGAAAAACTGATAAATTTTACGAGTTCACTTATTTCTCTCCCCATAGTCTGAAGCACTGTAACCTCTTCAGTACAGACATTGCATGCATAGGATTAATATATGCAGATGGGAACCATGCTGTAGTTGTTTCTTTCTTATTTAACAAGTATCTGTTAATGTATTTTCAAATTCATTTATTTAATATACTGTATAACTGCTCTGCTTAAGACATGCTTCTTTTCATGAAGTCCAGATGTGGTCTATTGCAAGTTATAACCTTATTCTTGTCTACCATATCTTTTATTTCTTTTATTTACACAGAATAATCTAGAATGGAATTGCTGTCTGTCTATTTATGTATCTATGTACCTAACTGTCTATCCATCTGTCTGTCTATTTGTCTACCTATCATCTATCAATACTGGAAGTTTTTAAGAAGAGATTGGACAACCATTTATCTGGAATGTTGTAGAGGGTTAGGCTAGAAGAACTCCAAGGTCCCTTCCAATTCTATTATTTCTCTCTCTCTCTCTCTCTCTCTCTCTCTCTCTCTCTCTCTCTCTCTCTCTCTCTCTCTCTCTCTCTCTCTCTCTCTCTCTCATCTCTCTCTCTCTCTCTTCTTTGTGTATCAGTTTCATCCAAGACCAGTGTGCATGTATATATGTGACCATTTGTGTGTCTTTTTTTTTTACAGGTAAAGTAAAAGCCCATAGTGTTTTGTCATCTAGCTGTTCTGAGGATAGCGTTACTGGAACTGAATTAATGATAGATCCAAGCTGGAATCCAACAGATAGTGAAAATCTTGACATTGTTAATAAAGATATAAAGATAAAATACAATAGTAATCAAATTAAATCAAATCTTTATTATGGTTACAGTATAGACCAGCATGCTGTAATACTAATATATTCATTTGCATATTCTAGATATAATACAATACAATAGTAGAGTTGGAAGGGACCTTGGAGGTCTTCTAGTCCAACCCCCTGCCTAGGCAGGAAACCCTATACCGTTTCAGACAAATAGCTATCCAACATCTTCTTAAAGACTTCCAGTGTTGGGGCATTCACAACTTCTGGAGGCAAGCTGTTCCACTGATTAATTGTTCTCACTGTCAGGAAATTTCTCCTCAGTTCTAAGTTGCTTCTCTCCTTGATTAGTTTCCACCCATTGCTTCTTGTTCTACCCTCAGGTGCTTTGGAGAATAGTTTGACTCCCTCTTCTTTGTGGCAACCTCTGAGATATTGGAATAATGCTATCATGTCTCCCCTAGTCCTTCTTTCTCTTAAGCTAAACATACCCAGTTCCTGCAACCGTTCTTCATATGTTTTAGTCTCCAGTCCCCTAATCATCTTTGTTGCTCTTCTCTGCACTCTTTCTAGAGTCTCCACATCTTTTTTACATCGTGGCGACCAGAACTGAATGCAGTATTCCAAGTGTGGCCTTACCAAGGCATTATAAAGTGGTATTAACACTTCACGTGATCTTGATTCTATCCCTCTGTTGATGCAGCCTAGAACTGTGTTGGCTTTTTTGGCAGCTGCTGCACACTGCTGGCTCATATTTAAATGGTTGTCCACTAGGACTCCAAGATCCCTTTCACAGTTATTACTACTGAGTAAGGTATCACCTATACTGTACCTGTGCATTCCGTTTTTGTTGCCTAAATGTAGAACCTTACTCTTTTCACCATTGAATTTCATTTTATTAGATAGTGCCCAATGTTCAAGTTTGTCAAGATCCTTCTGTATCTTAAGCCTATCTTCTGGAGTGTTGGCTATTCCTGCCAGCTTGGTATCATCTGCAAATTTGATGAGTTCCCCATTTATTCCCTCATCCAAATCATTGATGAAGATGTTGAAGAGTACTGGGCCTAAAACAGAGCCTTGGGGTACTCCACTGCATACTTCCCTCCATGTAGATGCAGTTCCATTGAGAACTACACGTTGAGTGCGGTTGGTCAGCCAGTTACCAATCCATCTGGTGGTGATGCTGTCTAACCCACATTCTTCTACTTTATCTAGTAGTAGGTTATGGTCTACCTTATCAAAAGCCTTACTGAAGTCCAAGTAAACTATATCAACGGCATTCCAACGGCATATACGGTAATTGTTTCTTAAGATTATTAGAAAGAAACAGCCTAAGGAGAAATTTGCCATCCAACAAATCTTTCAAAACAGGTACTGTATATTGCCATATCTACACATTAATTTTTTAAAATCCAGTTTGGTGTAGTGACAAAGGCATCGAGTGAGAAACCAGGAGGCTGTGAGTTCTAATCCTGCCTTAGGCATAAAGCCAGCTAGGTGACCTTGGGCTAACCATGCTCTTTTAGTCCTAAGAAGGAGGCGATGGCAAACCACTTCTGAAATCTTGCTGAGAAAATTGCAGGGACTTCTCCAGGCAGTCTCCAGGAGTGTCTTGAAGACCCCAAAATTCCTTGAATAAGTTTCCATGGTATTATGCTGGGAAACAAAAGTTGGACCTTGCTGGAAATGAATAGAATGTGCTTCTTTTAAAATGATTCCTTTGCTTGCTGCATTTAATGAATATATTCGTACCTCACCCTAGTTTTCATATTTGAAATCCATGGCTTTCTAGCTGGATAGCTTCCCCTAACAGCCACCAAAAGACCAGCCTTTCACAGGGCACCTGTTCATTAGCAAGTGCTGATGCAAGTCCTTGAAACTCCTTTTCAAAAAAAAAAAAAAAAAAAAGCCCAGCAACAAGAAACTAGGCTTTTTGAGAAATAATCCTCGCTCAGTCAATCAAGCAGCTTTCCTGAGCATTGCATCTGAAAGACTCATCAAATGTCACTTCATGTCTAATCATCCCAACTTTATGTGTAACTCTCATTCTGATAGGGCTTCTGCCAGCATAACCTACCGCCAGCCTTCTTGTTTTTCTATAGTGTTTTCATCATAATCTGTTGCATGGAGCAGTTGACTTTACTGTCCAAAAAGTTATCAGGGAGTCATAAAGGCAGCTTTCAAACTGAAGGGAATGACTAATCTCAGTCAGTAGATACAAGGCAGATCTCTACTTTGTGGGAAGAATAAATAAAAAGATTAATTCTTTAGACTTTATAAATACAACTCCATCAGTGGTAAGTTAGCAGCAGGTTTAACAACTGGTTTGGTGAACGCATGCTTTGCATGTGTGCGCCTAACGCACTTGGATGCAGGGTTCAAAATACAGCAGTTTGAAGCTCAGCTGCTTGCCTTCTAAGGCAGTCCTAAGTACAACAGCAGAGGCATGGACATCATCTGAGCCAGAAAGAAGGAAATATAGGACAGGATAGGGCGGGGGCGGGTGGGCAGGGACTGATTGACTTCCCCTGGGAACAGATAGATAAGGTTCCATGAAGTTGGGGAGGGGGTAGCTCCTGGATATCCTAGAGTTGCACAACGATTGTAAGCTAATTTCCCACTTGATCCCGCCTCCCTGCCTGGCTGGGCATTTCCCAACATCCAGCAACTAAATGTGCATCCTTACTCTATCCAGACATCTAAAGAAGAGCATGTTTTTCTTTGGAGATTAGCATCCCAACTGATGGGTAATGGGATGATATGGTTTCTTATATTCTGCAATAGGACCAGATCTTCATTCAAGAAATTGCTATATTGTCTGACAGCTTATTTACTGTACTACAATTCCGAATGAAGTAACTAAGTAGCTTCTTCTAAATTAGCTTTTCATTCTTGTGCTTCTTATTTTGATGCTATGAAGGATTCTCCTATTTTCTATATCAGCTTTCCTCGTCTTCACTAATGTGAAGCAATAGCAGCAGGAAGAAAAATCCCAATCTATTATTTCCTGTCTTCCTTTTTATGCTGGTTTCCCCTATAGATAACCTGGGCAATTGCAGAAAATTGCAGAAAATGAGTTTCTAGTATGGATTATTCTGCATATGATACATTTAAACACATTCCAGTTAAAGGCCTATGAGATCTACAGGCAATATTATTGAACTGAAAGGAGCCAATTGGACCTGATAATCTAATTTTTTTTCTTAAAACACAACCAAATCTATCACCTCAGGTAGAGATGGCTAACCTTTTTATTGAGGTGTGTCAAAAGTGGGGGGAGCGTGGGGGATAGTGCCCATGTGTGCACACAACCATAATGCAATGCCCTACCGCCATGCATGTGCGCGCACACACCGTGCATGTCACAGGCCTCACTGAAGCCTCTGGACTTCCAGAAGGCACGTTGGGCCGTTTTTTGCCCGCTGCAGGCTTCAGAAAAGCCTCCTGAAGTCTCCAGAGGGAGAAAAACGGCCCAAAGGGCAACCCGGAAGTTTGTTCCTGATCTTCCAGTAGACTCTGTTGTGCTGTTTTTCGCCCTACTCAAGCTTCAGAGATGCTCCTGAAGCCTGGGGAAGGCAAAAAACAGCCCAACACACAAATCGGAAGTTCAGGAACAGACTTCTGGGTTGTCCATTGGGCCGTTTTTCTCCCTCCAGAGTTTCAGGAGGCTTCCCTGAAGCCTCCGGAGGACAAAAAATTGCCCAACATGCAAACTGGAAGTTTGAGGACGATGCATTTCCGGCTTCCAGAGGGCCTCTGGGGGGCTGGGGGAGGCCATTTCTGCCCTCCCCAGGCTTCAGGAAAGCCTCCTGAAGCTCCAGAGGGAGAAAAATGGCCCCAACGGCCCAACCAAAAGGGTAAAAAATCAGTTGGTCGGCATACGCATGTGCGCTGGAGCTGACAGCTGGCGTGCCATCAAATATGGCTCCACATGCCACCTGTCCAATATTGTCTTTTATAAGGTTTTACAACTGATGAGGTAACATATTTGTTATGTATTGGCAAGCCTGGCCAGCAGAGGGTGTTCAGGGAAGCCTCTCTGATTGGTCCAGGCACGCGCTCCAGCCGGCGGGAGAATTGGTTAAATTCTATTGGTTCGCCGTCTGACAGCTGCAAGTATATATAGCTGTCAGACGGCTCTTGTTTTGTTCGTTCCTGTCAGCTTGTTGAAACCAATAAATGTGTTGTTAATACAGACGCCTCAGTCTCCTCAGTGCGAGATTTAACACTGGCGACGAGGACGGGCGACACGGATCCTCACGTAGTGCCTCCAATGGCCACTAACGCTGTTTTCTCGCTGTTCCGGCCAGAGGCTGAGGCATGGGACACGTTTTTGGAACGCTTCGAATGCTTCCTCATAGCCCATGATCTCACCAGCCTCTCACTTGATCGCAAACGAGGCATTTTCTTAAACTACTGCGGCCCAGAAATGTTTGCCACAGCGAGGGCCCTTTCTTCACCTGATCCAGCCCACACGGTGCCGTGGGATCAGCTGCTACTCAAACTGAAGCACCACTACGAGCCCGCTCCATCTCGTTTTGCCCGGCGCCAATACTTTCGCCGCTGCATCCAAAAAGAAGGACAGACGATCGCTCAGTACGTTGCTGCCCTCCGCATGGAGGCTATCCACTGCGAATTCAACGACCTCGAAGAGGCGTTGCTTGAACAATTTATCTACGGCCTCCGCAATGTCAAACTTCATCGCCGTATATTAGCCCAACCTGAGCTCACTTTAAAAATTGCGGTCGATGACGCCCGGGCTTACGAAATGGCTGATCAGTCCACCCCGGACTTCAGCCACCTTACTCAGCCTCCGCACGCTGCCTACGCTACGCCCTCAAACTATGCTCAGTCTGTGGCTACCTCGTTTTGCACCGATGTCGAACAGACGATTGATCGCCTTCAATCGCTCTCCACAAAGGACGGCTGTCCCTGCCTCAGCTGCGGCGGCCGCCACCTCCGCTCAAATTGCCGTTTCAGAGCCGCTCTTTGCCACCAAAAAGGGCCACCTCGCTGCCGTCTGCCATTCTACACTCTCTGACCGTCACACTCAACCGCCGTTGCCTCAGCTGCCCCGCAATCCGGCTCGCTTACCAGCACGACGCCAGAATTCCCTCTCCGTCGGCGACCCTGCCGCAGCATTCCCAGAATGGCTAGTTGACTCGGCCTCTTCCTCTATGGAGGGCCGAGGTAAGCTTCACCTCCCTATCTTCATTGAGGGAGTCCCGGCTTCTATGGAAGTGGACACAAGATCAGCACGATCCATTATGTCCTGGGACACCTTCCACTCTTTGCTGCCAGCTTTCCGCCACAAATGCCTATCTGCCCCGGACTTTCGCCTTCGGGACTACCAGGGAAATCCCATTGAGTTATTAGGCTGTGGGCATTTTAATATCACCTACGGCTCCCATAATTCCATATTACCCCTCTTAATTGTAAAAAACCCTCTCTCTTCATTACTGGGTTTAGACCGGTTCAGGGCTTTAGGCCTTTCTATCTCTGGGGTACACTCTATAGCCCCCTCTCCTCTTCCCTCCGTTCCTTCGCCCTCCTCCCTCCTTTCCGAATTTTCAGATGTTTTTGACTCCTCACTCGGCTGTTACACCGGCTCACCTATCTCTCTCAACCTCAACCCCTCCGTTGCTCCCATACATCTCAAAGCTCGTCGTTTACCACTCGCTCTTAAAGCCAAGGTGGACGCGGAGCTAGACAAGCTTATTGCGCAAGGGATCCTCGAGCCTGTTGATTTCTCCCCGTGGGAAACTCCAATCATGGTTCCCTTGAAGTCCGACAGATCCATAAGGATCTGCGCGGACTTTAAGTCAACCGTTAATAAGGCTCTGCAGTCGCACCCATACCCTGTCCCAGTGGTGCAACATGTATTGCACTCACTGGGCAAGGGCCGAATTTTTGCTAAATTAGACCTCGTGCAAGCGTACCAGCAGCTGCCCGTGGACGAGGCCACCGCGCTTGCGCAGACTATAGTCACCCACCACGGCGCATTCAAATGCCGCCATTTGCAGTTTGGGATTAGTGTCGCCCCGGGAATTTTCCAAGGCTTAATGGAGCAATTGCTCCATGGAATTCCCGGGGTCACCCCATATTTCGACGATGTCTTAATCGCCGCACCAGACGCATTAAGTCTCGCTGAAACCTTGCGCGCCGTCCTACAGCGTTTCCGCGCTGCTGGACTGCACCTAAAATTGTCCAAATGCAAATTGAGAGTCCCTGCTGTCACGTTCCTTGGGTACCGCATTGACACCGACGGTATCCACCCCAACCCCGACAAACTCGAGGCTATTTTATCCGCTCCCCCCCCCAACAAACAAAATGGAGCTACAGGCCTTTTTAGGACTCCTAAATTTTTATTCATCCTTCATACCCCACAAAGCCTCCCTCGCGGAACCTCTCCACCGCCTCCTTGACTCCTCCGCTCCTTAGAATTGGACAAGCTGCGAGGCGCAGGCGCTCGCGGCTGTCAAGCGCTCACTTACTGCCCCTCCAGTCCTCGCCCAATATGACAAGCGTCTTCCCCTCGTCTTAGTGTGTGACGCTTCCCCTTTTGGCGTTGGAGCTGTCCTCAGTCACTCTTACCCTGATGGCTCGGAACTTCCCATCGCCTTTCAAAGCCTGAGCGAAATTACAGCCAGCTTGATAAGGAGGCGCTGGCCACCGTTGCGGGAGTAAAACGGTTTCACCATTATCTCTACGGCCACCCCTTCTCCCTAGTGACAGATCATAAACCCCTCCTCGGCATCATTGCCGGTGACCGCCCCACTCCTCCGATCTTGTCTCCATGCATGTCCCACTGGGTAGAATTCCTATCCTCCTACTCGTACTCCCTCTCTTACAAGCCGGGGGGGCACATCGCTCACGCGGATGCTTTAAGCCGCTGTCCTCTCCCTCTTCCTATCGCTGACCCGGCTCCTACTCACTCCCTATGTCTCATTGCTGACCTTAGCCTTCCGATGTCCGTCTCGGACATCGCTCAGGCTTCCCGCACCGACCCGTTACTCTCCCGTGCTATGGCTGCCGTAAGCCGAGGATGGTCGGCATTTGCTGCCGATCCCCTTATGCTTCCATTCTATCGCTGCCGTTTGGAGCTCTCAATCCTTCAGGATTGTCTTCTATGGGGCTCCCGAGTGGTCATTCCCACCTCTCTGCGCAGCGCAGTGCTGTCTTGCCTCCATGACGGCCACCCAGGCATCGTCCGCATGAAGAGCCTCGGCCGCGGATATGTCTGGTGGCCGTCCATGGGCGCAGACATCACATCTTACGTACAACGATGCGACCCCTGCCAACACGTACAGGCCGCCCCTCCGGCCTCTCCAGCCCGGGAGTGGGAACGGCCAATGGCCCCATAGAGTCGCTTACATATCGACTTCATGGGTCCCATTGATGGCCATTCTTTCTTTATTGTTGTAGACGCATGGTCCAAATGGGTGGAACTTTTCCCAATGACCAGCTCCACATCCTCGGCCACTATCCGCGTCCTTGACTCCTTGTTTACAACCCACGGGTTACCCGATGTTATCGTCTCTGATAACGGGCCCCAATTCTCCTCCGCTGAGTTCCAATCATTCCTTGCTTCCTTAGGTATCCACCGTGCCCCCGTCTCTCCCTACCACCCGGCTAGCAATGGCCTGGCAGAACGAGCAGTCCGTTCTGTCAAAGAAGCATTTGCACGTATGTCTGCCCTTCCTTGGTCCTCCCACATTCACACATACCTACGCTCCCAACACTCAACTCCTTGCCTGTCCACCGGCAAAGCCCCGTCGGAGCTATTAATGGGCCGTTGTCTCAGGTCTACTCTAGACCGCCTCCATCCCCTCTATTCTCCCCCTCCTTTGCCTCCTTCCTCCCCCCCAAGGTCTTTTCTGGTGGGAGAGGGAGTATTCGCCCGCAATTTTGCAGGGGAGCCGAAATGGGTGCTGGGGCAAATTGCTGATATAACGGGGCCCTGTTCTTACAGGGTCCTCCTCCACGATGAGAGATATTGGCGGCGGCATGTAGACCAGCTGCGGCGGCGACCGACAGAGGAGCCTGCGAATGCAACCGCCGGACAGAAACAACCAGGCCCTAACAATGCTGCCTGCCGGCCCGACCACACAAAACACTCTGTCTTCGAGTCTGCGCAATCAATCCCCGGTGCGCTGGCAGCCTTACCTGTCCCGTTGGGTTCCTTGCAGGGGGTTGGGCCTGCCAGAAACTCTCCGCAGCTTGCTCGTCACCAAGGCGGAGCCGACACTCCTCCCTCCTCGTGCGACGCGCCATCTTTACCGAGGCGCTCGCAACGTGTGCGCAGACGTCCTGGTTACCTTGAAGATTACTCCTGCGTGATCCAGGGGAAAGGGGTGTTATGTATTGGCAAGCCTGGCCAGCAGAGGGCGTTCAGGGAAGCCTCTCTGATTGGTCCAGGCGCGCTCTCCAGCCGGCGGGAGAATTGGTTAAATTCTATTGGTTCGCCGTCTGACAGCTGCAAGTATAAATAGCTGTCAGACGGTTCTTGTTTTGTTCGTTCCTGTCAGCTTGCTGAAACCAATAAACGTGTTGTTAATACAGACGCCTCAGTCTCCTCAGTGCGAGATTTAACAATATTTCATTGCTGAATTGTATTGTAGACAAAAGCAAGAGTGCAAGGCTCCAACTTACTTACTTCTTTAAAGTATTGAATACCAGTGAGAGAAGAGGAAGAAATGGGGGATAGCAGAGTTTGGACATTTCAAGAATATTTTGCTAGAATAGCCCAGTGTATATCAGCAGGGTATAAGACTGTTGATTCCTGAAGTCTCTTGGCAGTTTACAATAATATAATGGATCACACATATATGACATAGTGAAGTCAGCTGAGAAAAAATATTAGCAATTAACAATGACTAAATGAAGTTGAAAACATAAACTAAGGACACTTCCATGTAGCACCATTTCTGTTCTCCAGTCCCTCAAATAATTTTGAATTTGTCCGTGAAACGGTTTTCACTGCTCCATATTTTGAAATGTGGAGAACTGGGAGCAGACCCAGGAACAGTCCTTTTTCAGGGCTCCCCCTGCCCCGACTAGTGGAACTAATTCAGTCAAATACCGCATTCTAAGCTACGTATTTTGCTTTGCAAAAAGACAAAGAAACACCAAAAGAAATCTGAGCAATTGCTCTAAGGGGCAGCTGTGAAGTTTATTCCAATGTTGTATTTAATTGCTAGCTTTGAAAATGAAAGGATGGTGTGCTGGCAATTTTGAAGCTAGGCATTTGTCTCAGTATTTGTAACCATGGTTGCACGTTGGCGCCATAGTTGGAGTTGAGGAAAATGAAAGAGACGTTTTATAGAATGCCTGTTGATAAGTACTATGAATAATACCAAAAGTTGCCAATGGGGATAAGAGAGAGAAAACACCACAGTGATAACAATTCATTCAACCCCACCCCCTTTCAAAACAAGAAAAGAAAAGCAGTTGCTTGGGATGGCACTTGGCAGCAGACTGGTCCTCTGAAGAAGAGACAATCTAGAAATAAGGATAAATTTTCTGACAGCGAGAACAATCAACCAATGGAACAGTTTACCTTCAGAAGTTATGGAAGCTTCATCACTGGATGCTTTCAAGAAGAGACTGGACTGCCATTTGTCAAAAATAATATAGACTCTCCTGCTTGGGCAGGGGGGTTGGACTAGAAGACCTACAATTTCCCTTCCAACACTGTTAATCTGTTAGATGGGAAAGACTGATAAAATTATTCTCAATTTCATACTTATCGTTTTTATTTGGGCAGAATCCTAGAAATCTGTTTTATTTCCTTTCTGCAGTCCACCAATGAATGCACTAGGTGGGAGTGCTTCAAAAAGGTATAATCATATAAGAGGTCTATCAAAGGGTGTCAATGGAAGAAAGTTCCTTCTAAAAGTCTACTGTGCCAAAGAACATGCCATATACTCAGATATTGGGAATACTCAGATACCAATACTGGGCTGCACAGGTGGAGGTAAGTAGCAGGTGAGCGAGTGAAACTGAAACCATTCCCCCTGGTCTGTGGAAAAATTGTCTTCTGCAAAACAGATCCCTGGTGACAAAAAGGTTGGGATCGCTGTTGTATGTGGCCAGTTTTTCCTTCTATTTTTTTAGATTTTCTTTCATTTTGTGTTGTTCCTTTCCATTCCAACATCCTTCTTCATTAGGCATTGATTTCTACAATTCTGTAATTTTTATGTTCTTTTAACAGGGCAAGTAATAAAAAACCCCTTCAAGTCAAGTCTCAAAGAACAGAAGTCTTCTTTGTGATAAACCAAGTGAATTGGTACTTTCTATAAATGCAGAGATCGGTATCCCTGTTCATTTCATTGTGACTATCAAAGTCCTTTTCTTTAACTATAGTTTTGTTTTCTGCTTTTCTCCCACCATTGCAAATGTGATGGGATTGCAACTCCAAAAATTCCCAGCCAGCTTAACATTTACAGCTAGGGTTGCTGCGTAGGGAAAGCCTGGATGCTCATATATTGTTAGCACATATGCCATTTTGTAGCAGAAGATTCTGCCACATTATTCTATCACAATAGCAACTCTTTGCATCTGTGGGCAATTTGCTTAAGAGCATGTTGGAACCGATGAATTAATTGCATTTATCTATTATGTGTGCATTATGTGTTTAGCTATGATGGGACGCGGTGACTCAGTGGCTAAGATGCTGAGCTTGTCGATCAGAGCTTGTCAGCAGTTCGGCGGTTCTAATCCCTAGCGCTGCGTAACAGAGCGAGTTCTCCTTACTTGTCCCAGCTTCTGCCAACCTAGCAGTTCGAAAGCATGTAAAAATGCAAGTAGAAAAATAGGGACCATCTTTGGTTGGAAGGTAACAAAGTTCCGTGCACCTTCGACGTTTAGTCATGCCAGCCACATGACCATGGAGATGTCTTTGGACAACGCTGGCTCTTCGGCTTTGAAACAGAGATGAGCACTGTCCCCTAGAGTCAGGAATGACTAGCATATATGTGCGAGGGGTACCTTTCCATTTCTCTTTTATTATGTGTTCTCACCAGAAATATATGATGTAGTATCTCCTTTTCTGGAGTAACTCTGAAGACTTCAACATTCTAAACACTTGTGATAAATGCACACAATCAAACAGATGTTTTAAAATGGAGGGACTGCTTTAAATAAATTTCCATCTCACACAGTGCTGGAATTTGATTTCTGCAGGCAGAGCTGTTCTGAACTGATCTAAAAATCTTGCTAAACAAAAGCAATGTGGAAAATTTTCTGAAAAATAGAAATATTGTCACATAGAATAAGATTACCTATTCTGCTTATTGAATGCTATATAGTTCAACCTAATTTAGACAAATGCCTTATGGGAATTAAATACAACCCATGTGTTAGAAACAAAGGTAGGCAAAGGAGCGTAGCCCTTCAGGTGTCTGTAGAATCATAGAAGGTAAGAGTTGAAAGGTTCAAAATCCAAAAGTCCAGGTCAGAGCAGGAGTCCCTTATTACAGTTGATCACCCAGCTTCTCTTTAAACCCAGCTAGCGAGGGGAGAGTTTGCCACCTTTTGGGACAATCTGTTCCATTATTGAGAAACAATTGAGAAGAAATTTGTCTTGATATCTGTTTGAAATCAACTTCCTTACAATGGAAACCCTTTGTTCTTGTCTTGGATCAACTCTGAACCAATTCTGACCTTCAGATACTTGAAAACAGCTATCATCTCTCTCCAATCTTCTCTTTTCCAGTCTAAACATACCCAATATTTCCAACTGTTCTTGTATGTTTTTTCCCTCCCATATTATTTCTCATTTGGGTTATTCTCCTCAAGGCACTTTCCAGTTTATCCATGCTGTTCCTAAAAAAACTGGAAACAATTAAGCTAGGTGCAGTCTGACCAACACTCCATAAAGAGGATCAATGGCTTCTTTTGAATATGACATTGAACTTTTGTTCAAATGCATTCCACATGTATCACACTATTATCTGGTAGAATACATTCAGTTTGTGTTCCAACTGTGATGGAATGTAATGAGGAGGTGGACTAGGAAGGATGTGGGGTGCATTTCAGAGGAGTAAGAGGCAATATAGCCTAGATATTATGTGCGAAAGAGGATGAAGACAATCTCTACCTAATAGTGCATGGGATATATATTCTAGATGCAGATAGTAGAGACCTCAGTCTGGTAAGATTTTGTCTATAGGTGTGAAACAATAAAGAACTTGGCTTGGAAGGGCTGCCATATGCTGTTCCTGGTTTGGGGCCTGGCATCAGCCATTTTTATATGTGTTACTGCTCAGTAGAGCTCCTTTTATTTCTATGTTCATGCCATAGCTCTTTCCTATCTGATTGAAGGACTTTGTATCTTGCTATTTGAAATTCAACGTGCTATTCAACTTTAGGCAATGTTGCAGCTTGTCAAGATCTTGAAGCCTGATACTGTCCTGTAAGATGTTTGCTATCCTTGTATTTGTATCAACTGCAGATGTGATCATCTTATTTTCTAATTCTGTATCCAAGTAATGTTTTATTTTGTCTTTAAGCAGAACAAACAAAACAGAAAAGAAAGACATTTCTTGCACGAATATATGAAAATAGAGTTGTTTATTGTATGAACACAAACTACATCTATAAGTAACACTTTGATAAGTCACAAGGAACATTAGGTCTTCCGTTTACTGAGTGAACAAGTAATGTATGTATCTTTCCAATGTTGAACAGAAACTCCCTTAGCAATAAGAAGAATACAGAAATCTCTTTCCATTGTCGTTATAATTTTCATGTATTTAAGTAAATAATTCAAAAGAACATGGGTGTCAATAAATATTCACATTTTAAATTATTTCAAACCTATTTCAAAGGCAAGTTAATATATGTAATAACTTCTTCCTTTTTATGATATCACAAAAATGTATGTAAATGAAATATTATTCTCACTGCATTTCCAACAACATGACAATTTATTTGTTTCCTTTCTGTATAAATGGAATGAATTCCAGGAAGTCTAAAATATGATAATTTTGTTGTTGAATAAATTGTGGGCTATTGAACTTTTTGATACAAGTGATGTAAACGTATGTCAACAGTGGTATGCCATCCAATGCTTCCCTCAATTTGACACACTCATTGTTAGATATTAGTGCATCCATCTAATAGTACATAGTCCAGTCCACATTTCATCATTTTTTCAATTGCAATCTCACGAGACTTTAATCAGTAAGCTAAGTATACTGTGTCTATCACATTCAGATGATTAACTAAAATGTTCATTCCTTCAATAGGAGATTGGGTTTGACTTGATTTATTCTTGATAAATCCATATTGGATTACTACATTAATTGATTTTATCATACCATAAGTATGATAACATCAAACCTGAAATCATGCCCTTCTAACGCCAATAATATTTATCAATAATTCAGATAAAACCTGTCTTGTCTTAGACTCTTAAACATTTCATTCTGTTACTTACTTAAACATCTCCTACTTTGAGGTGTCCTTTTGCCAGTTGTTCTGCTAATGTCCACCTGAACATAACTGTCCTTTAAGGAGAAGGCTGACCAAAAATAAGAGTTAAAGAACTCTGTCCATTACCATATCTCCCCCCCCCCCAAAAAAAACATCTATTCCTACTAATGGTCCTCTTCCTTTTTCTATTAACTTAGAAAATATTGTTTTCGTTTTTCCTTATTTTACCTTTTAACCTTATTTTATTTCTGCATATACTAGTTATTTCCTGATGCAGCTCTTTGGTGATTAAATCCATTTTCTACCCCTATACATTTCTTTTGAATCTTAGTTCAATTGACTAGTTCTAATTTTTAATCTCCATTCTTTAATTTCATTGAAATAGTGTGACATTGTACTTCCCAATTTTATCTTAACATTGTGAAGTTTCCAATTTTTCTACATTTTTCTTTACCCGATAATTGATTTCAATGGGATCCCAAATACTATTTGTCTAAGCTTGATGAAATTTGCTCTCCTCAAACCTAGCATGTATTGTATATATAAATCCATACTTTAATTTCTCTATCTTGAACTCTAAAAATGATATGGTCGTTTCCTCCCCTACTTACAATTACTTTTACTTGTTCAATAAGATCTTTCTTTTGAGAAGAATAAACTCTAAAAGACTTGACTCCTTGTTTATTCTTCAAGCTATGAAAATTAAACAGTCAGCAAGACCCCTGGAGAATTTTTGAAAGTCTTTGCAAGCATTAGTCATGTTGTTTTTCCAAGGGATGTCCAGATAGTTAAAAACTCTTATGTTACTATGTGTCTTCTCCCTGAAAGTTCAGTAATTTAAGCCAGAAGAGCATAATTGAGATCTTTTGCCTTCACATGCTCAATTAATGACTGATGAAATTGACTTAAATGTGACCAACATTTGGTGATGGGAGGAAGGGAATGAGGAGAAACATGTTGGTCCAGTCTGCTCCTAGAGTTTTATGAAGCGACACTGCATCTAGACTATTTTAGGGCAAGGTGGCAATTGTCTCAAAAATTCATTGCTGACACTTTTTGGCCACCAGGGAGCTGAAGTATCATTGTTAAAAATATTGTGGCATAAGTCCTCTGTTGCCTCCCACCTCAATGTTACCTGTGGTTTCCCCTGAATGTTTTGGGCACCTTTGTCATATTCTCTATCAGAATTACCACCCAGGTTTGATCCTTTGTTGTCAGTTCCTGAATTTCATATAGAAGATTGGAACAATTGTGAACAAAGTGAGATAACCCACTGGGTTATCCTATTTTCCTAAGTACCTGATGGCAAGACAAGAAGCAATGGAAGGAAACTAATCAAGGAGAGAAGCAACCTAGAACTACGGAGAAATTTCCTGAACAGTGAGAACAATAAACCAGTGGAACAGCTTGCTTTCAGAAGTTGTAGGTGCTCCATCACTGGAGGCTTTCAAGAAAAGATTGGACAGCTATTTGTCTAAAATGGTATAGAGTTTCCTGCTTGAGTAGGGGGTTGGACTAGAAGACCTCCAAGGCCCCTACCAACTCTGTTATTCTGTTATAAATGTACATTTTAGCTTAATTCTAACAGAATTAATTCCACAGACATTTTTTCTGACCACAAGGTGGCTGCAAGTTGAGACTTACTATACCACTTTCTCAAGTGATGGCTTAGTGCAGAGTAGCAGTATTTGCCTATTGATGAACATTGGTGTCTGTAAGAAGATCAATTTTGTTTTGTGTTATCTTCAGCTTTGGCTGTAATGAAAAGAACTTGATGCCACAATCGATCTCGTTAGTTTTTATGGGGACACAACACTCTACTGCCTTTAATGAAAGCTTGCATTTATTAGTCAGAGTACAGCATGTTAAAACAGGGTAGTGGGCTCAATTTATTATAAGAATGAATGTTCTGCACTTAAAGCAATGTCAATATTTTGCTGACCAGAATTCTAATGAGATTTTGGGGGGCTAGGATGGGAGAGCAGACTGGCTTTGACTTTTTACATCTGTCAATAAACTGCCTTTCAGACTTCAAAGGTGAGATTGGTTGCCAATTTTTCCCCTAGTTTTTCAAGTCTCCTAGGTCATTTTTACTAGTCAAGAGACAAAACTAGAATTCTATTTCTGGTTTAATGATGACATAGGTATTTCTGAGGTTCATAAAAACAATTCAAAGCACGAGAAATGGCTAGCATTTTCAGCAAGAGAAGGAAAATATTATTCGGTCATAATTACTCTACAATATAAAAGAGGTGAAAGAGATGTACATTTTGCCCAGTTCCAGAGTGAAGTGAAGCAAAGATCTGTAAAACCATCACAGCAGAATCTTTAGACCAAACTCACTGGCAGAGGGTTGCAGGAGGCCGCCAAAAAGGGAGTTCGGGAGCCCATTTTTGCTGGCAGAGCAGTCGGGCCACTGGCGCCCCTGACATGAGTGATGTGAAGCTGGCCACGAGGCCCCACCCCCACCCCCCGAGATCAAACACAACCCTGATGCGGTCCTCAATGAAATTGAGTTTGACACCCCTGCTTTAGACTGACATTGTTCTAGCCTTCATCTTGGATTGCTTGTAGAGGATATATAGCGGGTTATAAGGAATGGGAGTCTTATCCATCTAAAATCTGGTTATGATTTATGATTGGATTATGATATTCTGACCTAACTTGCTTGTTTCTTCTAAGCATGATATACTTGGTGATAAAGTGATAATTCAGTGCCATTTAAATGACATAGATTATGTATAATGTCAGATAGCTTTTGTATGTAGCTGTTCAGATACCCAATATATTTTTGAGCTCTAGCCAAAGTTCAGTGGTATCCTGGCAAAATTGAAACCGGCTTTCTGAAAGAATGAACATATAGTTTGGGAATGTCCCCAGTGGACATTTTATGGGAAATACAGGATCTAGTCTGTAGTTCTGAAAAGATAGGAGGAAAGATTGAACATGCCTGACTTTTATGACATCCACTGCCTCTGTCTTCCCCTTCCACATTTGTTAATGACAGTCTTATTCTGAATGACAAAATGTATATGTCATCTTTTAGCTAATTAAACATCGATTTAATAACAAAAATATAGGGAAAAGCAGCAGCACGAAGTAGCTTCAGCTTAAAATGATTTCTAAAACATCAAGTTATAAAAGACATTTGCCTAGCATAACGTTATTGTTGGGTAAGTTAACTTCAGAAGAGCATTGCAAATTTTAAAAAGTCTCTTGCGATCATTTTACACCAGTTTCCTGGGACAGTGGTTTTGAGAAGAGGATAGTAATAAAAATGTATTACCACAGAATTCTTGAGGTGTCTTGCTCTCAAGCCATTTCAAATCCCTAACTCAATTCTATTCCTTTGCTTAATATATCCTTAATATATATAAATGAACGCATAGGATATCATCTGAGAGTAAAAAAAATTGAAATGGAAATGGTCCGGTCACATAGCAAGTAGAACTGATGGCAGGTGGACCAAGGCAGTCATACAATGGATCCTACTTGATAAAAAGTGTCCCCGAAATAGACCTAAAACAAGATGGATAAACAACATTAGCAAGTATTGTGGGCCCAATTGGCAAAAGAAAGCTCAGGACCATATTGGTTGGAAACATGCACAAGATGCCTTCTTCTATCAGTGATGATGATGATGTTTTGAGCATATAGTGCTGGGTGGAACTGACACTACGTTTTGAGCATACCTATGACATCTGATAACTTCTCTGCATCTGATTTGAGAAACTCAATAACTTGATCTTCATGGGCCACCAAGAGAATTAAGTATAATCAGAACTTGCAAGGTCATGTGATATAATAAGTATGTTCTAAGTGAGTGCATTGTATCATATATTCTATCGTATCATATCATAAATCTAATTTTCATGAGCTGCTTTAAGGGAAGCCGAGTATCCCAATGGCTGATCAAGGCTTTCTAATGATCTAGGACAGCCTAGACTAGAGCATTGGAGAACAGCAAGATTATGATATGTGGTACACCTGCTGCTCCTTTTCTTTCTACAAATAACAAAACAATAGCCCTGAAATGTGAGGTTTCTGGTATTTCAGGCAACAATGGAGAGAGTTTCTTAGATATGCAATTGTTTTACTCATGTAATTCCTAAACTGGGTTTCTTTAATTTGCTGGGGCAATGGCCTCTGGTCTTCTGCACCATAAATGAAAAGGTTTAACACTAT
The DNA here is from genome assembly GCF_964273705.1 of Natrix helvetica. Taxonomy (NCBI): domain Eukaryota; kingdom Metazoa; phylum Chordata; class Lepidosauria; order Squamata; family Natricidae; genus Natrix; species Natrix helvetica. Next base: position 284,440,252 of record NC_138548.1, read on the forward strand.
TGGGGAACTCTTGTCCTTTTTCCTGAAGGCTTTTCTGGATAGGCTGTGATCATGGTGGATTTTGTGTTCTATCAGGGCCCCATGGGGATTGCTCAATCTCCCAGGCTCCTTGACCTTCTTTTGCTGTGGGAGAGGTAGAAACTCTGCCTGCCCCTTTCATTAAGCAACTCAGAGACTGCAGAATAATATTAGTTGTTTGTTGTCCAGTAAATTCCACATTTGTCCTTTCTTCCAGCAGCTAATCTTTGGGGGATAAACTCTCCACTGGGACCTGGGTTAACTGTGAGAGAAGAGGAAGGATTAATGTCAAGGGTATCTGGCATTTGGCAGAATTCTCTGCATTAACTATGCTGACAGTCAAGCTGTCAAGATATATTATTATTATTTTTGTATTGCAACATTGCCACAGTCCCCAAATTAACACTATTTTCCACCTTTTAATCTCTTTAATTTCTTACTGTCTCAGACTCCTTTGGGGAAATTAGTTTGTTCTTGCAAGCGGGGTTCACAGTGAAGGGCTTTGCATTTTTCATGTCTTAATTTTGGTGCTGCAGATAAATAGCTTTGGATCTGACTTGCATAGTAGAATGACGTCATCTGCAATAAAACGATGTTATACACGGAATAGAATGATGTGAACCTCAACAACTGCATCTTTTGGAGGCAGTTGGAGGCATGGGAATGGTTACAGATAAATCAATAAATCAATAAATAGATTTATCGTGTCAATTTCCAAAGCTTCCCACTTGCCAATTATTTTAGGTATCCTACAGAGAGTTCAAAAGAGTTTATAAAAATAAATACACCCAACTTTGACAATATTCAGTTTGGACAGTGTTGGGATTTAAACTGATAATTCTTTTAAGAGGCTAACCTCAGGTTGATTTTAGTATAATAGAGAATATAAATACCAGATTTCCAGATTGTTGGCACTCTCAGCTACAGAGACCACCTGTCATAAGAACATGATGGAATGGTTGTTTGTCCAGAGACCATCTGGTTCTCAGTCTATTCCAGTAGTTATTCTGGATGGTTCTAGAAATCCCCTAAAAGAGCAGAGTTGTGAGTGTGCTTCTGAACCACCGCTTCGCCATGCTGGCTGGGGAATTTGGGGAATCCACACATTGTAAGATTCCTGAGGCTGAAAACACTGTTCTGGACTCATGTTACTATGGGTAGGTTAGGTCAAGGCCATGACCAAGGGGAACCTTCACCAGTTGTGGCCTTCCAGCAGCCCAGCAGCCAGTGGAGCTGGTAGCAGATTTGGACAGTGAGGAGGTTGGGGAGAACATGGGCCAGTCCTGGAGTCTGGGGAAGGCTCTGATGAGGGCTCTGTCAGAGGCAGAGAGGGGGGCAGGACTGTATGCCGGTTATCAGCTGCCTTCAGTGTCAAATATCAGCGAGGCAGATGAACCACTGGAGCCTATTTCCAGTGTGCGCATGCGCAGAGTTGCCAGACGAAGGGACCAGCTAAAGAACAGGGGTCAACTTGGGAGTAAGGCCACAGATGGAGGATGAATGACCCCTCCCAAAGGAAATAAAAGAGGAGCAAAAGGGGAGTGGAGTTTGCAGGAGACAATTATTTCGCTTAATTGGTTCGTGACTCTCCGAGACTCTTTACCAAGTTTTGCAGATATTGGCCTGGCAGCTCTCCAAGCCAGATAAGGTCTGTGACTGTACATCCTCCCTTGAAAGACTTTGCTGGATGTGAATGAGCAGAATTCACAGTCAATTAATGAAAGGGTTTTTTGTCGGGACAAGGAGTTTGCTTCATGCTGTTGGGAAGCCTAGGCCAGAACATCACTCTCCTTTGGTTGGTTGTGCCAGTCTTGGCTCTATCTGAGTGAGAAACCTGACAATCATAATTCATGTGATCATTTCACAAGAACAGACCGCCGCAATGCATTCTAAAGGAACTTATCTTTGAAGAGCACTTAGGAATGTGATTGGTTCAAAGTACAATTGTTCACGTGCTGGTGGATAAAAGCCATTTCAGCCACATGACATCTAATTATAAGTTGCCATCCATGTTGAGGCTCTGGAACCTGGGCTCTGTGGTGCTGCCTCTTCTTTATGCAGTAGCCATCTTCTTGAGGTGACAGTGGTCTCAAGTCTGGCGACCTTTGGAAAATCTGCCAATATGGAATTGACTTCAGTCACGTCAAATGCATCATTTATCCAACCTAAAAAGCCATACATATTCAAGACTTTTCTCACAAGGAAATTGTGTCACAGTCCCTGATTATTTTAAATGTCCTCTTGCCTTTTTGTATTTTATGATATCCTTTTTCAACCTGGCCACCAAACCTGCACACTTTTCACCATATGAATAAGCCATAGATTTGCATAGGGACAATACAGTGTTGGCAATTTTACTTCCAATCCTTTTCCAATGATCCCTTAGTCACAGGCAGCTCAAACCCTGTAAATATATTTGTGAAGTCAGAGGTTTCATGCACCAATGTGCATCCCTTGACTCATATTTAAACTGAAACCCATTTACAATTGGCTGATCATTTCCATCACTTAAATAGCTCCTTAAACATTGCAATCACTTTTGCCTTTCACTGTCCCGAATACAGGTAGTCCTCAATTTAGGACCATTCGTTTAGCAGTTAAATGTCGTAGTTAAATGTCATTGAAAAAGTGTGTTAGGGATGTAACCCTAGGCTTGGCTTGATAATGTATATAAGCTATGATTACTTTACTGTTATTTTAAATGCTAGAGGGATGTAATTGGTTTGTTACCTCAAGCAGCTATAAGAGGGAGCCAGAATGGCTGTTAGCTCTCTGTTTTGTTAGAAGCTGGTCGGTGTATTTTGAGGTATTGTGGTTTGCTACTGTTTAGCTATACTTTGTGTGTTAGACTGACTATTCTTGATAACTGCATTACTGAACCGTGTATGACTTGGACTGTTAACCGGTCTCTAAATACTTCTATATTTCTACATAGTAAACTGCTATATTTTTATACTATTCAGTGTCTCTGTATGCTGGTTTGTGCGTGTTATTCCATATCACTCTCATTGCGCTTTTCTGCATACTTGCTCTTCTAATGGGGAGCTTAATTACTTAACAAAGTGATTATGACCGGTCCTCTTAGGACCATTGCATCATCGCCATGGTCACATGATAAAAATTTGGATGCTTGGCAACCAGTATGACAGTTGCAGCTTCCTGGAGTCATGTGATCTCTGGAACCTTCTCAGCTGGCTTCTGACAAGCAAAGTCAATGGGGAAAGCTGGATTCATTTAATGACTGTGTGATCCCTTAACAACTGCAGTGTTTTGCTTAACAACCATGGCAAAAAATTGGGCATAACTTGCTTAACAACTACCTTGCTTAGTAACAGAAATTCTGGTCTTAGCTGTAATCGTAAATTGAGGACTATCTGTAGCTGTTATCTTCAATGAACTTGGCAGTGGCATTAGTTACCTTAAAGAAAGATCAGATATAAAAATGTTAAAAAGCACCAGTTCCCACACACTTCCTTAAGGGACTCCACTCTTTTCCTCCCATCATTACTCCTACTCTTTATTTTTTGCTTTTAATCAATTGGCAATCCCTAAAAGGACATGTCTTCATATCCCATGTCCACTAAATTTACTCAAAAGCAATTGATGAGGAATTTGTCAAATTCTGTTGAAAAAGGGAGGAAGTTTTTTCTTTTTTTCTTACTGCGTTCTTGCACCATGCAAAATCTGCCCGGCAATATATATAGGACAAACAAACAGGAGGGTAAATGCACGCATCACAGAACACAATAACGCAGTAAGAAAAAAAGAAAAAACTTCCTCCCTTTTCCAGCACCTTAAAGCTACAGGACATGAAATCAACTTTGAAGGAGCCAGGTTAATCTCCAAAACAGAACACCTCAACAAGAGAATAATTATGGAAGCCATCGAAATAGAGAAACACCCCGACAACATGAATAAACGTGATGATACCTCTCGCCTACCAAACATCTGGAAACCAGCCCTAGCCAACAAATGAACACCACCCACCACCCAAGCCGTTACAATACAAAACAACAATGCACACACAGCCAGCACCAATCAGCACCAATCTACCAATCATGATACAATCACACAACCAATCATTCCACTTACTGAAACAAAGCCAGCACCCCATCCCCTCCCACCAAGATTTACAGAAAGACGGCAGCTCCGTTCCCATTTTAAGCCCAAGCTTGAAGATGGCAGGTGAGATCTTGCCGAAACGTTGCAAAGACAATTTCAATCTTACACGGGAAAAGACCCGAATACAACAAAACCAGCACACACACACACACACACACACACACACACACGTGTGTGTGTTGCATTTGTACTGATAAATAAATAAAGGGAGACTAGTATAGATCTATTTCGAGCTAATTAGCTCTCATCAGCTAGCCATACCCTTACTGGGATTTGAACCTGGGCTGTATTATATATTAGGCAGGAGTCTTAGCCACTAAGCCACAGGCTCTCCTCCTTATCAGTTGAGCCAGGGAAATAGGTATGTATTTGTGTTACAACCCCTGGTATGCCTAAATATGGGAGGAAGCTCACTACTCCCTCTTTCTGTTCTTCGGCTCATTACAGAAGACCATGCAGGCAGAAAACCATATTTTTATTTTTAATGTTGCCTTTTTATATTTGTGTTGTATTTGTACTGATAAATATATATTTGAGAGCAGGCATCACAATTTCATTTTTAATGTGTGCCAGTGGGTTCACTGAAAAAAAGTGATAATAAAGGTTATCTTTTATCTTATCATATTTCATCCCTTGTCTTGTCCTGTCCAGTCCCCTCCATTCCTGTGCCATCCCATCCCGTCCTATCCCATCCTGTCCCCTCCTTTGCACTTGTTGGCACTTTAAAAACTAATTCTCAGTTGCTTAGCTGGGACATGCCTTTACCAAATCCATTCTCATGTTCTAACAACAAGACTTCATTCTCTGTATCTTTATTTTTTCCCCTTTTGATTACCATTTCCACCAATTTTTCATGAACCAGATGTTAAACTGAGTGACTTATAATTTCCTAAATCTTCTCTGGGTCATGTTTAAAAATTGATACCATGTCAGTTCTTTCTTGTCTTTTGGCACAAACCTGATTTGAGGGCAAAATTACATATTTCACTAGGAAATAATGGCATATTTGATTTATTTAAAAATTGTCATATATAGTAAATGCTATCTATACCTAGTGATTCATTTCCTGTATAGTTTGTCAAAATATCATTGAATATTTTCTAGTTAACCCAATTTGCTTTTGGTGTTCTAATTCTCTGGCTGCCTGAAAAAGTTAATTATGGCTCAGATGCCCATTCTGTATTGTCTGTTAGATGTAAGGAACTGTAAAGAACTTATTCTCTTTCTCAACAATCTCTGCATCTTCCTTGCCTTTTTTAAATTATTTTTTCGCATTTTTCAGCCAAATTGCTTCCTTTCTAACCAACTGTTCCAATCATGTGGGATTAACCCAATCATGTGGAAATAAAGTTCACACTCTTTCTATTTTACTTCTTCCCTTTGTGCTTTCTATTTCCTTAAAAAAATGCTTCCTTAATTTTTATAGCTTCCTGTACATTAGAAAACTATGTTGGCATCTTGGACTTGTCCGACTTTTCCTTACAGTGTGGAGTACATTCCACTGAGTTTCAATTATTGTGGTTTTAAATAACTGCTGGCATTATGGAATGATCTGTCCCTTTTTCATCAGTTCCTTCCTTTTTTAGAAGTTTTGCCTTTTGCAGTCAAAATGACTAGGTTGGACCTTGCTGGCTATTTTTCACTTGCAAACATACTAAATGCAGTAGCATTTTTTATCAAGGTTTTCCCTGTTTCATTACATTTCTATTTCACACCAGAATATAGTCATTACTTAAGATTTCAACTTGCCCCATAATCAACTTCATATAGGTGTAATGTTGCTGATAAAAGAGCTCAGAGTTGAAGTGTGCGGTACTTGGTGTTCTTTGAGCTTGGTGGTTTTCCTGAAGAAATTTCATTACCTGACTAGATCACTTCATCATAGATCATAGTTTGATAATGAAATGTCTGCAAGAAAACCACCAAGCTCAGAGAGCACCAAGGACCTCAAATGTGTAAGTGCACAGTATAATTTATTTCCCAGAAGCTTCTTCAGTTCTTCTGGAGAAGCCTCTTGGTTGAGAAGCAAAACGTTTGGAGAAAGCATTTTTAGGACAACCATGACTTGGATGATTGAGAATCTCCATAGATACATATCTCCGGATGTCTGAAAGAGCCCAAACAATGCATCATATGTCATGATATCACAATAAAAAGCCCCTATTTTTGTACGTGCATCTAATGTCAGGAAGTAAGTCTAAAAGGCAATGTTTGTGTGGTGAAATCACAATGATTATTTTGACAGATTTTTTCCTGGGGATGGAAGATCAAGTTAGGATCTTAAAAGATGTGTCCTTGACAAATATCTCAAGCTAGAACTAATGCTCAAATATGTTCTTCACTCAACATACCAAAACATCCAGTTATTCTTAGTAATATGCATATTGCCACCTCTATGCAGAGGAACAGAGCATTAATAGTATGGTACACACTCCAGGTGAGTCATACAAAAAGTATATTTCCTTTCCTTATTCCAGTGCTACAAACTGGTCTGCAGGACTATCTTGAACCAATGAGAAAGCATCCCAATTAGGAACCTCATATATCCATAAATGTTGCTCAAGTACTCCCTGGAGATCTCTGAGTGCAGCTCACTTAGTACATTAACCAATGAAGTTACGCTTGATTACTTTTCCTGAATATGCTCATTTGCTGAATGGCTGGAAACTGCAGGTGATTTGAAAAGGGATGCTAATGTGCCAGAATGAAGGGCTGAATTTTGAACATGCAGCTGCTTTTCTTTTTCTCCCCCCCCCCCCCAACTATCTGGAATGCTTCCAGAGAGACTCCACTTGGAACCAGAAAATCAATGTGCTTAAAAATCCACTTCAGCTTTGCTTATTTTGATACTTGTGCCTTGCAAGATGCGAGGGTTTAGCCTCGCATGGTGGATTTGGTATTGAATGTTCAGCTACAGTTTCAGGCTGAAGCATGGTGTCAGGCCTGCAGCCATCTTTTCTTTTGGATCTTTGGCCTGCCACACTTTCTAATATTCTACTATGCATTTTCTATTGTGGGAAAATGGGAGGAGGGGTTGTAAGGAGTTACATACTATGTAGCCATAACAAAATTCTTTCTAGAAAGCCAAGGTCATCCTCTGCACCTCTGCACCTGACCAGAACTGGATGGGTGGGTGTGCCAACATGGGTCTCTTAATAAATTGGAACATTGAGCAATACTTTGCCTTGGACTCTGATTTACTTTTGGATGCTATTTGGAACCCTGACACATGGGCCGAAAATCTTATTTGATCATCTTTGGAATCAACATTTCTTTGAATTAGGACTCACAGCTACTAGTCATAGATTGGTTTTTAATGGCTTCTCTTATTAGAGGGAAGGATAAGAAGTAAGTTTACTAAAGAAAGATCCAACATAAAACTAAGGAGAAATTTACAGACGGTGACAACAAGTTGTGAGTGCTCCATTACTGGATGGTTTCAAAAATAGGCTGGACAACCATTTGTCTGGGATGCTATAAGATCTCCTGCTTCGAGCAGAGGGTTGGACTAGAAGACCTCCAAGATCCCTTCCAGCGCCGTGATTCTATGTTCCAGAGTATGTTGGATTTTTTCACTATTTGTATTCTACAATTTGTACTCAAATTCCACTTTAGATAAAACTTGCTAACATTGGGATATTTGTATATCCTATGTAACTAGTTAGTCCTATCCATTTTTCTTTCACCTGAAATGCCAATGGCCCCTTTAAAACTATTGTCATTTTACTAATAGGAAAAACTGCATTCACCAAACCATCTCAGTTTGGGCATAATTTAATGCAACTGGAAAGAAACTAACTCTAGATATGAAAGAATGGATTTAGGATATGAATGTGCTATATTTTTTGGGAAGTGTTGTTGTCTTTATGAACTCAACCTCTTGGAGGTACCTAATTCCCCCCTGTTTATTTTTCAGATTTAATACAATACAATACAATAGTAGCGTTGGAAGGGACCTTGGAGGTCTTCTAGTCCAACCCCCTGCCTAGGCAGGAAACCCTATACCGTTCCAGACAAATGGCTATCCAACATCTTCTTAAAGACTTCCAGTGTTGGGGCATTCACAACCTCTGGAGGCAAGCTGTTCCACTGATTAATTGTTCTAACTGTCAGGAAGTTTCTCCTCAGTTCTAAGTTGCTTCTCTCCTTGATTAGTTTCCACCCATTGCTTCTTGTTCTGTCCTCAGGTGCCTTGGAGAATAGCTTGACTCCTTCTTCTTTGTGGCAACCCCTGAGATATTGGAACACTGCTATCATGTCTCCCCTAGTCCTTCTTTCTCTTAAGCTAGACATACCTAGTTCCTGCAACCGTTCTTCATATGTTTTAGTCTCCAGTCCCCTAATCATCTTTGTTGCTCTTCTCTGCAATCTTTCTAGAGTCTCCACATCTTTTTTACATCGTGGCGACCAGAACTGAATGCAGTATTCCAAGTGTGGCCTTACCAAGGCATTATAAAGTGGTATTAACACTTCACGTGATCTTGATTCTATCCCTCTGTTGATGCAGCCTAGAACTGTGTTGGCTTTTTTGGCAGCTGCTGCACACTGCTGGCTCATATTTAAATGGTTGTCCACTAGAACTCCAAGATCCCTCTCACAGTTACTACTATTGAGCACGGTACCACCTATACTGTACCTGTGCATTCCGTTTTTGTTGCCTAAATGTAGAACCTTATTCTTTTCACCATTGAATTTCATTTTATTAGATAGTGCCCAATGTTCAAGTTTGTCAAGATCCTTCTGTATCTTAAGCCTATCTTCTGGAGTGTTGGCTATTCCTGCCAGCTTGGTGTCATCTGCAAATTTGATGAGTTCCCCATTTATTCCCTCATCCAAATCATTGATGAAGATGTTGAAGAGTATTGGGCCTAAAACAGAGCCTTGGGGTACTCCACTGCATACTTCCCTCCATGTAGATGCAGTTCCATTGAGGACTACACGTTGAGTGCGGTTGGTCAGCCAGTTACGAATCCATCTGGTGGTGATGCTGTCTAACCCACATTCTTCTACTTTATCTAGTAGTAGGTTATGGTCTACCTTATCAAAAGCCTTACTGAAGTCCAAGTAAACTATATCAACGGCATTCTTCTGGTCCACTAATTTTGTCACATTATCAAAGAATGCAATAAGATTAGTGTGGCATGATCTGTTTTTGACAAATCCATGTTGACTTTTGGCTATTACTTTATTTGCTTCTAGGTGTTCACAAATTCGTTGCTTGATTATTTTTTCCAGAATCTTTCCTGGTATTGAGGTCAGGCTGATAGGTCTGTAGTTTCCTGGATCTATTTTTTTCCCTTTTTTGAAGATGGGAACCACATCAGCTCTTTTCCAGTCCTCTGGTAGTTCCCCGGTGTTTCAGGATCTCTGAAAGATATAATTCAGTGGTTCAGAATTATATTATAATTCCATATTATTTGGGCAGAAAGAATATGGCAGTGTTTGATGCCTCTGTAACTGTATTATTCTATGCACCGGTTCCGGAAATGTGCTTGCAGCTCAGTTTTCTGTATGTTTACCTGAAAGTATAGGTTCTAAAAGTACAGTGGGAGTTGCTTTCTGTAATTGTGATAGAAAAAAACCTTGTAAAGAAGAAGAGAGGGAGGGAGGGGGGAAGAAGGAAGGAAGGAAAGTTTCAGTCAATCTAGGAGTATAGATCCAGGGGTGGTAATCAAGTATAAAACTTTATATGGGGAGCAGCGTGCATATCCAAAGATTGAGACAAATCTATTGGGAGTGCATATGCAAAAAGCAGTATTAAGCAAGTTGTTTGCAGATGAATGTAGGAGAGAATAGGACCTATGATCAAACATCTACTTTAGGGAAGGGGAAGGCACGAATAAGAACAGGAGGAGAGGACTTGCAGAGCAGTATTAAGCAATGAAGTCCTGGAGGTGAGCATGGTACTAATCTGCTGAATTCTAGTCCTCTAAAGAAGATGCACACAGAGACACTCCCCCTCCCCAGCAGGGTGTGTGTGAATCTTTTTAATCGCAGGATGTTTCAGCAATGTAAGAAGCCCTGCAGTGGTTGAACAATGCGTGAACAGCAGCCACTGCTTCTCTCTCTTTCTCTCCTCCTCCACCTCCTGCTCTCTCTCTCTCTCTCTCTCTCTCTGTTGCTAAACACGCTTACTTCTGTCTTGCTTTCACTCAGGCAGAGTCTGACAGAAGATCCAGCTTCATGGGATAGAGATTACCATTGAAGGCTTGGTCCATCAGCTTTATAAAAACAGGACAGCTTTCAGGGAAAAGTCCACTTCTGTCATTTAGAGGGGCAGGAGAGGGAGGTTTTCTCTAAAAGAGAAACTTTGAACAAGACCCCTTGCCTTGGGCTCACCACAATATTCTGCAGAGTGGAAAAAGAGTGGAAATCTAAGAACAAAGAGCTGGGTCAGATACTGCAATGAAACAGTAACTCCAGGTAAGTGGCTTTTTTGAATGCATTTTCCAGCCATGGAAGTTGGAAGGGAGTGAGATGGAGAATGCTTTTTTTATTTAGTAAAAACTGTCAAGATTTTGGGGGAGAAGAGCTTATTTCATACCATGTAGTTGACTGCGTTGATGCTGCTATCATCTATGAAACTTCCTTCTTTTGCTGCTAATTTTTGGCAGGGGAGGGTGTTTTGTTTTTCTAAGAGGGGTGCAGGATGTAAGATGGAAGCATGCAGCTTCTAATGCCATACGTAGACTTGTTTCTTTTATTTGACTGACATCTCTGAACAAATAGGCTTTGCATGTAGTGGGAAATAGTACACGGAGGTAACAGAGATGTAAGCATTCAAGTCGTGGGCAATGATGCAACTCACCATCTTTGCTTATTGGAAAATATTGCCTGTCATTAACTTCCAGTGGCGAGAACTGCACGTGCTAGAAGCAATCTTCCTAGGAATGTCAAAATGTTTGCATGGTGAGGTGGAGGTTGGGAAGCAGGGAGCCGAGGGAAGAGAAATGTACAGATTAGTTAATGTTCCCAGTTCCTTTTTGTTCCCTGGATGTTTCCTTAGGAGAAAAATCCTGGGGAATTCTCTCCATCATTTTTACTTTTGGTTTGTTCTGTGGGTTTCTCTCCCTTTGGTACTTGGTCCACAAAGATTACATATGTAGAACCAAAGTCTATCTTTCTTTCTTTGGTCTTTTTGTATATTTTGACATGCTCTTTTGCCCACTTTAGGGTCCAGCCTGCAGTGTCAGAATTAACTCGGTGCTTTGACTTTTGAGCATTTAGAAACATCTGGTAGTTTTGAAAATAGGCTTCCTCTTATATAAAGGAATCCCACGGTATAATAGTTAGACCGATCAGATACGGTGTGATTTCTGGTGAAGATATAGCAGCAGACCTGCACTTTTAGTACTTCTTCAACTCCATTTCTTTTCTGCCTCCATCCTATCTTATTACTTCTTTTGTGCTCTGCAGGCTGAGCTCCTGGGTTACTCCTAGAAAAAGGGGAAATACATATCCCAGCTTGATTTTTTTTTAAGATAGAAAACTTAAAACAGGAAGATCAGTTTAGGGGTGACTTTCAAAAGAGGACTCCTTGCAGTTAATTCCTACAGCTTGGCTAGATACCTTTGCAGTCATTCATGAAAATGTCCTCCGCATTACACCCCCGTCCCTTTCCGCACAATTTGGGAATTAAAATAAATGCCTGCAGTATGTTTTGGCTAAAGTCCTGAAGGCTAGATGTGTTTTTAGCTAGCATGAAATAGCTACTATAGTGGCATTCTCCTTCCTCTAAATTCTTTTTTGGGGTGTGTATGTGTGTAGGAAATGAAATTATATATAACTTGCTAACTTCTCTTTGTGAGAGTAGTTGGAGAACCATGTTGTTTTTTGTTTTAAGTGGGAGAATCCTCTCAGTCTAATCTTCCTAGTCCTGAAACTTTTTTGTTCCCTCCACAGAAGACAAAGGCTGCTCCTGGGCTGGCTTGGTGCCAGCAGAATCACAGTCCATCATCCTCATCAGATAGCAGGGGCAGGGGTGAAATTCAGCAGGTTCTGATAGGTTCTGGAGAACTGGTAGCGGGAATTTTGAGTAGTTTGGAGAACTGGCAAATACCACCTCTGGCTGGCCCCAGAGTGGGGAGGGAATGGGGATTTTGCAGTAACCTTTCCCTGCCATGCCCACCAAGCCACGCCCACAGAACCGGTAGTAAAAAAAAAATTGAATTTCACCACTGAGCAGAGCCCATGATTTTTCAGCTCCGCGGCAGCCCAAGAGAATCATTGCAAATCTGAGGGAGATGGGCAGTTTCAAAATTAGATAGGGGTGTGTGTGTGAGAGAGAGACAGAGACAGAGAGAGACAGAGAGAGACAGGGATAGACAGACAGACAGACAGACAGACGATATAGGGTAGGATCCAGACTGTTGGGAAGAATAGTCCCTTTGTCCCGCCTCCTGAGCTTTCCCTCCAGCAGTTGAAATCCCATATTGTTCCCTGCATTTCTTGATCATTTTCTTTAAAAAGTGAGCACTCATTGAATCCTCTTTCATAGTGGCTAGGATTAGTAATAAATTGCAAAATCAGATGGAGATGAAGCTAGAAGTCTCCTCTATCAGTTTTTGTGTTCTCTGTTGGTCAGCTGGAGGAAAGCTTCCTTGACAACTCCTAAATGTGGCAACAACAGAGATGGTGAAGACACTTGCAACTGCTGTGAATTGATATAAGAGAGTTTGGGGAAAGAAAACAGTGGCTATGTGGAAATGTCTTAAGTGGGAGCTAGTGGAGCTGTTGCACAAATTGTGTATTGTCATGCTCCAGTTTGCATTTTTATTTCCTTAATTCTAAGCACCTGAGGGCTTCATCCAAGACAAGACTGCTGTGTGCTTCAGTAAACCCTCCTTCCTGCAAGGGCACAGAGTTTAAAAACACAAAAACAAACCAACTATTACAGTGAACCTGTGTGCTTCCCATCATATAAATACAATTGTAATATGAAGCCAGATGTCATGCAATATCAGGAAATGACTCCCGTTGAGTGGGATTGATCTTTTGACAAATAGATCTAGGTTAGTTTGGTTTGACAAGGCTGGAAGGCTTCACCTTGTGTTGCTGGCTTTTGGCCCATAAGTCTGAAGCTTTTGTTTTTCATGTTAATCACAAGACTCTTGGCTTGGCTAGAAAAACATGTTTGGTTAGAAGGATTGGACTGGACGTTTATTCTTGGGCACAGAAGCATGTTTCCTTAACTTCTAATTTTGTGCATCTCCTTACTTTGTCAGAAAGCATTCACACACTAGTTAACATCTGTCTTTGTTTAGATCATGGATCCATGGAGATTGATGTAGCTGAACAGCTAAGACTTCAAAAGCAGGATGCTAAGGATATGGGATAAAGCAGTATTGTATTCTTTCTCCTTAACTATCATGTTAAATGTAAACATGGTTTTTATTAGAATCCTCAACAAAATAATACTACTGGGAGTATCGTGATTGCCCTCTTCTGGCGGCATTTTATAATCCCCAGAACTTTCCCTTGAGTGAGTTCCTTCTTCAAAGAGGACTTTCAACCTACCCCTTTCCTCTGTTGGGCACATGGATTCACTCTCGTGCAAAGAAATGATAATTGGATTGGGAGAAGCTACCAGGCAGTAATCAAGAGTACCGCCTGGACATTCCTGCACTGAGAGATTTAGCACAAAAGTCAACAGGAGAGACAAAATAAGTTTGACAATTGCTTTATATAATTGTCATTTTCCAATTTCCTATTACCTGAACTGTGCTTCTCATCCAGATTTCACTATTGCTTTGATCTGATGTTTGGACAAGCAGAAATTATTCACGTACAATGCTTCCCAATTCTTGTTGATCTTACAAGGTAACAGGTTCCAGACGGAGCTTGGGCCTTTACCTGTAGCCCTGACCCGCGCTCGGTCGGAGGACCTAGTCGACGCCTGGAATAGGGCGACGGCGGGGGCCTTGGACCGGGTTGTGCCTCTGCGACCTCTCCTACGGCAACGACCCACCCGGGCTCCCTGGTATACCGAGGAGCTTAGGGTGATGAAGCGCCATAGGAGACGTCTAGAGAGCAGGTGGAGGTCCTCACGCTCTGAATCTCACCGAACACAGGTAAGAGCCTATTTACGGACCTACCTTGTGGCATTGAGAGCGGCCAAACGTAGACATTGTGCCGCTCTCATTGCGTCTGCGGATAACCGCCCTGCCGCCCTGTTTAGGGTGACCCGCTCTCTCCTGTCGCAGGAGACGCGGGAGGCACCCTTGCAGGGAAGAGCAGAGGAGTTTGGGGAATATCTGCAAGACAAAGTCGCTCAGATCCGGAGCGGATGGGCCCCCCTCAGTGGACCGGACGAGCCGACATCAGTGAGTCTTGTGAGCCCACTCTGGGAGGAGTTTGACTCTGTTGCCCCCGAGGATTTAGACGGGTTGCGTGGACGGCTGCGACCCACCACATGTTCAATGGACCCGTGCCCCTCCTGGTTGGTACTGGCATCCTGGGAGGTGACGCGAGGCTGGCTTCTGGGCCTGGTGAACGCCTCATTGAGCGAGGGTTCCTTACCGACTGCCTTGAAAGAGGCGGTGGTGAGGCCCCTGCTCAAGAGGCCTTCACTTGACCCAACGGAGCTAGCTAATTATCGTCCAGTCTCCAACCTCCCCTTTTTAGTGAAGGTTGTTGAGAATGTGGTGGCGCAGCAATTTCCACGTCACCTCGACGAATCCGTATATCTAGACCCACGCCAGTCCGGCTTCCGACCCGGGCACAGCACCGAGACAGCCTTGGTCGCGTTGGTGGATGATCTCTGGAGGGCCAGAGATAGAGGTTGCTCCTCTATCCTGGTCCTATTAGACCTCTCGGCGGCTTTTGATACCATCGACCATGGTATCCTACTGCGCCGGCTGGAGGGGATGGGAGTCGGAGGCACCGTTTTACGGTGGTTCGGCTCCTACCTCTCCGGCCGGATGCAGTATGTGTTGACTGGGGGGCAGAGGTCAACCCCGAGGCCACTCTCTTGTGGGGTGCTGCAGGGGTCGGTCCTCTCGCCCCTTCTGTTCAACGCATACGTGAAGCCGCTGGGTGAGATCATCCGTGGTTTTGGGGTTGAGTACCATCTGTACGCTGATGATACTCAGTTGTACATCTCAACCCCAAGCCACCCCAACGAGGCTGTCGAAGTGATGTCCCGGTGTTTGGAAGCCGTCGGGGTCTGGATGGGGGACAACAGACTCAAACTCAACCCCTCCAAGACTGAGTGGCTGTGGCTACCGGCGCCTCGGTTCAGCCAGTTGATTCCATCACTGGCCATAGGGGGCGAACAATTGCCCCCTGTGGAACGGGCGTGCAATTTGGGCGTCCTCCTAGACGCCCGGCTGTCAATGGATGATCATGTGGCAGCCGTGGCAAGGGGGGCGTTCCACCAGGTTCGCCTGGTGCGCCAATTGCGCCCCCTTCTGGACCGTGATGCCCTACGCACAGTCACTCATGCACTGGTGACGTCTCGCCTGGACTACTGTAACGCTCTCTACATGGGGCTTCCCTTGGGACGCGCCCGAAGACTGCAGCTAGTCCAGAACGCAGCCGCGCGGGTAGTCATGGGGAGTACTAGGTACTCCCACGTAACACCTCTCCTGCGCGAGCTGCACTGGCTACCTGTGGTCTTTTGGGTGCGTTTCAAGGTTCTGATCACCATCTTTAAAGCGCTCCATGGCATAGGGCCTAGTTACCTGCGGGATCGCATCCTCCCACATACATCCCTGCGGCCAATCCGCTCACACAGGGAGGGACTTCTCCTGGTGCCGTCCACGAGGCAATGCCAACGGGCGACACCAAGGAGTAGGGCCTTCTCTGTGATGGGCCCAACCCTCTGGAATGACCTCCCCCCCGATATTAGAACCACTACTGACCTCCGCTCCTTCCGACAGAAACTGAAGACACACCTGTTCCGACTGGCTGGTTTGGCATAATTTTAACGTCTACCTCCTGGCATACACATTCTTACTGGTTTTTAGAGGGATATTGTTTTAAATTTAACTTGATATTTTAAACTTTTGTATTGATTTATTTATTAGCTGTACAGTTTGGCATATTTTACCCTCCTCTTATACATGTATTTATATAGTTATTTCTACGTTTTAATCTGTTGTATTTTAATACGGACTGTACACCGCCCCGAGTCCCTTTCGGGAGAGGGGGCGGTATATAAACGCTAATAATAATAATAATAATAATAATAATAATAATAATAATAATAATAATGTGTGCTTAAAGGCATCCTTAAAGAGTCTATTCTAGTGATGGCTAACCTTTATGGCACTGAGTGCCAAAACTGGATTGCGTGCGCACCAGAGCGCAGGGACCCAGAAGAGAGAAGCTGGCCAGCGCGTACACGCACGGCGGCCAGCTGCTCTTCCGGGTTCCTTTGTGCACATGCATGCCGGACAGCTGGTCTCTTCTGGATTCTGGCGCATGCATATGTGCTAGCCAACTGGTCTTCATGCGCATGTGTGTGACGGAACCTGGAAGAACAGCTGGCGAAAGGCGCACGTGCCCACAGAGAGGGTTCTGCGCACCACCTCTGGCACCGCATACCATTGGTTCACCATAATGGGTCTATTCTATTATTAATTCTCTGAGCTTATCTGAGTCAATTAAAAGTCTCATTGGCTACTTTAAAGAAACAGCATAACATGGGACAAAAAGAACAGCTCATATTAAGTATGGAACATTCTTACAGAGATAATACCCATTTGATTCCTGCCTTCTTTAATGATCATTCACAGTTAGTAGTGATGAAAAAGTAACTTGGCAAGGTTTTGGAAAATGGTTTGCCATGAGTGACTGGCCGAATGTCACTTGCTAGGTTTGTGCCTAAAATGGGATTAAAGCTCTGAGTCTCCTGGATTCTTCTTGAAGCCTTAACCACTACACTAAACTGACTTCAGAAGCAAAGTAATAACCATAGAAATAGAATTAGGCAGGAATCGAGATTTTTTTTGCCGCATGAAGAGCAAGATATTTATGTTTTGTGTTTGAGTAGCTAGCAGATTGGTGGTGAGTCTTCTGCACTGACAATGGAGTTATGAGAAGGCAGCATTTTATTTAAAGATCTTTTAAGGGGATCCAACATAGGGAGAGATTTATCTATTCTAGTCTTATAAAGACAACTTGAAATTCATGGAAGCAGAGGCAATTTATGGGACACTCCAACTTATAGGTCTATTAAATATGCACAAGGGGGAACCAGGCTGCATTACTGCAGCCTCTCAGAATCCACTTCTTTTCCCTCTGCCTATCAGAAGACTTTTAGCAATCTAGAACGTGAAGTTCAGGGAAGCCAGAAATGCTCTGTATTGTGGCAAGGTAGAATAACAGAATCTTAAAAGCCCACCAGAACATCTCAGTGCCTCAAACAAATCATTTATTGAGGTATTTTGAGTTTCTTTCTTAGGCTTTCCTCTTTCTCAGGACTGAGAAATCTCTGCTGAAACTCTCTTCCTAATGGATCCTTACTCTCTTCCTGCTTCCCAAGGCAGGTCAACATTCTTCCTCTGTGAAACCACAAGGGTGGATACAAGGTGCCATAGAGAAGCAGCTTAATAAATGGGAACAAGCCTGGGTTAGGTGATGAACATATGAGTACCCAATTTTCTTTGTAATTTATACGTCAAGCTGATATCAGAAACCGTTTCTTGATAATCAGATCTGAACCAGATGGTGACTGGTAATTTTGTCATTGTCAGCCTTTGAGAATTGCTATTATCGTTGTACCTTTTCTTCAATTTTGCCTTTCCTTTTAATCATTACCACTTTTTCTGCTCCTGTATATCATTTCAGCCTCTCATTATACAATGTGTGTGTGAGGGGGGAGAGGAAGGGAGGGTAGAGAGAGGGGAGGGGGAGGGAGGGAGAGAGAGAGAGAGGGAGAGGGCACCCCTGGCAGCAGGAATCTAACCTAAAGAAGTGGTAGTGAAACAAGCTAAACAATCAGTGGACTGAGTTTGCATCTCCAAACACCCCTTCACAGGACCTCATGCACCAATCCAAAGGTTATGTGTCTGAGCAAACATGCCCCTTCTGAAAGGACATATTTTGGTTCAATTCCTTTTCTTGAGTATTGTGGTCCTTGGTGGCTTCAATATTTTTTTCTTTATTTGTCTTTTTCAGTGGCTGACATCTTTTTCAGTGTCCTTTCATGTGTGAGGTTCGTTTGTTTTCACAGCCCTTGCAGTGAAATCTCTTTCTTGGACCTTTCTTTTGATGCCTCAGTTTTTCCTTGTGCCATGCAATCAGATTATCGCCATGTGATGTGGATATTTCAAAGCCGACTTGCTGTTTGGCTGATGTGGGGAACAAAACCTAACACTACATAGTAGTTTCCTCTCCTCTTCCCCCCAATATCAAACTAAACAATGCTTAGGGCTTTCAGTTTCAGGATCTAGATTCCTGTTTTCCTTTCCAGTACTCTGAATGCGTGATACATGTACATTTCTTCCCTTGAGAATGGCCATCATCCTTACCCACTTGGGGAAAACTGATCAGCCCTAAGTCTGAGACAGTTTTCCAAATGTCTACATTCCTTAAAATGGCTACCGTCTCACTACTGTCATTTGTTGCATTTTTGTCCCTCTCTTGTTTTTTTCTGGATCTCTTTCCTTGCACTGGTAGTTTCTTGAGATTTCAAGATCATGTTCATCTTGAGAGGGCGAATTTTGCTCCTTCCTGCACTCCATGTAGCTTTCCTGATTCCTTAGTATTTCCTTTAGCTGTTCCAGGAGGCATCCTTTCTTCTTTGTGGAACTTCTTTACATCTTCATTTCAACTGTTGGAGTCCATAACTCTGTTAAAGATGGAAGTGTGGGGTGAATGCCTGCGAGAGCTCCTGAAGATGGGAGTATAGAATAGAGTAGAATAGAATAGAGTAGAATAGAATAGAATAGAATAGAATAGAATAATTCTTTATTGGCCAAGTGTGATAGGACACACAAGGAATTTGTCTTTGGTTCATATGCTCCCAGTGTACATTAAAAAAGATACATTCATCAAGAATCATAAGATACAATATTTAGTGACAGTCATAGACCACAAGTTAGAGAAACAAGTTTCCAGGGGTAGCAGAAAGCACATTTATTTACGGAAATACATAATTGGGATAAACAAAGACTAGACTCCAGCTACCGGTAGTTAGATCCTATCAAGAGAAGACTTCAAGAACCTATATTCTGAGAATGTGTGTGCGCCTGTATGCATGCACCTGTGGAAAAATATAAGACAAAGTGACAGAAGGTCATCAGTTTCTTAAACAAAGAACAAGGCTGGGCTATAGGATAAATCTTTAACACTCTATTTACACCTTATTGCCTTCCTTGGGGCCTGTTAGTCATGAGATACTAAAGACTTAGCATCATTGGATATCACCTCCAACAGGATAGCCCCCAAGACACAGAAGACACAGAGCGATCTGGGTAATTGAACACAGTATTTCATTATTAAAAATTGCTACAGGCAAGGGCTATCTTGTCCAGGCAGAATTTTATTTTGAAGAAATTTCTGTATCTCCCCCCCCCCCAACCACTTCAGTGTTCCTGTCAAGGTTATTCCCTACTTAAGAAGCATTTAATTTCCAAATGTTATTGTTGCACTATGCCTGAGCAGATCTCCAGGAAAAGGAAAGGACGATGTGTCTCCATTCTGTTAGTGATATTCTGCAATGATAAGGTGATTTATAAATGTGTCTAGAAAAGGAAGCATTCATGTCTTTAGCGAAACATGTGACTTACCAACACGCCAACAGATTTTTGATATAAAGAATCATGTATATACTGTCAAGCTTTGGACAAATTTAGAAAGTCAAAAGAGTTTTAAATCCACTTGAACACTGATGAGTATTGATCTAATCTACACAACCCAGTAAGAGACAGAACATTAAATACAGAACTATTCTTTCAGGGATTTTTTAAAACTGCAGTTTAATTTATCAGCTATGATGAATGACAGTTGCAGAGAACAAATATGCATTAGACAATTATCTTTCACTCATTATTTGAGCACAATTTTTGGTTTCCATTTAGACAGAGACTTTTTTTTGTCCTATAAAGTAGAACTGCGTCAGCCTCAGCTTAACTTCTCAGCTACTAAAGTCTTCTTTTGATTCTAAGATTGCAAAAAAAGTGGGAAGGAGGTGAAGGAGCAGTTGAGGCATATGCATGTACAGTTGCATGCTGAGCTTTTGTCTGACAGACTGAACAACAAATCATGTCCCCAAGTCCGATTCTGACATGTCAGTCTAAACATCACCAACCCTGTTATGAGGTAAAATATGGAATCCATATTAGTGTCATACATGAAATGAAAATTCGGGTTAATTAAGAGACAGTGAAAAGGCATGTTTCGAGGCCATTTTTTGGTCATTGTATACCTGGAGGCCAATCCATCAGAAAATTGTAACAAAACCCCCCCACATAAGTTTAATAATTTGCTTTCCCTCAGAATACAGATCTGGTGAATTATGAACATGTGATTTGATTATGAAATCAGAATTAGATTGCAGATTACATATTCTTAATAATGTTTCTCTTTGGTAAGATAGATTTTAAAGTCATCTATCATATTCATCATTAAAAAAATCATGCTGAAGAATCTCTTGCTTTCACATTGCCTCTTCCTTGAAGTCATTTTAGAGATTGTTGCTGCAAAGAAGAGTTTGGACAAAAGGGAACGCAAATACTCAGGTGCCTGATGAGGCAATCTTATAATAATATTTGTAGTAGCTGAAAGGCCATTACTGATTTAACGTGAGTGGTTAGAATAGAAATGTTTCAAAGAAAACAGAAGACCAAATGCACATAAAGTATGGCCCTGGGCTTCAATCATCAGCTGCACTTGCCATCTTGACACGTTCTTCCCTCCATCTCCTCATCCTGATTGGATGCTCCTGATTAAATAGCTGCTTTTGAAGTAGAGCAGCACTGTTTCTTGCTTTCCCTCTTCTACAAAGCAGAGGAATGGCACCTGGATGGCATCTGGAAGAGAGGCAAAAGCCTACTTTTCACTCTATAGTTGTGTTTGCATAAGATAACCCTTACTCATGGTTAACTGAATCATGGTTTATTTTCTGAGTTTATATGGCACAATAGACTATGACTAACTATGTCCTTGATTGAAATATTGGCAGCTAGAATATTGTCCAGCGTGCCTCTGGACGTGTCTGTTCAAATGACGATGAGAAGCTAGCTTTCCTGGGAAAGGTATCTTGGGTCTACTTATGAAGAAGAGTAGATACCATTGCAGTAGATCTGTTCTCTCCATTGCATTCTTCTTGTCCTCTTCATGTGAAGAGAAACACTATCCATAGTCTTCTGCCACTTTATACCCAAAAGAGGTCTGCTATCCATTGTCCTCTACATATAAAGGACACTGAGGATGAAAGGAAATGAAACAGGAGGAGAGTATCATTACAATGGTCTTATTCTCCCTCCTCATTAATTGAATCTACATAACTTTCTGAAGAAGGTATATGCCCATTTACCTTCATACCTACTTCTTCCATGGTACAGATCATATGTACAGGTATACAAGTGTTAAGTGAATGATATGGACTGGTGAATGGATATTCAATTCATGTAACCAAGAAACAAGACCATTTTCTGTCAGCCAAATTTTTGTTTCCTGGGAAGAGGAGTCTTAGCTTACTTTTCCCTTCAAGTCAACAGTCTAGGAGAGCATTGATCACTCTTTATGCTGTATTGGCTTTCTTTGTGTGCAATGGCTGCCCTTTGCTGTTGGAGTAATTCCTTTTTATGGACTCCTTGGTGCTCTCTGAGCTTGGTTGTTTGTTTGCAATGTTTCATTACCCAACAAGTAATGAAATATCTACAATGAAACAACCAAGCCCAGAGAACACCAAGGACTCCACAGTTCAACTCTGAGCCATATTTGTTCTCTTCTATTGCAATTTCTTACCAACAGACCATGGATTAATTTGGAAGGCTGAAGAATCTGATCCATAGACTCAAAACCTATGCAAAAGAGAATGGAATGATTTCTCTGAAGGCATATCAAATCTGGACTGCAAATATCTGGATAGCAATTGGATACTGTCTGGGTTTTCAGGGAGTCACAGCAGTAAAAATTCCTCTGAATAACCCTTCTGGCACAACAATTCCTTCTTTGGTTCACTATGATGTCATTAAAACCGCTTCAGACGTAATGCATACATCTTATTCATTCATCCATTTATTTCAATTCACATTAAAAGCATTGGGTAATCAGTGACCACAGCAAACAGGGACGACTCTATAGATCCAAAAAAGGAGACTGAAGTGCCCATTTCTGATGTCAAAATATTAAATATTGATTTTAAACACCTTTGAAATTTGTTCTAACATTTAGTCAATTTACGTTCTTGATTCATAAGCAAACACCCATGAAATGTCAGGGACTAGAAAAAGATTAATATTTCCCTCCATTTTGGTGGAGATGAAAAGGGAGCAGGAAGTAATTTCAATGTTGATGCAGCAGGCTTCCCTACTGGGGCGTGGTGGCACGGACTCTGTTCGTAATCTCTGGACACTGGCTGGGATCTTTATGCTCTTTTTAGTTCCTTCATAGACTAGATCCAAAAGGAGGCTAGGGAAAGGTAGATACGAGCAAAAATGTTGAAATGATTGTTCTACCTACCTCTTGGTTGAACCATGAAAAAAAAATGAAGGAAAGGTTGGTGGGATCGAAATTTATTTTACAGAAATCTCACTGAATGTTCTGCTCTTTAATATGCTTAATGATGTTTTCCCCACACTTATCTGGGACAAACAAGCCTATCACTTCTGCCTTTGCTTTCTCTGGCACAAATCTGCCAGTCTTCCCTTCCTGTAGTAATGAGATTGATTTGTTGTGTGATATTGCACAATTGAGTTAGAAGAAGAGTTTCACATCTTGAACTCTTTAAGAATTCTCAGGAGTATCATCTCAATCAAATAAGCAGTCATTGTTTAATTTGTTTTGAAGCTAATTCCTTTTCACTTCCATTTGTCTTACCTCTTCTACTTCTTTCTATGTTTCATCTTTTTTTCTTGAAAAAGTTTGCATTTTTGTTCTTATTAGTAGATCATCTACATCAGGGCTGCAGCCAATGTGCCATACTTACCTAACCTTATTTGACATTAAACTTTCTCCTACAATTTTGTCTCCATGCAGGAAGCAGAAAGAAAAGTGTAGATTTCAGTTCAAAAATATCATAGGATGGGAAAATAACTCAAAGTTCCTTTCTGGACAGGGGTAGAAAAGTGGTCTTTTTTTAAAAAAAAATGTGGGAGTGCATTTGGAAATTTGAGAGCATGTAGTGAGTGAAGTCACAATTCCTAGTGGGAATGATCAATCAGAAAACATCAATCTATCAGAATACAAGCTTAAATTGCATTTACAGAGCACTCGTGACCTGGCAATTGAGTTAAATTATTTTGAAGATATACAGAATGCACTGAACTATAAACAAGCCAAACAATTTAATTCTATAAGACAGCTTATCAGGAAACAGTCGCTCAACATTTTTCAGCTCATATGCATGCTGTTTTCCTCTGATTGGAATTGGAAGGAAAGAAAAAGATCCAATTTTAACTATACTTCATCTTTATGTCTTTGGGGATCAACAACTACACTGCTGTGTGAAAATGGTCTTTAAAACCGATAGCAAAATTCCATTTATACAAATTATTTACAGCTTTATTACAAATACAAACAAAAATTTCAATTCTCCCTAACATTAGGCCTAACAGATTTGAACTGCAAAACTCCCGATGATTTGCTGCCATTGACTGGTCATTCAAATTTGTGCAGCCCAGATTTTGTGATTTTACCTAATATACAATCAAAACAAGCTTATCTGAAGAAGCAACTGATTGGGTAAATAATGCAGAATAGAATAATTATCTCCCCCACTGGAAAGGCGATCTGTAAAATTTTGGACATTCAACCCTTCCTCTTGCATTACCCTGGATGAATCTATTTATAATCTTTCTGATACTTAAGCAGTGACCATTCCTTTGGCACAAACCAAGTTCTAGCTCTAATTAAACACAAACCACAGAGAGTCAAGATGCAAAGCAAAAATAATAATTACATTATGTTTAAAGCCAGTTTAAATAAGCAGAACACATCCTCCCCCCTCCTCCAGTGCTAATTTAAGACAAAGGAAAAGAAAGAAAGATTGAAAACATGCTTGCTTCGAATGTCACTGCGTTAAATTGTTTGCTAGCCTGAACTGACGAATTGAAACTAAATAGTTAAACTGAAAGAGTTACTGCGCAGGTCATAAGGTCTTATCTGACAATGATGTACTGCGCATGCTTATCTTTTTTTTATTACTTCACACATTCTAGAGTCTTCTCTTCCCTTTTTGATCTTTGTCCGTCTACCAGGAAGCTGGTAGACAGAATTGCTTTTTCCAAAATGTAACAATTAGTTAGTTTTTGTTTTATTTCCATTTATTATTTTTGTATTAAAGTTTTGTTGTTAATTAGAATATGTTCTCCGGGATTTCTTTATTTCTTTTCTTCGCACCTTAAAGAATATGCCTGTTTGGAAACGCCGCGGTCTAAGCCTCATCTAGTTCAGGGTGAAATAATTCTTCCCCTGACACCCAAGAACTTGCTTCATGTTCAAATTATAACTCAACAGCCCAATAATTTACATAATTCTCAGCCCAAGCCTTGCATTTTGTCCACCATTCTAGACCAGCTCATTCAACATTGTCTTAACTGTCTGGAGCAGTACTGCTTAATTATTATTCCAATGGGGGGGGGGGGGACGACAGATGCATGAAAAGCTCTCCAATGTTTATCAGGTTAAAAAAAATTAATAGCCTCTTAGGGATTTTATGACTATATAGGACATAGTCAAGACACTGTAATAAATATTCCTGTCTGGCCCAGTCAGTGAGTCTGCACAGCCATTGCTTCATTCTTATAAAACAAAATGAATGCCAGAGGTGGCGTTGTGTAACCCAGCAGAAAGTGGTGACTGGCTATGAACATCTCAGTGAGTTTAATGACTTTGCTTTTGGTTAGATAGAACTTAATTATATGATCCTGAACAATCCAAAGCATTGCAAATTGCCTTTGATCAAACTGAAATAGCATTGCAATAATTATTGGCATCGTTAATTAATTAATTCTTAAACGTCAGCCTATTTTTAAAATCTCTTTGAGAGCACTGGTTTAATGGCTCAGGTTATCTTTGTTATACAAGTGGCTGTTGGTCTGCTTTTTAGACATTGTACCATTTGTCATTTGGGGTAGAGTAAGATATTAAGAAAACACCTAAAGGTGCGTTTGTCAAGAAAGTCCAGTTGCCTCTTGAAAAAAGCACCTTTGGGACAACCATGACCTGGATGACTAAGAATCTCCATAGATGTTAAGAAAACAGTTTATCAACCCACCTGCTGGATAGCCTTTACCCATTTCAATAAATTTAAAGGAGATGAAAGAAACTGGGTATAAAACAACAATTTTAGAGAAAATGCTCTCATGGGCTTGCACAAAAGAAACTCTACAATATGTATGATATTTTGTGTGAGCTGATATTTGTACATGCAGCTTACATGAATATTTATGCCAGTTCAAACCTAAATGGAACTTCTCATCTGTGTCAATGTAGCTGGCCAAGGATTATTTTAATTTGGAATTGTAATATTCTTCCTTCTTGAATTCTCAATGAAAATGCAAATTGGGAATAAATAACTAGAGGTGAACAGAGTTTATTCAGACCTGTTATTGCTAAAATGAAACTTGTTATTGTTTTCAAATTATTATTTAACTTGAGTTGGAAGAACTGAACCCATAGGACTGAGTATTGAAAATAAATTTATAATTCAGTGTGATAATGATCTGATCTAATATATTATCATTTGATATATATTTCTATTACAATAGAAGTCTAGATTTAATAATAGAAAATATTGCACCAGCCTAATCTATAATGCTTCTATGTAGCTGCTTCATGCACAACATGGAAAAAGCAGGAAGGGAATTCAATTTCCACCCTTTATTCACCTTGTTGTATGATTTAGGCTACAGATTTCAGCACAGGAAGAAAAAAGGGAGAAAAAAACCAGCAAGAAACATCAGTCATATCAAGAATCAAATATGGTAATGATAATCCTAATTTTGTAACTTTGTAGTTCAATTGCACAAACAATATGGTAGCATCTGAAAACTTATAAACTATGTCCATCTTGCATCTTACCAGTTATATGCAGTTCTAGAAACTCATAAAGAAAATCCTGGGTCAACATGACATCTACAGTTTAAGGGAGACATTTTTCATTTCCAAATGTTTGGAACAGCAGTGAAGACCCGTCTTCCCACTCATAGTCAAACATCTCAAGCAACAGAGGTTTCCAGCCAAGCTGCCTAAATTCCTGTTGGAGCTCCCAAGAGGAGTTACGAACTTTGTTCTGCAAAATAATTGAACACACTTGCTTTCCAACCAAGAAGAAATCCTCCATAAATCCAAGAGATTAATTACATGTATCTAAGCCATTAGAGATACAGAGCTGGAAATGAAAAATCAAATCAGTGAAGGGGGCATAATGATCAAACTGACTAAAAGGCTGTGATTCTGATTTTTTCCCCATAGCTTTGGCAAAATATTCTTAAAGGTTTAGGGCATAAATTTATAATCTGTATTTCTTCTGCTACATACATATATGAAGCCCAGTTGTGACATTACTGACAAGCATGGATGAGTTAATTTTGTTATTTTTGCCTTAAGAACCTTGAAAAGGATTGAGTAAATCATAGAGTAGTATGTAGTAAGGATTCTAAAAGTCACAACAAGAAGACATAAGGGCTCTTATACTTATCATCTTTTATTTACATAGCAAATCAAGGTTCCTATTGGTGCTTAACATCCCTTGGATCAAAAACTGCTAAAATGTTGTCCAGGTTAGTCTTTAGTGGAGGAGCTTGCTCACATCATAGGTGGGTTCCTACCTGTTCAGACTGGTTTGGCCGAGTAGGTAGTAACTCAGCCTGCCATGCCCCTAAACCAGTTCTCTCGGCGGAGCCAATGGCAGCGCCATCTTGTTTTTTGTTTCTGCACATGAGCAGAAGCAGTGGTGGGTTTCAACCGGTACGTCCTGGTACAGGCATACCGGTGCCTGCCCGGAGCACTGGGTACCGTTCCGTTCCGGTGCTCTGGAGGGCCCACTAGTCTGCCCGCGCTCCTTACTGGTAGTTGAGCTGTTCGGGGCTTCTGTGCACGGAGAGTATGGCGTCTGTGTGATGCTCTGCCAAGCATCGCAGAGGTGCTGCGGAACATTGCAGGCGGTAAGTATGCATGCGCCTGCTGCATGTGTGCACACGCATGCTGCACACATTCATGTGGTGGATGCCCGGCCCCATTGCACCGTACCGGTTGCAACGGGATCCGGAACCCACCACTGAGCAGAAGCATTTTTTTAGTAGTGCGCATGTGCGCATAGCATGCATTAAGCACGCACAAGGATGCAGCGCGTCCCTGAGCGAACTGGCAGTAGCAGCAGCTGGAACCCACCCCTGGCTCATATATACTTATATCCAATTCTATGCACAAGGAACCTAAGTATGCCTTAAGCATACTGATGAACAAAACAGTTGCAGACTTTATTGTAGTTCTAGTTCATTGCTAATTTCTGTTTTGACTTTCCTTGCCATTCTTCATGCAAATAGAATTACTCTGACAAGCAGAGGCAAGGTCACGAGAGAGCACAAAGGCAGATTGTAGACCAATCGCAAGCAATTGCTAATAGCCAAACTGATGATCTGGTTTATATGATGATATGAGCATGACATTTGGAAGGATTGTTTTTTTAACCCTTTCAATTTTAGATCAATAGAATTGCAAAGAGAAAAAAAATCTTTTGTGAAAAATAATGAGAATTTAGTTAGGGTCAATTTTTTTTTTTTTGCGCTTTGCTTGGCTTTAATTTTATTATGCAGATATAATGGGATCTACACAGGCTAATTTTTTTTTCTTTCAGGTATTCCACTCAACTGTGCATGAAAACCAAATATTAATCATTTTAATGTGCACGAGGATTGCAGAGGTTTGGAGCTTAATTTGAAATGCTGTACTTGATGATAAACGAATGTCTTTAAATGTCATCTTTTTTAATCTGGCATTTGTTTCTTTTTCTGCAGACAAACATACAAGCGTAATACTGTCAACCCATAAATACAAAAAATAGGCATGGGGTTGCTTGATCAAGTCAATAGCACCATCATCTTAGAAGAGCACATCTTAGAGAAGAAATCACAGTCTCACTGGCATGCAGACAGTCTTGTCACCCCCAGTCAAGGATTTCAAGGCGGATCCAGTGAAATTATGATGGACAGCACCAAGATCCTGGGGGTCCAAATCATACTGATAATGGCTTATTCTCTCATCATTCTGTTGGGATTCATTGGCAACTCCTTGGTCATCTATATGATAGTGAGATACAAAACCATGAGGACTGTAACCAACTTTTTCATAGCTAACTTAGCTCTGGCCGACTTAATGGTGGATACTTGCTTGCCCTTTACTCTGGCTTACACTCTGCTGGATGAGTGGAAGTTTGGGGCTGTACTTTGTCACTTGGTGTCATGTGCTCAAGCTTTAAGTGTTCATGTATCTATTCTCACATTAACCGTGATTGCCCTTGATAGGTACAGATGTATTGTTTTTCATTTAGACAGTAGAATATCCAAGAAAATCAGCTTCACCATCATAGCGATTACATGGCTGGTTGCTGCTCTCCTAGCTAGTCCCCTAGCTATCTTTCGAGAATACAGATACGAAGAAATTCCATCCATCAACCTCAGAATAGCTGTCTGCTCAGAGAAATGGCCTTCTGGCAACAGAGATGCCACTATATACAGCTTATCCATGCTCATCCTGCAATATGTCTTCCCTCTTTCCATCATCTGTTATGCCTACATCAGGATATGGTTCAAACTGAAGAGCCACATTAGTCCTTCTGCTAGAAATGACACTCACTGCCGCAGGAAAAAGACCACAAAGATGCTTTTCATGGTCGTTGTGGTGTTCGCCGTCTCTTGGCTACCCTTCCATGCTTTCCAGCTTGCCGCAGACTTAGATATGGCGCTTGCCCTCCATGATTATAAACTCCTTTATACGGTATTTCATGTCATAGCTATGTGTTCCACTTTTGCAAACCCTTTGCTCTATGGCTGGATGAATAAGAACTACCGCAATGGATTCCTTATGTTCTTCCGTTGTCAGAAAAAGCCGGAGAGGCTCTACGTAGAGGGATCAGTTCGGGGGAGGTCCTTCACTTTCAAGGCTACTACCTTGAATGGGAGCATCAAGCACTCCACAGGTGACGGACAGCTGCCAACACCGGTTTAATACATAACAGCTTCATCTCCACAAAGGGCCTGAACCTCAATGTTGCCCACCTAAAACTCTTGTCGTCTCCCCCCCCCCCACAAAATAAAAATGTGCTGAATTGCCAAAATGCTGTCATTGTCATAGTTAGATGAAAGCACTTTATCTGTGTACCACCCATTCTGCTTTCCCAAATTAAACAGTCCTTGCCTCCAGTTTGTGTTTTGTGTTCCAAAAGAAGCAGAAATCATGTCATTCCAGCGTGCTTTAATTTATGAGAATAAATAAATAAATTCTACTGTTATTTGAAGGACAGGAGAAATAGAAATAGAAGGGTGGGCAGGGAGATGTGGGCGTGGCAGCCTCGTGGTCCTGCACAGGCCAGATAAATGACTTCAGTGGGCTGTATATGGCCCCCGGGCCATAGTTTGAGGACTCTTGTTGTAAAGTAATTAATCCTAACTTCTCCCAATTATTAAAAAAGGCAAAATTTGGTTTTCGATTTCCAGCAGAAAAGATGGACTCTAAATGTTTCCAGGCTAATGTTGGTGATAGTGACACCCACACAGCACTCCACAATCACTTTTTGCATTTCATTCACTGGTTAAAGTGATTTTTCAATCTTGTTCTTTAATAAGTAAATATTTATTTGGGGAACTGAAATTCCTGTTCTTCTTGACTGTCATGAATATTTCATATTATGATATTGCTTTCCTACCTTTTCTGTTGGAAGGATTCTAAGGGGTCATCCATATCCTTCATTCTTGGTAAGTGTCTTATTGAGAAAAGCATGTCCTATAATACAGGTAGTCCTCGACTTACAATAATTCATTAAGTGACCATTCAAAGTTACAACAGCACTGAAAAATGTGACTTACGACTGTTTTTCAGAGTTACAACCTTTGCAGCATCCCCATGATCATGTGGTCAAAATTCAGATACTTGGCAACTGGTTCATATTTATGACTGTTGCTGTGTCTCAGGGTCACGTGATCACCTTTTGTGACCTTCTGACGAGCAAAGTCAATGGGGAAACCAGATTCACTTAACAACCGGGTTACTAACTTATCAACTGCAATGATTCACTTAACAACTGGGACAAGGAAGGTCATAAAGTGGGGCAAAACTTTCTTAACAAATATCTTAAGAACAGAAATTTGGGGCTCAATTGTGGTCATAAGTCAAGGACCACCTGCACTTATATCCACCTAATTGACCAATTCAGATTCTGCATGTATAGTATACAACCGTGATGGCGAACCTATGGCACAAGTGCCAGAGGTGCAGTGACGTGCAGTCAGGTGAGGCAAGTGAGGCACAGCCTCACCACTCTCATCATGAAAAAAAAAAGGAAAAGGAAAAATCTGAGCTAGTTGCTGCCTCACCGTGGATGACTCTGCTTAACCTCACTGGTGCTCTCCCTCCCCAAGTGTAGTGACTTCCTCCCCAGGCCCCCATTCATTTCTCTCTCACACACACACAGCTGGATAAAACTATATAAAAATCTAGCCCAGCTTCACTGATTACAAGTTTGAAAAGGCAACGTGGCTCCACCTGCAATCAAACTACACTTGGGGAGGGAGAGCACAAGCGAGCACTGAGGAGACCACAGGAGGAGGCAGGAAGCCAGGCAAAGAGCCATGCTGTAGTACACACACTTCCCCCCAGCCTCTTTCTTTTGGAAGGCTCGGCTCGGCTCCCCTCCGGCTTCTCTGCCTCTCCTCTCACCCCAGCCTGCCAGCAGGAGGTGGTGGGTGGGCTTTATTGTGTTCCAGGCATTTCCTACCCAGACAGCAGGCTGCATTTGCAATGGTGGAGGTGTTTGGGAAAGGCAGCAGGGGAATGGGGGGGGATGGGGTGGCAGAGGAGCTGCTTTCAAGCCACTGGAAAAGATATGCAATCCAACTTTTGTGTGTGTGGGGGTTTGTTTGAGAGTGAGTGAGAGAGAGAGGGAAGGGGTAGGAGAGATAGTCCAATCCAACTTCTGTGTGTGTGTGTGTGTGTGTGTGTGTGTGTGTGTGTGTGTGTGTTTGAGAGAGGGGGAGGAAGGGAGAGAGGAAGGAGGGGAAGGAGAAGAAAAAGAAAGAAGGAGCAAAGGAGAAAAACAAATGCTGTCGCTTTAAATTGGAACTGAGCATGCCTGGCTGTGGAATTCTGGGAGTTGAAGTCCACAAGTCTAAAAATATTTGAAACCCAGCACTGTGTCAGTGCCTCACCAGTCATAAACCCCACCGCACGTCACTGCAGAGGTGGTACACAGAGCCCTCTCTGCAGGCATGCACACCGTTGCCAGTTTCTGGCATGCATAGTTTCCAGGTGGACTTCATGGCCACCGGAGCACAGAAAATGGTTTGAAAACGCTCCACCCCCCCAAATGGCCAAAGAACCAGGCTGTTTTTAGGGCCATTTTCAGATCATTTTTGGTCCCAAAACCAGTTTGAAAATTAAACTGAAAATGGCCTGAAAACGCCCCCCAAAACACACAAAAAACATGACACACGTGCCAGCCAGTTGGTCTTTGGGTTTCTGGCCCTCTGGTGCACGCACATGCACAGGTGTTGCGGTTTGGGCACTCTGTGCCAAAAAGGTTCGCTATCACTGGTATAGAAGAACAGATTTTCCTTATCCTGAATTTTCAGTTCTTCTAGTGTTCAAAGTAAGAATCAGGATAACTCCAGGTGGAAGGGAGAGTAACTGCAAAGCAAATGTGAGTATTGTGGCAGCCAGCAAAGCACTCTAACTAAAAATTACATGGTTAATTGCAAACACGTTGTATCAGTTCTACCATTGCTCCAGGAGATCTTTATCCAGAATTGTTCAGAAATGCTACGGAATATTGATATCCTTGACAATGTTGTTCGCTCTGGGTCCTAATATGTAAGTGAAATCTTCATTAGCTAAGGGAAAGGAATGGAACCAAAAGAGCAATAATGGAATTAGATGTGTAATGAATAACTATGTCATCACGATGCCCAGTGAAATAACCATCACAAATTGCTGCCTATGTACATTAAAATATCTATCTGGAAGGAACCTTGGAGTCTTTTCTTTCTTGGATCATGATTATTCAATCCAGATACGTGATTTTGTTTTTTAATAGATAAAATATCGAAACATTCCATGATAACTTCTAAAGTCATTTCCCCTTTTTGACCAGAGAAAAAGAGAGAGAGAAAGATGTAAGTGGTACAAAATATACCAGGAAGTAATATTCCATAAATATGTTTTGTGTATGAAGAAGATACATACTTGAGGCAGATATGTAAGTTGTATGGGTCATGATGTCATGATGCAGACTCCTTCCTGCGGACCCCAAACTTGATAACATCATCAGGGCTGAGCAAGTACAGCAATTTCATCCAAATGATATAATAACTCAACACCTTCTTTTGATCTTGGTCCACTCAACATTCCTGAAAGCTGGAGATTCTTCTCTTTCTTTTCTAAGAAGCTCCATATTCAAAAAAGAACCATGAAGTCTTTGGTGCTTTTTGAGCCTGTTTGCTTGCAGAAGTTTTATTATCCAATTAACAATCCTGAGCTCCATATATTCTCTTCTATTGATTCAAAAAAGACCCAAATAAAACTACTCATTAGTTAGATGCATAGGTCTAGTCTTAAATGCAGAACTTGCTCCAGAAATAATCAGTCGGTGTTGGCGGAATGGTCTGATTGGATTGGGATCGTTTGCCCAATTTAAGAGTCTATGCCAGTGATGGCGAACCTTTTTTGGCTCGCGTGCCATAAGTGGGGGGAGCGCAGGGGGGTCATGTGCGGGCATGCCGCACCCATAATGCAATGCGTGACTCCCAGTGCGCATGCATGCACTACAGACGCTTCCCGCCCTTTTACATGCTTTTTTCGCCCTCCCCAGGCTCCAGAGGCTTTATAGGAGCCTGGGGAGGGCGAAAAGAGCCTCCCCCCCGGACCCCCTCCAGAGGTGTCAGGGAAGCCTCCAGACAGTCCCTGAAGCCTTCGGAGTGCTCAAAATGATCCTCCCAGCAAACAGGAAGTGACTTCTGGTTTGCTTGGAGGGTCGTTTTAAGCATTCCGAAGGCTTCAGGGACTGTCCGGAGGCTTCCCTGATGCCTCCGGAGGGCATCCGGGGGACGGGGGAGGCTCTTTTCGCCCTCCCCAGGCTCCTATAAAGCCTCTGGAGCCTGGGGAGGGTGAAAAATGGCTTTAAAAAGGGTGAATTCAGCTGGCCAGCACGCACATGCGCGCTGGCCAGCTGACAGGGCAGTGCCTCGCGTGCCCTGACAAATGGCTCCGTGTGCCACCTGTGGCACGCGTGTCATAGGTTCGCCATCACTGGTCTATGCCATCTGTAATTCTGAGGTGGGGGGAGGGATTAGCCCAGGACAGAAATCTTGAAGTCCCGGAGATGGATGCAGCCATCCAAGTTAGATAACACCATTACAATTGGTATTAACTTTGCTTTCTTTTGCCACAGTTCCACTTCTATTCGCAGGTGATTTTGTGATTTTTCCCCAGTTCTTTCTCTTCTACTCTGCTGTTTCCAGATACTGTCACGTCCAAAGCTGACTCTTTCATTTAGAATCTACCATGTTGGAATTTACAAGAAGTTCATTATTCTATCTCTTGCACAGTGAGGCAAGAAACAACAGATCTTGAGCTTTTTCTGTGTTGTTTACTTTGCAGGTATCAGAAAAATGTTACTGTACCTCCCTCTTCTTTTTCTCTTTGAGTCTAAGCATTTTTAATTCTGTCCACCTCACAAACTTATTTTTTTTAAAAAAATCTGTCAAATTGCTTTCATAGTCAATCCATTGAATGGAAGATGAAAACCATTTGGTTCAGTGACCTGCTTTTCAATGTATCTGAATTAAATATTAAGAAACAACACATTTTAAGAGCAATAGTACTGGATACATTTCAATATTTCATAATAAATCAGAGCTGTAGGTTTGGGTTATGGCGCTCTAGTTTCCCCGAGATTGCATGGTAGCACTGGAACTTACTGATTGATTTTTATTATAAGTCTTAATAATTTTTTCCTTGAGTTTGATTGATTGCCTTTGTGGATGAGCCCAAATGATTTTCTGGGCAACAATTAAAGAGTAGTTTACAACTTATTTCTGGATTTTTAAAATGTTTTATTTCAGGAGCCAGAAATAAGCATAATCCCCCACTCATCCCATGAGACAACTTTGCAATTAGATTCCTCCAAGAAAAGGGGCATAAAAATAACCTATATTGCTTTTTAAACATCATGTGAGACAAAAAAGCCTATTTTTAACTTCTGCCATCAAAAGATATGCAATTGCTGCAGCAATCTTAAAAGCTTGTCACTTCTGTGTTATGATGCTCGCATTTATTTGGATAAAATTAAGTAAAGTGATTTGACATACCTCCTCATAAAAAAAAAGGGGGGGGACTTAGAAAATTGATGGCAACAAGCCATAATTTGCAACAAACGTAGTGGTGCCTGCATTATGCAGTCCAAAAATATCCAGATGGAAGCCATGATTAAAAGCTCTTCTTGTGTTTATGTGCATCTCCCTGGATTTGCAAAGTTATAGTGCCACAAATACAGGCAGTCCTTGACTTACGATGACAATTGAGCCCAACATTTCTGTCGTTAAGTGAGTTTTGCCCCATTTTACGACTGGGACACTGCAACAGTCATAAATGTCAACCAGTGGCCAAGCAGCCAAATTTTGATCACGTGACCATGGGGATACTGCAAAGGTTGCAACTGTGAAAAACAGTCATAAGTCATTTTTTTCAATGCTGTTCTAACTTTGAATGGTCACTAAATGAACTGTTCTAAGTCGAGATATGTGCTTCTTTGCATGTACCTTTTGCCTTGCATGAGCAACATGCTGCCTTGCTGACATCTTTAAAGTTGGTCCTGTGACAAATTTGTGCATTTTGGATTTGATCAATGTTAGTACTTACCTCTCCATTGCCCGTTGCATCACTCAAAGCTTCTCCACTTCTGTTTCTCTAGATTACATACTTTATAGCCATAAGATCGTCGTTTGCACAACTAAGACACTGAACAGTTGATTGCTTTGGTCTTTCTCATCTTCTGTAGGATTGATTTTATGCTATTAAAGCTGAGCCATGCTGTTCTTTAGCCCTTTATTTCTTCATCCGTCATTTGTGTGGCACAGATTTTCTGCTGGAGGGAGATTGAGCAACCGACACCAGCTAGTGGCTCATCATCTAGTTTGATTACATGGCAGGGGCAGAAATGGTTTCACAAGCATTGAGTCTTTTTAGGCCATCTGCTCTGCTTGCCAACTGAGCTCATGGAGACACTGCTCAGCTTCTAGGCCACTGCAGCGAATGATAATAACATCATGGTAAAGTTAAAGGATCCCTTCGCACATATGTGCTAGTCTTTCCCGACTCTAGGGGGCGGTGCTCATCTCCATTTCAAAGCCAAAGAGCCAGCGCTGTCCGAAGACGTCTCCGTGGTTATGTGACCACCATGACTAAATGCTGAAGGTGCACAGAACGCTGTTACCTTCCCACCAAAGGTGGTCCCTATTTTTCTACTTGCATTTTTACATGCTTTTGAACTGCTGGGTTGGCAGAAGCTGGGACGAGTAACAGGAGCTTACTCCATTATGCAGCGCTAGGGATATGAACCGACGAACTGCCGACCTTTCTGATCGACAAACTCAGCGTCTTACCTACTGAGCCACCTTCTAACATCATGAGCAAGGTCAAAGCTGGTGAGATGGATTGTTTAGTAATCTTTGGGAAACAAAGGAAGGAAAGTACAAAAGAGATGGGTCTAAGGCAGGGATGTCAAACACAAGCCTGTGGGCGGGATCTGGCCCACAATGTGGTCGGATTTGGCCTGCAGGGGATGTCCTGGAAAATGTAAAGGGCTGGCCTGTGTCACTTCAGCTCAGTCTACCCAAGGCAAAGTCCACACCCACCCATTTGGCCACACCCACACCCACACAGTCAGCTACGCCCACCCAGTTGGCCATGCCCAGTGAGTGGTGTCAAGCTGGCCATGCTCACCCAGTTGGCTGTGCCTACCCAGCCCCCTGAGGTCAACCACAGTCCTGATGCGGCCCTCTGTGAAATTGAATTTGACATCCCTGCTCTAGGATGTTTAGGCACCGACCTTTGGTTGTGCCCACCTTTGGTTGTGCCCAGCCAACTGCTGCCACCGAACAACAGCAGGCTTTCCTCCTCCGCTGATCCTCTGCCAGTCAATGGTCCCCTGACCTTCCATCCCAAGCCTCTTGTCCCAGGCAATTCCCTGAGACATAGTTTGACCAGGGTGTTTTGTTATCCTGGGCAAGAAGCCACCAGCCAATTGGACGACTTGTGGTAGTGATGGAGCTGGGGGGCTGTGCGCGATTGATGGTGGGCGGAGCTATTGCAGGGGCTTTGGGGGGAGAGCACATGATCTACGGTGTGCTGTGGGGGGGTAGTGCACAATGAATGGTGGGATGTGGGGAGGAAGTGTGTGATTGGTGGGGGAAGAAGGAAGAAATCGATGAGGATATCTGATAGTGCTTGCAGCTTTGAGACCCACTGCCTGGGAGGGAAGGAGGGAGGGAAGCTTCCACAGGCTGCCAAATGCCTGTTCTGCAGTGCAAACTCTGGGGTTTCTACATGGCACTGCAGTGCCCCCTGCCCTCCTGCTCAGAAGAGAGCAAAGATTTAATACTGTCCTAGAAATAATACGAAAAGGGGGGCTGGGAAGGAGATAATCCTTGTAACAGGAGAAACTTGAGTTACTATGCAAAACTTTTTGATTTAGGAAAAAGGTTTTCACTGCATTGAGAGAAAGCAAGGAAGCCAGCCAGCAGGCAGGCAGAGTCACAGCCCACTGCCAATTGTGCAGTCTGCCACCAATCCTCCACACCGACCCCACAGCCTGCTGCTGATGATCGCATGCTGTTGCCCTCAGCCCTTAGCCCACTGACAATTGCAGGCTACCCCCCACAGCCTCAATTCTCCACCCACTACCAATCATGTGCTGGCCCCCTAGTGCCACCGTTGCCATCCGCTGCCTGATAGGCTGTAAGTTACTTGTCTGGTGCAGTGAAATGTCTGGGTCAAACTGGGGACTGGGCCAGGATCGGGGTGAAATGCTGTGAAGTCTGCTACCGGTTCGCTTCGCTCGCACATGCACACCAAACACATGCTTTGCTTGCATGTGCACCACAGGTGCCAAGAAGCCTTTTCTGAGTGCAAAGGTAAGTAGAACAGTGATGGGTTTTTTTTTTTAGTAAATTGCTTGACACAGCTGATTATTACACAGCTGATCACTGGAACTTTTAAAAAACTTTTTAAAAGCATTTTTTACATTTATGTATTTTTTTGCCTATGGAGATTCTCAATCATCTGGATCATGGTTGTCCCAAAGATGTTTTTCAAAGGGCAACTGGACTTTCTTGGGTTTTATTCCCCTTGAAAATATTTCACTTGTCATCCAATTGACTGAATGGTTGGGGATAGAAGCATTTTTATGAGCCACGGTGGCGCAGTGGTTAGAGTGCAGTACTGCAGGCTACTTCTGCTGACTGCTGGCTGCTGCAATTTGGCAGTTCAAATCTCACCAGGCTCGAGGTTGACTCCGCCTTCCATCCTTCCAAGTTCAATAAAATGAGGACCCAGATTGTTGGGGGCAATATGCTGACTCTGTAAACCACTTAGAGAGTGCTGTAAAGCATTATGAAGTGGTGTACAAGTCTTAAATGCTATTGCAATTCCTATTCTTTGCAGTCACATGATTGTTAGCGCTCTGAAGCGTTAGCTCTCTGAGAGTTGTTGAGGCCACTTGGGGGTTTATCTGTGCCCTCAGGATCACCTGAATCAGAGTGCAAATGGATGTGGAACCTTCTTGGAACTGCTGAAAGGACTGTGTTGTAGTCAAGAGATAGGCGGAATACAGATAAATCCTGTCTACAACATAATCTTTTCAACAATCCTACACCCATTTGCACTCTGCCTGAATTTCTCTCCCTCCCCTCTTGTACTAAAGCAAATTGAGGCAGGATTATGCTGAATTTCTTTTTCCACTCTCTCCCTTTTCCAGCACTGAGCTGTCCTCCCTTAACAGTTCATCTAATCCTTCATTACAATTAGCTTCATATTCCTTTACGGTATCTAAAGAAATGAGGGAAGGGGATTTTAGGCTTCCGGGGGGAGGGATGGGGACGGGACGACATCTATGAAAGCAATGAAAGGAGAGAAGTGAGGAAGGAGCAATCCCTAAAGAGAAAAGGCAGGGAGTGGGTAACAAGGCCACAGATAAATTGGTCATTCCTACATGGATGGGAAGAATAAGAAACAGGGAAACAACCAGTGAAGTCTTGTAATAGCCCTAGTCCAGACTGAGTACTGCCAGTTTCCATTGCTAGCCGCTGCAGTCTGATCTCGACTTTCTGAAATAGGCTTAAGAAACAGCCTGGAATAACACAGGAGGCGAATAGCATAGGCTGACGTGCAGAACTGCTTAAATCCCACAGCGTCGTAGTTTTATCCAAAGGCCTTAAATCTAATCTCTTTGTGTTTATGAGCTATTTCCTACTAGCTATTTCCTACTACGGTACTTGGTCTAATGTAAGCATAGATGAAGAGAAAGCTCTTTACAAACGGTCCCTGCTCCCACCTAATCCATTAGTGAAATGAGCCAAAAGGGAACGGCCTCTTCCCTCTTCCAACTTGCTTTTCTATTCTTATGCATTTTTCTAATAAAGCTGCTTTTATTTCAGATAAAATAATTACTGTATATAGAGTGTGCCTTTTTCTCCCTCGGTGGAAGACTTGATTATTTAAGGACTCAATGTTCTTTCAGCGCTATGTTTTTCATTCAAGGAAGCGCTCCTCTAACAAAGGCTCCTGCTGAATTCAGATCTCCAATACCTGCATGTACAGCAAGCCTTTACTGACAAGGAAAGCTAGCTAGTTATAATTGGTCAGGGAAGAAATATCAATGTTGGGAAGCCTACATTGACAGCACTCTTTGCTGAGCTGCCCTATAGTGAATGTCCGGGAAGGGAGCATCGTAAAAGAGACATCCCTCTTCAAAAGTTAGCAGATTTATTTCATGGATAAATACCTAGAAGCTAGATTGTGTATGGCTTTATAGCAGTGTTTCTGAACCTCTGCAAATTTATGAGTGGACTTCAGTTCCCAAAATTCCCCAGCCAGCACAGAGGCGATCAGTGTATTTATTCAAGATATGTTCAGGATCAGGTTCTCCCCTTGGTAACTTAGCTATGATATCTTGAACTGGCTGTACTTTCCAGATCAACTTGAAAGGCAGCTCTATGAAGACAACTTCGTAGTAATGTAACCTTGAGGTTACCAGAGTATGAATCATCCACTGATCTTCCCATCAATCAGCTCCCATTGTGTACTTTAGTCTGAAAAATGTCCCCCTTTAGACACTTGTAGAATCAGGTTCTTGGTGCTTCTCTGGATCTAGTTGGGAGACATCACTTGCTTATACAGTGGGTCCATATGTCACTATAATAAAACTTACAGCATTCTGAAAAGAGTTGGATCAGGGGTGTCAAACCCACGGCCCAAGGGCCGGATTTGTCACATGATGGCCCCGCCCCACCCGGTTTAGTGAAGGGGGAAAAAAGCCCCAATGCATCAATGTTGTCATGACGTGAGTTTGACACCCCTGACTTGGATGATCTTGAAAACTGTGTTTTTTCTGTATTTCTGAGATAATCGGTAGACAATCATAGTTAAGTTATATATAAGCCAGTAGCTAAGGTGCTGGACCAAGAGTGGGGAAACTCAAGATTTCACAAACCAGCTGAGTGACTTTGGGCCAGACTCTCACTCCCAGCCCTAGACATTTATAAAGATTTTATCCTACAGTGAATTGCCTTTGGCTGGTAATAACTTCTGTCTGTTTGTTTGTTTGTCTGTCTGTTTGTCTGTGTCTCTCACCCTATCTCGCAGTGAATGAAGGCAATTTATTTAATGCAATCTGATGAATAGTAAAAGAGTCAAATGTGAGTGCTTGGCCTGCAAAATTCTATTCACATAGCTGTCTCTTCTCAAACTTGGAGGATGATTTTTTTTTAAGGACGTTTAAAAGAAATGGAAACTATTCTCTGTTCCATACATAAACATTTCGCAAAGCGATTGAATATTCACTAGCGCTTGTCAAAATAAAACTATGTATTTAGACATAGCTATAAAGCAGAGATGGGAAACAAAACCTGATTGTTATGAGTGAGCCAAAGATCCTGTTCTTTCATATTATATACAAAAAAAGATGAATGTACAACAAAAAGCAATTAAACTA
Organism: Natrix helvetica; assembly: GCF_964273705.1. Lineage (NCBI taxonomy): Eukaryota > Metazoa > Chordata > Lepidosauria > Squamata > Natricidae > Natrix > Natrix helvetica. Next base: position 284,480,984 of record NC_138548.1, read on the forward strand.
TGCACATGTAGCTGAACAATTATTTTACTTTCTTCCGATTGCCCCTGTGCCTTGTCTTATTCTTACTTTATAAAGAAAATTGATGGATACAGTGAGATGTATTGTGTATCTGGATAACTGTTCACAAGGAACAATACCTGGTGAGTCAGAGGCCATGGCTTAGCCTTCTGATATTCTAAAGGATAACAGGAGGCCATTCAGTGACATGACTGAAGTGCTTGGCCTGTTGTTTTTATTTTCTTCAGTGTTTTTAGGGTAGAAATAGGCAAGAAGCTTCTGAGAATGAACAATGCCAGGGGTCTATCTAATTCAAATCTTTCCCACTTCCTACAGTTGAAGCCTCTAAGCTATCTGTCCATGGATCTCTCAGACATCCAGATCATGGTTGTCCCAAAGGTGCTTTTTTCAAGAGACAACTGGACTTTCTGGTTTTTCTTTGAAGACATTTTGTTTCTCATCCAAGAAGCTTCTTCAGCTCTGACAGGATGGTGGGAAATGGAAGGATTTATACTCCTTGCGGACAACTGGTCATTTGCACTTTTTAAAGAGTTGCTGAGGCCACCTAGAGGTTTATCCGTGTCATCAGAATCACTGAATAGTGCAAATGGGTGTGGAGCCTTCTTAGAACTGTTGAAAGTACTGTGTTGTAGACTGGAGATAGATGATGTCATATTCCTCCCACTCTGTTGAGAGAGGGCTGTTCAATTTTGACATAGATTTCAAAATTGAACAAGCTTCTAAGCATCCTTATCCAGACCAACTTCTCCAAGAGCACACAGCACCCTCTGGCTCCTATATTATAGTGGTTATCCTTGGTCTGCCATTCAAAAACTGTATGAGAATCAAAAATTATATAAAGCTACAAGTATATAAATTAAAAAGAGAAGACTCATTATTATTACTTCTCTGGGATTTAGTCTATTCTAATTTCTGCACCGAAGCTCTAGGCCTCCATCTTCCTTTAACCCAGCACAGTTATGCCCTGGCAACATCCATTTTTCCCTCTGGTTCCATGACATTCTCTTCATTTCTACCTCAGTCCATGAGTGAAATCACTTCAATTTTTCTTTAGCTGTACTGATATTTAAATATTTTCCAGGACATACTCTAGGTGTGTAAAATCTATTGGGCTTCCCTATCCATTATTTTGTAGACAAAGTCAGGTGAGATATGGGGTAGGGATGTGTGAGGTGCACACTGAGTATTTCAGGCAAATAAGGGGCTGTCCTTCCTTTCTAGTCCTTGGTCAGCCTTCCCCACTCCCAACCTGTTACTCTTTTCTTAAAGAGCTGGACACAAAATGGCACATGAAATGTGAAGAAAATAATGGAATGTATTTGTTGAAATAAACGGTTTTGTGTTTTGTTGCCAAGAAAGCCAAAGTGAAGTTCCAGAATGCTTGAACTTCACTTTAAATATACGTTACCCTTTGGGGCAGGAGCTGCTACTGACAGATAATACAATAAGCCTCAAAACTAATTATGCAGGGTCTTTAATTAATTTGGGCTTTTGTTAATTTAACATTAACATTAATTTTACCTATAACTTATTGATATGGGAAGAAGAAATAGAGAAGCAATTCTGTTTCCCATGCTAAAGTATGATTGAAAGCTTGAGGGAATTATATTGTTTAATTTAGAACCTTGCTACTCAACACACACACACACACACACACACACACACACACTGTGGAGGGACGAAGGGAGGGAAGAAGAGGGGGGAAGGAAGGAAGGAAATCACCAGAAGTAAGTCTTTTCAAAACAAATGAGCACTGTGAACTCCTGTGAAAAGTGCTGTTAAGTAAAAGAGGTACTATATATTCATCTTCCATCGCCAGAATGGAAGTCATGGAGGCACAATTAGAAGATGAATCCAAGATCCTGACATGAGAAAATATTTGGGCTATTTTGAGGAAATCTTTATATGAAATCAAATACCATCTTACTTTGTGGATCTTATCACCTTCTGTATAATAACATTGTTTTAAATGTTTTTTTAAAGCTTTCCAGATGCAGAAAAAGAACATATATATTTTAAACACTAGTTATTTTTTTAAAAAAGCTATGACATTTTTTTTCAACTCTGTTGAGAAAATGCTTTCATGTATGTTGAACTTTGTAGAGAAGCTCCCTTCTCTTTCTTCTGCCTCGTGAATTTTCTAAACTGAAGTGAAAAGTGGGGAAAAAGGGAAGATGCATATTTTTTAAAAAATTGTCAGGGACTGAAAACTGTTTTGAAAGACTCTATATTCTAGATTTTATTATTTAATCATTGAAATGTATTGGTTGTCCTACTCAAGAGTTTCTTATAATTCAGTTGATATATTTTTTTCTTTGTCATAGTTTAGTTTATATAGTAACACAGGAAATCCTAACCATTTTGTCAGTTCTATCTTTCTAGTGTCACTCTCACTTTCTTCTCTTTACCACATCCCTTTGCTTTATTCAGAACCCTGACTGAAGGGCACAGGACTAATATTCTCTCAGGAGGACACTAAAGGACAAAGTCTAGTACTCTTTCAAAACAAGGCTTGCTAACATTTGGGGGTTGTAGGCAGGTTCCTCTACAGAAGTCTAGTCCTTCCTGAGTGAAATATGCCATCAGAATTGCATCCACCAACCTTCAGGGAGTAGTCATGTCTGCAGAGGTCTAAAGAGGTCAGTTGGTACTGGACAGATCCCAATTCTTTGCCATCCATCATAATATATTAGATAATATTCACAACAAGAAAAACACTTCTTTAAAACTGGAGCAGTTATGGATAATTAGGCAGCTCATTAGCTGTGGACTGAAGATGAGATGAAAAGCAATGACATGAGGACATAGCATGAAAAAGTAATGACTGGGTGTATTTGTTGCGCAGTTAGAATGCTCCCTTTGCAGTCTCATTTCAGAGCTGTGCAGATTGACATATCAAGTACCTATTATTTTTCCCAGCTGAATCCTCACAAGGGTCCTCTAACAGAAGACAGTACAGATAGTTCTCCACTTGTGACCCCTCATTTTACAATGGTTGCAAATTAAAACAGCCCTGAACAAATCTACAACACAGTCCTTTCAACAGTTCCAAGAAGGCTCCACACCTATTTGCATCACTCAGGTGACACAGATAAAACCCCAGGTGGCCTAAAGAACTTGCTAAAAGAATGCAAATGTCCAGCTATCTGCAAGGAGTATAAAACCTTTCCACTCCCCACCATCCAATCAGAGCTGACGAAGCTTCTTGGATGAGAAGCAAAACATCTTCAATGAAAAACCAGAAAGTCCAGTTGCCTCTTGAAAAAAGCACCTTTGGGACAACCATCTCCTGGATGACTGAGAATCTTCATAGACATTTAGCCCTAAACAAAATGACTTACAACCCTTTTTCAAAGTTACAAGTGTAGTTTCATCACCTCAGTCTTTTGATCAGGATTTAGGGGCTTGGCAATCAGCCCACATTTACAATGTTTGCAGAGTCCACAGTCAAATGTTTGTGATTTGCCATCTTTCCTGATGAAATCCAACAAACCAAATCAACACGGGGAATCTGAATACACTCAGTCACATGATTTACTTAACAACCATGGCCATAACATTGGATCCCTTAATGACTGCATCATTTAGTGACTGAAATTCTGATCCCAATTGTGATCGGATGTTGAGAACTACCTGTAATGACTTGGCATTGAAGGTTGGTAGAAACAGCACAGTAACGTTACAGATTCCAACTGTCTTTTGCAGTGGTGTAAAAACACCATCTGACCTACTGAACCCCAGACCAGTAGCCAAATTTTAGTTTAGCATTTTGCATCAATAGTGCATCAATCATGTGCTTAATTTATAGTTGAATGCTGTAACAAATCAAGAGAAAGCTTGTTCTATAAATCACGGTTAAGTTAAACAGGGATAAGAAAGTTGAAATACAGCCATTTTTGAGTAGATCATTCCCCTTATGGCAGTCATTTTGTAGTGATGCTCAAAACAGTCTCACACATTTTTTCAAAGCTATTAAGAGTTTGCAAAAATGTAGAGACCTCCGAGCTGACATTTACAAGATACATGGCTGATGTAATAATAGCAAAAAAAGTGGGGGAAGTAATATGGATACCATATCAGGAGACAAGATCTGTTCTTCTAATATAAGTTAATTAAAGAATTTTGCCAAGCAGAGGTCATAGATGGCCACCCGCTTTCCACAAGATTGGGCATACATCATTTTATTATTATTATTACTAATTTAAGTCAAGGCCATACATTTTTGATTGGGCAAGACATGTGATTATTTCAACATCTTATCTATATGGGATGTGTGTGTGTGTGTGTGTGTGTGTGTGTGTGTGTGTGATTCATTGTGTTTGTGATTCATTGACAAATAATGCATATGACATTGGGGTGAGTTGATACCCCCCTTTGGAGGGGGGGAAAGCATTTTTGCCAAATTTGGGTATCCCAGAGGCAAAGTTTTAGAAACTGGCTTTCAACTGAGAAAAGGGATTTTGAGCTATAGTTCCTCCTCTCACTGTATCCTGTATTTATTTTAAGAGTCTCTGGGCACCAGATACAATATTGCATACACTTGTCAGAATATTAATCTTTCCCTTGAGATAATAGAATGAAAAGAGACTTGGCAAAGGACAGGATAAAGAGTTTAGTTCTTTCTAAATCTTAATACTGTATGTGTTACATGATAAATGACCGATAGAGTTTCCAATCTACCAACTGTTGCCTTCAAAATATTCCCGAGACCAGCCAATGGGTGACAAATTCAATATATAGTTTGGGAATTAAAGCAGCCGAAAACTTCAGCCAGTTTTTGCTGGACTGGGGCCACTATCCTCTGTTGAGTTCCACATTACAGGAGAAATGGAAAGTCTGCAACTCAACTTTCTGACTTTGGCATTTTTAGTGAAAAGTTGCTTTCTGATATAGCACGCCAATTATGATGAAAATAATATTTCAAGTTCATAATTCTGCTTTTATAAACCACATTACCTGTGTTCCTTTGCCCTTTCAAATGATCTCTTTGATGAAAAAACATAGAGTTATGCATGGGATTAAAGTTAAATTCTTACATCACATATCAACCCAAAAGAAATAGAGTCTAGCAGGTGTACAATTGCATTAATTTAGTTTGCACCATATTTTTAACTCTCAGAGCAATTACATACAATATATAGAAACAGAACATAATTCTGTAGGAGGTAACCATTTGCTCTTCAATACTCATAATTCATTTATGCTCATGCTACTCTACAATATAAAAATGTTTTTAACCTGTTTTAATAGAACATATTTTTCTGTGATGATCAGAATAGTAAATGCATGTATGTTGCATGCTGGCCATCGTATGATGAGAAAGATTTCATTAGCTCTCTTGCATTTGGATATTGCAATTTTATTCAGTAAAGCATGCAGTCATCATACATTTTATAAAGTATTAATTTAGCAAATTATGCCAACCTTCCAAAAGACCTATTCACTGAAAAACAGCGTTCCTCATGGCATCTGCAGATAACAATTCTTTTTTAAAGTTGCATTTTATTTGTTCCAAAGATCTCCAGATTATAGATGGCAGAAAGAATCAGTTTTTCACACAACCATTTAATCCACAGGAAGGCCATGCTTGTCTAAACTTTGAAGCTAAGCTGGCGTGGAAGAGACACCTCCAGGGAATACAAGGTTTGTAAGTTAAACTGAGAAGACAGTGGCACATTTCTTCTCTACATATATCAAGAAGACTTTGTCCCAATGAATCAACAGAAATTAAGTTCAAGGAGAATTTACTTTGATGCAATTGGAAACTCCAGGGCCACATATGACTTCCAAACTTTAGAGAAAGGAACTCTAAAGAGCCCAAATGTGCTTTTCAAAATGCAACTGTGCTTTATTGGGTTTTTTCTTTGAAAATGTTTCGCCTCTCATCCAAGAAGGTTCTTCAGTTCTGCAGTTAAGTTCTTTAGAACTGAAGAAGCTTCTTGGATAAGAAGCAAAACATTTTCAAGGAAAAAAAACAAGAAAAAAACAAGAAAGTCCAGTTGCCTTTTGAAAAGCACCTTAGGGACAACCATGATCTGGATGATTGAGAATCTCCATAGACAACTTTAAAGAGCTTTGACAAACTGTAACCTTTAATTTGGCTAATGTCCACCAAATGCAAAGCAAAGGGAAGATGAAGTGATCATTTTTTTTAAAAAAACTATTTTTACTTATTTTTATACATTTATTAAATTTTCATGCTGTCCATCTCACTGATACAACTTTGTTGGCTCATGAATTTACAACAGTGGTTCCCAAACTTTTTCAGTCCACCGCCCCCTTGGTGCTATAAACTGATCCTCAGTGCCCCCAGTGGTGGAATTCAATTTTTGCCCCCAGTGGTGGAATTCAATTTTTTTTACTACCAGTTCTGTGGGCGTGGCTTGGTGGGTGTGGCTGGGGGGGTCATGTGACTGGGCGGTTTGCACGACGAAAGGAAGATAGTAACAGTAAAATTCAAAACTGCAAGAATTAATTGCACATTTATTCAAAATCCAATTTAAAAACCTTTTTAGTTAATGTTAATTCAACAAAATTGTTGAACATGATCCAGTGATACCAGGTTTTCAAAGTCTGATAGTCATTTATCAAGAACCTTAGTAACTAGTAACTTAGTAAACTCAGTAAAATTTAGTAACTACTTCACTGTTCAGTAAATTCTTAATGTGATGGATGGGCTTGATGAAGTGATACCAGTTTCCCAATGTCTGGTTTTAAGTCACTTAGCAGGAGTCTTAAATCACCATGTTCAGTAATCTGGAGTCGATTTCTTTGCTTGGAGAGAAGTTGGATGACCACACTGAAGCCACGTTCCACCAAATATGATGTTGGAAATGCAACAAGGAGCTTCTTAACCACTGTCCATAGTGCAGGATAGCGATCAGAATTTTCTTTCTGTAACCAAAACTCTTGGTACAATTTCTTAATTTTGGCTTCAGCTCAATGTCATTTTGCAGCTCTATGAGTTGTTCCTCCACTATCCCATCTTCCTCAGTATCTGAAAATGGATTTATCACCCAATCTGGAATTTCCACCAAGAGAAGATCCTGATATCACTCAGACATCTAAGTCTTAGAATGTCAGAGAAACAACTTTAGCTGGATAGTCACATCCCTGCAATAACATCATCGTAATTTTCAGTTTCATTAATTTCCATGATATCAACACTAGCTTTACTACTAACTCCTTCCAAACCATCTGCATAGTCTTTAAGATTTGGTGGTCTAAATATCAAAAATGGTTGCTCACATCACACATCTAAGCAAAACTGAAGTACAATCTATTTTTCCTTTTTTTAAAAAATATATCTCAATTTTAAGATTTGTATTACTGTTTTCATCCAGTCCCCATCCAAAAATGGCAAGAAACTCTGGTGTCATTTTTTAAAGCAACCATGGACAGATAATTGCTCATACTTGCCTTAATATTATTGGCCAAGTTTCTTATTGGCTATGCTAACCAAGAGGTGCTCTGGTCATTGTTAACCCTTCTGCAAAATTTATGTGTGCACATATCCACACATACAAAGGCATACAATGCAATCTTATCTCCTTCAGATTGCCAATTATTTTGCACAGCACAAACATTCTACCTTTAAATGCTTACATGGTTTCAATGGCTAAACTTCTGCTCGCCGAACCAACTATTCAAAACCAGTAATTCCACAAGGAGAGAGGATGGGAATGGGGATATTTCAAAAACTAAACACATAGCCTAAAAAAAAATCCATGTGACCAGCATTGTGTGGAGCTTTTATAAACTTAGAATAAATGAGCTGGAAGGGACCTTGGAGGTCTTCTGGTCCAGCCCCCTGCTCAAGCAGGAGAATCTATACCAGTGGTCTTCAAACTTGGCAATTTTAAGACTTTTTTTTTATTGAAAAAGTTTTATACAAACACATTTTCCCCCTTTTTACCCCCCCCACCATATAATGTAAATCACATACAAATACTATACTCCCTCCCCTCCCCCCAACTTAAAAAAATTTCTCAATCAAATATTGTACCAAATACTGTACCCCCTCCCCTCCCCCCGTCTTAAGGTAGATTACTCATTCACATATTGTACCCCCTCACCTCGCAACAATCATAATATAAGTTTCTCTTAGAGTAGCAATAGCCCATTAATTCCATCTTCTAAGTTAGTTGAACATATATAAATCATGATATAAATTTCTCTTAAAGTAACAATATTTCACTAATCCCATCTTCTAGGTTAATTATACATATATATTACCCCACCCTCCACCCTAACTCTCCCCCACCTCCCACTCAAACCCACCCCCCTGACTTCCGCTATACACCACTCTAACAATTCCAAGCATCCCATATATTAGGCAACTTTAAGACTTGTGGACTTCAACTCCCAGAATTCTCCAGACAGCTATGGACTTCAACTCCCAGCTATGCTGGCTGGATAATTGTGGGAGTTGAAGTCCACAAGTCTTAAAGTTGCCAAGTTTGGGGACTCCTGACCTATACTATATTAGTATATACATATAGTATACTATAGCTATATCAAGGAAAGCTCCCATGAGTTTAACAACACCTGTATTTCCAAGGCTAGAAACGGAAGATTGCAATGTGAGCTCCCTCCTGCTGGTAATCCAAACCTCCCTAACCAAAATCCACACCACCAAAAGGGAGCGACCGCACTTCCGCTCATCACCCCTCCCCCCAGTTACTTTTACCCAGCAGCGTCTCCATGCAAAGGAAAAAGATGGCACGAAATATGTGACAGTTTTTTAAACCAGTGGCAAAAAGTTCTCTCGCAAGCTCAACTAGAATTCGATTGGTGGGGGTTTTCTCCCCCCTAACAACACCATGCACGATCTCCCCACCCACCGACCATTTAAAAAAACACCTTTTCACAAGCCTAGCCGGTCGGTTAAGACACCGGCGGTGTTTGGGGGCGGGCGATTGAAGCCCCTCTCCTGGGAGGAAGGCAGTGATTGGAGGGGAGGGTGGTGACGTTGCTTAAAGGGAAACCCGCAGCTATTTCCAGGTTTGTTTGGGTAATTTTGTCCTTCTGCCCACACCAATGGGCTTTAAACAGTCCATCTTCTGCTCGGCAAGTTTCTCCTTTCCATCTGAGAATTAGCTAAGGGGAAGCTACCAAACTAGGGGCGATGCCCTCTGCAGCCAACACAATACATGATCTTTTCTTCCTCTCCTTCTTAGCGCCCCCCTGCCACCCCCCTTGCCTCTTAGCACCCCCTAAGTCATCCCACTGCCTCCCAGGGGGTGGTACCCCCCCACTTTGGGAACCACTGATTTACAAGAATGGTGACTGAAGCCATGAACCAAATCTATGAGTCATACCAGGGAGGAAAACTGTGACAGGTAGAGACAAAATATGGAAGTGCAGAAACAGTGACAAGAAAAGTACACGCAGACAAGGCTCTGGTGTTCCCTGTCATAACATATGGCTGGAAAAGGGCCATCAAAAAAGCTGAATAAATTAAAAAAATAGATGGCTTTAAATTCTGCTGCTGAAGAAAATTGTTGAGTATGACTTGGATCGCAAGAACAAATTATTCAATCCTTGACAAAATAAAAACACCACACACTGACAGTTATAACTGTAATATTTTAAAGTCTCCAAAATTTTATAACATGATGCTTCCTATCTAAAGTAGCAAGGCATTTAGTAATAAAACCTTACACTAATTAAAGTTTATGAATTATCTTTAAGGACAACTTTAAGTTTGCATATTAGGGTCATACAGTTAAGGTGGTACCTCCATTTTATCTAAATTCTAATTTAGTAAACTGGGCCTTCATGCAGCCCATATCCAACAAATGTCCTAAACTGATTCTGCTGGTAAAATCACATTTCTTTCCAAACATTTCAATGAAATTACCTAATAATTTTATATAAATAAATAAATATTCAGCCATTCAAATATCATGAAATTGTTGAGAAATCCTTTATGTTACTTTTTGGAATTGGCTTCGGTTATCTTTCAACCATCAATTCATTCATAAATTCATGTATCAGCTTGAATTGCTAACATTTATTCTGTCAGGACTGATAGGCCATCTCTTGTTATCTCTATTGTGTCATTTCACCTGGCGGAGATATTTCACCATTGTATTTCCCACTTTCCAATCATCATCAGCACCAAAATTTGTGCTCCCGACTAAATCCATGGAGAAAGAAATAAAATATTTTGACTGGTGTAATTGGGAATAAACTGTATGGAATGAATGACTGTTGGACTGACCGAAGAAAACAATCCTTGTTGTCTTTTCTCAGATTAAGTGTTAATGAAGTTGGGAATTCATGAGAAGCATTGTGAAAGGATGATATGCCCTATGCCTCATGAAATGCACTGTAAACTATAGCATAGCATAGAAAGGAGGAATAGAATCAAATTAACCTATCCAACCAACAGGCCCTGAAGAAAGTTCATTTGAGTCTACAGTTTTTGAAGAAGCATGTAAAGTATTAGAGGAGGCTCTCTGACATATTTTTAAACAAGGAACTTTTGCAAGTAAACCATAGCATAGAACTTTCAGTATCTTATTTATTGGTATTTATTTGTTGAAAAAAATAGCTGGTTGCTTTATAGAATTATAGTAAGACAATAACTCTCCTGGCTTCCATTTAGCAGATGTCGGATGCAATGAGCAAAATTTTACTGCAGACCTCATTGCCAAATACTGGACAACAGTTGGACAATTCACATAACTTATGTTATTTGCATAAACATACATTATGTTGACATATATTTATTAAGTATAAAAGGACAAAAAGTCACATTTAATGAATATTTGGATTTAATATGATTCCTCCCTCCCAAATGGTCCATTAAAGTGAAATTTTACTATATTAGAGACACAGACACATATTCTCTGTGTACTTTCTATATTTCAAACTATTAAATCAGGATGATGTGCCCTGAGTATTATCAGTCTCCTCTGAGATACAGCCCCTCTGTGGCCCACTTTGAAAAAAGTAGTATTTTTTTCTAACCCAAAGGTGCTTTTTGAAGAGGCAACTGGACTTTCTGGTTTTTCTTTGAAGACGAGCTGAAGCAGCTTCTTGAAGGACAACCAAAATATCTTTAAAGAAAAACCAGAAAGTCCAGATGCCTCTTGAAAAAGCACCTTTGGGACAACCAGGATCTGGATGACTAAGAATCTCCATATATATTTTTTTCTAACACCAACAAAAAGAATTGGCTCACTTGGCTCAATTACCTACCTAATTTTATTATTAATTCAAAGTATATGACCCAAAGGAACCATGATTCCAAAGTGTCCTTTCCAATTACTGTAAGATGTTAAGAGAAAATCATAGCCCCCCCCCCCCCCCCCGCAGAATGACAATTAATCTCTGCAGAAACTATGATCTTTTTAGGCTGCAAGCCAAAGTATTTCTATCTTCTGACACACAAAGCAATAAAAGAAGGAGGACTTCCCTAAAATAATTCACCCCAAGGTGGAAAATGCAATCAAAGCTTTGGTGGAAAATGCAATCAAAGCTTTGGTGAAAAAGGATGAAAACAGGTAAAGACGCTGGTCAACCAAGCTGAGCACTTGATGGAGAACTTGATAATAATTCCTTAAATAGCTTTTTCTACACAAATATGGCAAATCATAATCTTCCATATCTTACTCATAGTCCTTCATATCTTACCCAGAATGAATAACACAAGTTGTTCTCCTCTTTTCATCCAGATCAATAACAAGTAGCAAAATCCAATTTCAAATCCAGTAAACATCATCCTTCTCTTTCCTTTGCAACTTGCAACACTTTATATTTAACTCATATTTTTTGCCTCCTTGCCATATAAAATTTAAATATGGCTTTTTTTGCCATAGTGTAAACAGAACATTGATGTTGTTGAAACAAAAACATCATTCTTGGAAAAACATTCATTTTTATCACAGAAATTCTCCTGAACAGTGATGATTTTAATTTCTTCCATCTTAATGTGTCCTTAATTTCAATCCATGTCTTAATACAATTATTTTGCAGGATCCAATCTGGATTGGTCACTGGGACCAGAATTTAGTCTTCTGAACTTTCGGATTTGTGCTGAAGCCCATTCTCAGAGAACTTCTCTCTACCAAAATATATAGAGAAAATTCATTATTATGTGGCATAAATATCCTATTACAAAATCTGTACTTGCATCCCTAATCTTCTTTAATTCTTTAATTCTACACCTTTGATAAGATTGTCCTTACAAAATTCCTTTAACTAATTTTTATAGCTCTCCATCAACATTTTTTGGTAATAATATCTCATTCAATCTCCACCTAAAAGTTCCATTTTCCCCTTTAAAAGTTAAAATCACTGGATTATGACTTGAAAAAGACTTTAATAGCATATTCATTTTATAAACATTATTAAGATAAGTCTTAGAAACTCGCATATCTATTCTTGAAAAAGATCGATATCTGTTAGAAAAATAAATATATTCTTTTGAATTGCCATGTTTATGTTTCCATGCATCACATGCTCCAAATTATCCATTAAATAATAAAAAACTTTGATAATTTACCTTGTGTTAGTTTAATATTTTTCTAAGAAGTTTTATCTTTTTATGGGAAAACTATTCCATTACAATCACCCAGGGGACCCCAATTTTCACATATAAAATCTAATAGTCTATACATAACTTCTTTGTAAAATGCTATTTTATCTTCATTTGGAACATAAATTCCTGATATCAAAGTCTTAGCCTCCTGTAGATTAACCCACCCCAACATAACTTTATTATTTTATTTATACTGATGGTTTACCATGTATTGCTTGCCTTTAGTGGAGCAATAGTGCCACCTGCAACTTTTGTCTTCAAAGGCCCACATATCAGATGCTCGTATGTTTAAGCTGAAACCTTTATATGAACATCTTGTAAAGAATGCTAGTATGCTTATTTTGATAACTTGGCTTCATGTTTATTGATGGAACTGTTAAATTAAGTTTTTGCCAGAATAATAAAAGTAATTGCAATATCTGTCACTTTTTAGATTAAATGGCTCTAAGACTCTGAGATACCTATTATTTTTTTAAAAAATAACACTGAGTCTTATTAAAATGATTTAGTCAGTCTTGCTTCTCTTTTTCATTTCTTTTCATCATCTTTCACTGATTTTAACAGCACAACTTTGTTGAATCAAAGACATTTTTAAAGTGAAATCACTGTGAACATAAATGCTAACTCATGGACTCCTGAACGGAGGACCTGGAGAATTCAAATGGAGCGGTCTTGTTATAAAGGCAGCTTATAATGGCACAAACATATCTTGGCAATCAGCAATGATGGAAAATGAAATTTAGAGGCAGAAGATAGGTGACCTTATGAAGAATAACATTAATCATGTCCAATTAGTTTGCTGGAAGGCAGGCAGCTGTGCCTCTGTTTTTATGTGGAGGGTTATTGGTTCATGGCCTTTTGATCTCTCTCCATGGCTGCTGCCTGTTGACATAGGATAAAACAGGGGATAATGAGGGCAGCAAAAGGTGATGGGGAGGAGAAGGTGAAATAGAAGTGGCTTTTTTTGTCCTGATTAAAGTTTTTTATTTTTCCATTTTCTTTTTTTTAATAAGAATTGTATTAGTTTTTTAAAAAAAACATTTATAGGAAAGGGTAAGTAGGTATACAAAAAATTTTGACAGCTACATCGTGCCAAAGGTAGAAATCCCCCTAAATCTCACATCTTTTACAAAAGAAAAAAAACCAAAAAGTAAAAGATAAACAGTAACAGCTTTTTGTTTTACATTGTAGCAACTATATGTTCAATCATCTCATGTGTCACTTCCAACAGTTACATTATATCAACAATTGCAATGTTTCAAATATACTTATTTTTGTGACCCGAGTCTTTTCAATATTGCTTCCTCCCCCGTCTTCTGGCAGAGCCATGGCCCCTCCCTCCCTCATGTCTTGTGTACTGTCCCCTTTTTCATCTAGGTCAGGGGTGTCGAAACTTGGGAACTTTAAGCATGGCTGGCTGGGGAATTCTGGGAGTTGAAGTCCACAAGTCTTAAAGTTCCCAAGTTTGGACACCCCTGATCTAGGTGAAATAGAAGTTTGATGCCTGATTAGAGGACCAACATAAATGAGTTTGGGAGACTGTGGTATAAAATAAAAAAGGCTAGGCGTTTTAAGGCAATTCTTAGCTTTGCAAAGACAGAAAATAATATGTGTAAGATTCTAAAAAAAATGAAATTTATATGTGTGTGTGTGTGTGTATGTATGTATTTGTGTTACAACCCCTGGTATGCCTAAATACATACCTATTTCTCTGGCTCAACTGATAAGGAGGAGAGCCTGTGGCTTAGTGGCTAAGACTCCTGCCTAATATATAATACAGGCCAGGTTCAAATCCCAGTAAGGGTATGGCTAGCTGATGAGAGCTAATTAGCTCGAAATAGATCTATACTAGTCTCCCTTTATTTATTTATCAGTACAAATACAACGTGTGTGTGTGTTGTATTTGTGCTGATAAATAAATAAAGGGAGACTAGTATGGATCCATTTCAAGCTATTTAGCTCTCATCAGCTAGCCATACCCTTACTGGGATTTGAACCTGGGATGTGTTACATATTAGGCAGACTTGCTAGCCACTACACCACTGGTTCTCCTCCTTTATCAGCTAAGCCATTGGATTAGATGATCACCAAGATAACTTCCATTCCAGGTCTCGGCCTTGCAAGATTTTCCTTGATAAGACCTGCTAAGACAAATTGACTCAGACTACTTGACTAGCAAGCTAATGTAGACTTCCCTAATTATTTTTACTCTGTCCAATTATTGAGCATAAAAAGTGAGAAAGTAATGCTTGGCCATTAACCAACCAAAAGGTATTTACCTTCATGTGCATGAGCATTGAGTCTGGGCCTCAGGATATTGGCAAAAACATTCAGGAAAATTGTTTTCTAGATAGAATAAAGAAGTAGCACATGTGATAACAAAACTGTACTAGGTTTTGTATATACCTGAGTTTTCAGGAAAGTATGGGATTATTATCGTTCAATTGTAGCATTAGTTTCCCAAGCATGATGTCTCCTAAGCAAAGTTTAACTTCTTCTTTTTGCAACATCTTATAAAAACTAGCTGAAGTGACATTATGTTAGAAGGGATGTTTACGATGAAATTTTTATGACTCACTCGTGGTTTCATGATCCATAAATCCTCTTAAAAAGTAGAGTGCTGAAAAGTAGTAGTAAGCTGATGGTAGCATTTCAGATGAAACCAAAAGCTTGAAAGACACTCAGTGTTTCCCCAATCCATCTCTTCATGTACTCAAAAAATATTTTTGAAACATGCTACAGGTTTGCAACTCTGTAATCTAATATTGTACTATAATAGTCCAGCTCTGTAAATGTTAACCCTTAAAAGTTTGGTGAGTTAAGTTGTCACTCAATGGGTGCCGTTTGCCTCCTAAGACGAATAAAGAACAGTTGTAATGCTGGGGATCAGAAAACCCTGTGGTGGAAACAAGTGATTGTATTTAAAAAAAAAGGAATGGATCTGCTGCAACTGGCTTGCAAAGAGACTTGGAAAACCTATGATATTAAGCTTTTACTTGCTCTTTGTCATAGATCAGTGACGTCTAACTTTTTTGTCATCACGTGCCAAAAGTATGCAAGCACCCATAATGCAATGCCATGTGCCCCGCCCTCCTGCATGCGCATGTTACCCCTGCGCATGTGCCCCCATGCACATGTGACCCGCACCCTTCATCTCCTGCATGTGCCCTGCCCCTGCATGACAAGACACCCAAAAACTAGCTGTCTGGCAGAAGCACGCACGCATGCGCAGTGAACTGAGCTGGGGCAACTGCTCGTGTGCCCCAGAGAGGGCTCTGAGTGCCACCTGTGGCATGCATGCCATAGGTTCGCCATCAGGGTCATAGATGTTTCAAGAAAATGTCTATGACCATCAAGTGTATAATGAATCCTCAATTTTCTAGATTTCACATTCTCTGGATCTCTTCCAGTCTGATTTCAGACCACGGCACAATGCTGAAAGAACATTGGTTGAACTTGCTGAGCTCTGGGGCAGTGAGTCCATTTTGGCCCCCTCAGCAGCCCTCAGTACCATCAACCATGATATTCTTCTGGACCATTTGAGGAGTTTGAGAGTGAGCAGCTCAGTGCTGTGGTCCATTTGTCTTGAGTGTCTGCCTTCTCCCCACTTTCATTTAAGAACTATTCCTGTCCTCATGAATAATAGTCCCTTGTCATCTACAAGACTAGCAGCCTAGTCTAGTCTCAATCTTCACAAAGACACTAAAACATTTCCCCCCTTGGGCATGGGACCAAGTTGATTGGAAGGCTGTAATCGACTTGGATGGCTGTAATAGAAACTTGTTTTCTAAACACCTAGACATTTTTTCTTCTTGCTTTCAACTGTATTGTTTTCATCTTGTTTATTGATTATTTTACTTATTTATGTACTCATCGTATTTGTATAGCTGCCCATCTCACAAAATGTGACTCTGATGGCATGCAATAAGAATTAAAAATAGTGATAAACAAATTTTAAAATATTATGATTGAAAGGCAAGGAGAAAGCAACTGATAGTAGTAACAATAAAGCTACTCAGCAACTCACCATTCCCATGTCTCTCTCCCCCACCCCCCAGCCTGGTGACATAAGGAAAGGAGGGAGTTATGGAATGCTAAGAGGGATGAAGCTAACCACACTTCTGGGGTGGGAGCTGGAGGGGGGTAGAGAGATGATATTTCATAAGGCAGGCACCATAGCAATAAAATTCAGTCTTTGAATCCTGTCAGATGTAGTCCTTTAGCAGATGGGACCAGCAATATAATTCTTCTGAGGCACCTGTTGGATGGGCAAATGAATCATCAGATCACACACCACCCAGACTTCAGCTGGACAGACATATAAATTTCTGAAATAAATAAATAAAACAGACGACATGGGGTTAGAATCTGTTTCGCTAACACAATGATATCTTTATAGAAACAATGTAATTTGTACCATTTGCCTAATGACAGCATTCAAAAATGATAGCTCTATGATGACTTTCCATGCCAATGATGTCATTTGTGTGGCCACAATGAATATAACTCATTTTAATAGACTTTCAGGAATTACATATATCCCTCCCTACTGTAATAAATTAGACTTTATCATAAGAGGATTGTACATATATTAAAAAATTAATTGTTCCATCCCCTAGATGCCCCCAAGCCAATGTGAAGAGATGTCAGTCTGCTATATTATAAACTATTGGTAAACTATTGTGCTTTGGGAGCCTTTGGTTGACCTAGTAGAGCAGAGTGCCTATAAACCTTTTAAGACTTATTTTAATCAATTTCCACCTGAATAAAGTGATAAGGAAAGTCAACTCTGATGTCCAATGTTGTTGGTAGAAGTGAAAGTTAGGAATAAAAATGTGAGCAGGCCTAAGATGGATGTCTAGGCCATCCAGACCTGTCACCTAAAAAAAAAAAATCTAAGTGGAAGGAGAAGATAAATACTCAAACATTGGCTGCTTCAGAATATGGTCATATATATCAAAAATAACAAATAACAATAATAATGTTAATATTTATCATTAATCAAACTTATATAATTTTATACGCATATTTGTATTAAGATATAATCCATTATTTAGCTGCTTACTGTTTCAATGTGCCATTCTAATGCCAATCACAATATTATTTGAACATACATAGTAATACTTTCTTCCAACCTCTAATCTTCCAATCTGGTTATTACTTTTATTCCGTTATATAAACTCATTCATTCGGCAGATTTAAAACAAAAAGTCTTGATCCTATTTCTTATTATAATACATTAACCTCTTAAGGAACCCATTCATAATACATTCAAATCCTTGTGGAGCATTGGAGAAATTATTCTCTATATAATCCATTGACAGTGATTTCAAGGAGCATAATTTTTTATTCTCAGTGTTCTCCATCAGAGAAAGACTTTGAGCTCCCTGAGGCTGACTAAAGTGTCCCTAATGCCTCAGAATGCACTGGAAGTCCTGTCAAATAGGGAGATTTGATTCATAATTGTGAGGAATTATGGTTCAGCCCTATTGATTGCAAACATCAGAGTTCATTGCAAGATACTGACAACTGCCACCTTTACTCCAGGGAATTGTCACCTGCACTGCCGCCCTGTTTCTCCACTGACACTCTCCCTTTGCCTCCTCTCAGCTGGGTCTGGCAAACTTCCATTGGCAGATGAAGCTCCACCACTCTGCTACATTTGCCCTGTGTGTCTCGGGGCAATGCCCTTGCCCAGCATCAGATCTGAGGTCAGCAGTGGGAAGAAGTTAGAGGAAATCACCTTGGGGTCATAGGGGTAGGTGGTGGCAGTGCAGTATAGGGCTTCCAAAAGGGCAGAGATGGAAAGGGGATAGTGGCCCTGGGTGGAAGTTGAAGTGCACACTGTGGCTGTAAATGAAAACTGGTTGTGAAGGGCCTGAATTTTGCTCATGTGACTGTGGAGGCACTGCAATAGTTGTAACTTTGAGGAGCAGTTGTAACTATCATTTGTTCCAAGCACCGCAACTTTGAATAGTTGGTGAACAAATGGTCATTAAGCAAGGACTACCCATAAACACTTTGGTAAACTGGCAGAGATACTGTCAGGGAATGGCCAGATAAGAGACAGCTAGACAGTGGGTAGGCAAGAGGTTCAGAAGAAACCCTGCCTAGTTTCTTGGGCTATAAAAGTGATGGGTGGGGGGTGGGGGTGGAGAGACTAGAGATAGAAATTTCTAGAAATCATCCAAGACTAGAGATTGAAATTTCCTGGGGGGGGGGGAAGGGGCAAACAACATAGACTTAATTTTGTCATGTTTGAGCCTTAATCTATATCTCCCCATTCAGACCAGCATAGCGTCCAGGGGGGACAGGATAATGGGACAGGACATTAATGGTCTTGCTTGGACAGTCCAGTGTCAAGATACCCAACAGGGTATCATCATCATGTTGATAATACCAAACCCTCAATTGATGGATGACTTCACCCAATTGTTTCTGTAGAAGTTAAACAGAAGGGCCGAGACTATTGAGTCCTGAGGCATCCTAGACCTGACCTTCTTGTCCCATCAACGCTGATTGGAACCAACCACAGACAAAGGAGGAGTACTTGCATTCCCTGTATTAGTAAACATGGGCACGAATGAAGCAATACATGCTCTTTATGCCAAGCTTGAAATGACCCCCATCATCTAGAAACTTCCAATAAAATGTTTTGAGTTAGCTACATTTCAGCAGAAGAAAACTGAAACCAACGTGTTTTGTGTTTCACCAAAACAAATCTGAAATTGAGTGTTTCAGCCATAGGACAGAGTGGGTACACTGTAAATGTCTGTTGATCCTTTCTTTTCACCTCAGGAGAAGAATGAATAGAATAGCAATTCATGTTGAGTGCTACTAGCTGGCAAAAATTTGGTAATAAATATTATTATTAAATATTAAAATATGCTTGAAAACTCTTATTATGAGAGCACTTATTTAATCATCCTCCTACTCCATCTTCCTTGAGTTCAAGTGCAAGGGTCTCCTCCTTGCTTTGCCTACGGATACGAACATTGAAAGGAATGTGACAAGAGTTTACTTCATAGTTCTTGTTAATAGAAAAAAGAAGAAAAGAAACTTTAATCTCTCATATCTTCCATTAATATCAATTCCCTCCTCTAGGGCAGAAGGACGTTCTGGCAGAAAACTAATTCCAGAGAGTCCATTTACACCAGGCTGGCTGGGGAATTCTGGGAGTTGAAGTCCACAAGTCTTAAAGTTCCCAAGTTTGGACACCCCTGATTTACACAAATGGAGTTTTTTTCAAAAATGTTTTAAAGTAAACCTCTTATGATCCAAAACAACAGACAGTCAGGACCACAGAACATCTTTTTCCATCCCAATACTTGAAATTTCACACCTTTGGAATTACCTTATTTTATTTATTTATTTTGTAGCTAGCACTGCCAAAGAAGTAATGTTTCTGCCTGGAAGGGGAAAAAAAGGCAAGGGAGGGAAAAAAGAAAAGAACAAGCTGTTACCAAGAGAAAGGCCCTACTCTGGGAAATACATATAGCTTATTTAAAAGAGACAAGTACGGTAAGCTTTTTGGGGTGGGTGAGAAGCACAGTGATTTAAATTAACATGCTTTCCAAAAAAAATACATGTAAAGCACATTTATAAATGAGATTTTATCTGAATGCTGATTCATATGACCAAATCACCTTAATCTATTTATTAGGTACTTTGGTACTCATCTACTAAATATACATCCCTTTGTTCCACATACATGTTTGATCCTCTCTTCTTGTCCTACTATTGTACACACATTCCTTTACCTATTCCACTGCTTTCTCAGCTTTCTCTGCCACGGAATCAAGCCAGCAGATATGTGCTAACATATACTGACATTTTGGCTATTTTTTTTGGACAATTACATAAACTAATCGATTCAATTTTCTAGATTTCACATTCTCTGGATCTCTCATTAAGCTTTGCAGAATAACAAAAATAAACAAAACAAACAAAAATCAGATGCCATCTTCATTCTTCTTAGACACATACCATCTCAATTAGGAGGCATACCAATCCTAACAGTGCAAATTTAAAGATGCAAGGTACTAAAATTGAAATGCTGTTGTGATTTATCATTAAAAATTGAAAAAAACATTATATCCAAGGGTGAATGTGAACTTTGTGCTGATCTGTTACTACCCCTAATTGTCCTTGTGCAACCAATTATCTACCAGCTCAACAGTGGCATTAAAAGAAATGCTGTGAATGCAGTTTGTAGCATAGACAATATCCTTTGGAAGGGGGTTGGATGCTTCACGCTGGTGGGGTATTTCTGATCTGTAAGTTGGTAGGCCACCAGAATACCATAATTTCCTTTTTATACTGGAGATGGGAGAATCTCTGCAGCTCTTTCTCCTTGCCACTGACTTTTTACCCATTGGGACAATAAAGGCTGTAACCCTTTGTGGAAGATTAGGCACTATGATAATAGCAGAAAAGATACTTGCAGGGTGATGTGAAAGTGTTTTGAGAGATTGAGGGTAGGTGAATGGAAATAGTTCTAATGGTTAATTGTTACAGAAACTCCTGCTTTTCCAAGATGCTAATTTGTCTTTTTCCTGACCAAGGAGGAAGTAAGCAATCATTGGTTCTTCTTCAAAAACACCAGCTGATTGTTTTTTCATTATGGTGGTTTGCAGTTGAAAAAGAACAAAATACATGAGTGGAAGTGAATGGGTTTCACCAATGCAAAATATTGCTTATCCTTCCACACACATGACCCACTCTCTCGAACAATGTAGCAGAAAGAACAGACCTCCAGATGATACAAAGCAAGTTAGTCCTTGAAGTTATTCCTTCCTTTTTCAGGTTGGAGGACTAATTCAGCTAATTAAAACTAATTCTCACCTGGGCAGCTGTTAGGAAATGAGCAGGTGAGTAGGGGAAAAACTGTATTTTCAGTCATCAGCATCCCATGTTGTCATTCATCCAGTATAAAAGAGATAAAATAAAGAGGTAGACACTTATTGTCTTGGTTGGCATGATACATAATACCATAAATGATACAGCCACATTTTAGCAAAATATATGATGCAAACTTAGCTTTAATAGTATCTGGTTCATTTGATGTAGAAAACTAGAAAATGGGTCAATTAAGAACAGTCAATTACATTCAGCAAAAAAATTGCACACACCCTCTCCCAACACCTGATGCTTCTTGGCTAGATCTCAACTTATTTTTGGTGATTTTTGTGGGTTTTGAGGATTAAAGACAAAATCTTTTTTAGAGAATTGGGAGACCCATGGAAAACTGCTCCTATCTGAAACATTAAACTTTCTAAAAACCTTGAAAAATGGCCTGAAGTGATCTTTGGCAGGGGGAGGGAAGAAACAAGGGACTTGTTTCCTTGGAGAGCTCTAGATCCTAATCATATTATTGGAAGGAAAATCACCAAGAGTTTTGGGTGTCCTTTAGGCACGAAAGCTGGTTGGTGTCTTTGGACCAGCTCTTCTTTCTCAACTCAAATCACCTCGGAGGATTGTTGTGGGGAAAATAGAAGATGGGCATATTACATATGTTTGCCATCTTGAGTTGATGAAATATTAATAAATAGGATAAAAATGTAAAACAGGTTGTCCTTGCTTAATAACTCTAATTGGAACCAGCAATTCTGCACTAAAAGCAGAATATGGCATGCCCAGGCCAACTTACAACTGGTTGTGGTTGTTAAGCAACACATCACATGAATATGATTTGCAACGTCCTGCAGGCTCCCCTTGACCTTGTTTTGTCAGAAGCTGCCTGGGAAGATTGCAAATGGTAGTCATGTGAGCAAAGGATGCTGCAAATGTCATAAATACACAATGGTTGTCAAGCATCTGAATTGTGGTCACATGAACCCAGTGATGTTGCAACAGTCATGTTGTAACTCAATTTTTGTAAGTTGTAACTTTGAACAGTCACTAGCAATAGCACTTAGACTTATATACCACTTCACAGTGCTTTACAGTTCTAGAGTTTACAATTCTAAGCAGTTTACAGTTAGCATATTTCCCCCAACAATCTGGGTCCTCATTTTACCCACCTTGGAAGGATGGAGGACTGAGTCAACCTTCAGCCTAGTGAGATTTTAACTGCCAAACTGCAGTCAGCTGGCAGTCAGCAGAGGTAGCCTGCAATATTGCATTCTAACCACTGCGCCACAGTGGCTCTTAAAGAAATAAGCAAGGAAATGTAATAGTAATAAACTAACCACAGTGGCTTGGTTCATACCTAAACTCAAATGTAATTGGTTAGTTTGTAGTGGAATCTGTTGTGTATCTAATCATGGAGAAATTGTTTCTCTTGCTTCTGTAAAATAAAAGTACAGGTGCTCCTTGACTTGCAACAGTTCACTTAGTGACCGTTCAGTTACAATGACACTGAAAAAGTGAATTCATGATTGTTTTTCACAATTAAGACCATTGCAGCATTCCCCAGTCATGTGATCAAAATTCAGACACTTGCCACTGACTCATACTGATGCCATTTGCAGTGTCCTGAGGTCATGTGATCACCTTCTGCAGCCTACTGACAAAGCAAAGTCAATGGGAAAACCAGATTTCACTTAGCAACCATGTTACTAACTGGTTGTTCTGTTACTAACTGCAGTGATTCACTTAACAACTGTGGCAAAAAAGGTAATAAAGGGTGGCAAAATTCACTTAACAACTGGCTTACCTAGAAACATGCATTTTGGGCTCCAGTGTGGTCATAAATCAAAGATTACCTGCACAACAAACACCCGCGTAAAAGCAGGTGTTCAAAACCAGGATCTTCTTATTGCAAGCTAAAAGCATTTATCTTCCTCCTACGTAGGGCTGCTTCAGTCCAGAGTGGGAACAGCATTGTAATTCCCTCCCCACCCCAAAAGGAAGCTTATCAGCTGCTCTACGCAGAAACATCTGGCTCTCCAAACAATAGCTTCAATTTACAAATGCCACTGTTTGCATTTCCTACCTTTGATTTCCCTATGACCTCTCTTTTTGCTGCCTCTCCCCACCCGCCCCCGAAATGATATTAGCGAAGCCATACGCCAAAATACACTTATTCGATTTTTTAAAAATAAATGACACAAAATTCTTTCTGCAGCAGAATAACACACGTTGCCCTCCTGAAGATGCAATAGAACTCTATCATATTTTCTTCCTAGATAGGCTTTTATTGCCTCCCCGTCGATCCTCGTAACTCTATGATTTACTGCATGATCTCTCTCAGTCTAAAGTCTAGCCTAGACTCTCCATCCATCGAACGATTACATACAGGATGGCCTATAAACCAGGAAGGAGTTGTCGAGGTAAAGCTTCCGGTTACAGTACCTTGTTTAAGAATCATTCTGACCATTCCCGGCAAGCTGTAAAGTCTTGGGCTGTTTCTCCTGGCCGGCCGTTACAGCTTCCTTGCGAGGCGTGTGTGAGCAACCTGGCTCGGCCTTCCTCCTCGGCATGCTCGGGCAGAGGCGGTCTTTCCCCCCAGAGTATGACCGGCGCTTTCAAGTAAGTCCCGGGGCGTGTCATCCATAAAAGTCATAGGACTCTTTTCCCTTCGTTGTCCTCAACAGAGAAGGAGAGCGAGTCGGTTGGTTAGCACTCCCGAGGCTCTGCTTTGGGGAGAAGGCGAAGGTGCCACGGGGAGAGCTGTTATTGCGGCGACAAACCGCACCACAAAAGACTTCAGGGTCCTATAAAAGCTCATCTGTTTCCAGGACGTAAATTCTCTCTCCTGCCCAAGTTTATTTTTATTTATTTATTTTATTTGTCAAGCATGTATAAGAAAACAGGTATAAGTATAGACATGATTATGAATACATGGGAATATTAGGACAGGGAACGGTAGGATGCTGGTTAAAGACCTCTTAGGAATGGGGTGAGGTGGACAGTAGACAGGCTAAGGTTAAAGTTGTGGGGTTTGGGGAAGAAGTTATCAAAACAAACAAAAAAACAAGGCGATCCCTTTATTCCATGGTGCCTAAATTCTACATTTGCTTCCCATGACAGGTTGAGCATCCTTTGAATCTTTGAACCACCTCAGTAATTTGCGTTTAGATGCGTTTATTGTTTTTCTTTTTCATTCTCCTTCAGTTATTTTATTTTATTCATCAAAAGAGTCACTGGAAATTTCTCAGTCATCTAGATCAAGGTTGTTCCCAAAGGTGCTCCCCCCCCCCCCCAAGGCTATTGGAAAAACAAAGTCCACTTGCCTTTTGGGGAGAAAAAAAGTACCTTTGAGACAAAGCAGCCATCGTGATCCTATAGGAATAGAATAAAAAGAAACTTGTAATAGATACAGGAATATTAATGAAAAGTCTTTAGAAGTATGGTATGCTAAAAAGCATACCATGATTTTAAAGTTTTAAGTTTTTAAATACAGCTGCAAGAAATATATTTCATACAGTTAATGACTTCTAAGCTGGAGAATTGCAGCAAAATACTACATACATAATTACATTTCTGTATGCTTTTGAAATCAATGCTTCAAATTCTAGCAATATTAAAATGTACTGGATCTTTCTGCCAAAAGTCAAAGGTTCATTGTTTGGGATTTATGACATATAATGATTTGGAGAATATAACTTCCTAGAGTTTCTGTCTAGCAATGGATGCTCCATATGATGGCGGTGAAGTAACTGTAGTCATGGAAGAGATAGAAAGCACATACACTTATTCATCCCCAGTGCCATCTAAAAAGAAGAAGAAATATAGAAGTCCTGGAGATCAAGGGGAAAAAACTAAAAAGCCCAGGTGAGTGATTTTTCTATATGAACAATCAGTTGTCGTCAATTGTTGTTTAGGAATTACTATTCCTTATTTTGTCTTTTTGTAAATATTTTAAAATGTATGATGATATTTTCACACGTATACATACTCAGCAAAAATCAACCTGCTCTGTGGCTAATGGCATTTATTACAGAATTAATGGAGTCTGTTGTGAAATTATGATTGAGTTTTTGGATACACCCAGAGGCAGCAAATACATTTCATAAAGGATACCATTCAAAATGTTAAAATATTGGACTATAGTTCCATAACTGAGAAGTAAATAGCCTTATACTCTTACTCGGCAATAATGAGTTTCTTTGAAGAGTTTCATTTTTTAAATTAATTTCATTATGCTTTAAATTAATTCATAGCTTTAGCATTACACGTAAAAATTGTGGTTATAGTTTTTGCTTCTTAAGTAACCTTTGGAGAGAAATTATTATGTAAATATATATGTATACTTTATGTATCTTTATTTTTATGAAGTTATGTATATGTGTTTGTACCTTTGAATTTATTTTTATTTATTGGATTTATGTGTTGCCCAACTCGTCTAGCAACAACATGTAGTTGCCGATTTCTAAGCAACATTTTTTGAAATTGTTTTGCCATTGCCTTTCTCTTATGGCTGAGAGTGAGTGACTGGCCTAAATGTATGCAGCTAGCTTCATGCTTAAGACAGACTTAGAATTCATGGTCACCCAGTATCTTTAACTGTTATACCTAATTGACTGACTATGATTATGACAGTGTTCTGGGGTCAAGTGATCCCCTTTTGCAATTTTCAGAAAAACAAAGTCAATGGGGAAACCAGATTCACTTAACCATTTTACTGCAGTGGTTCACTTAACAAATGTGGCAAGAAAAGTTGTAAAATGGGATAAAACTCACTTAACAAATTTCTTACCGAGCAACATAAATTTTGGGCTCAATTGTGGTTGTAAGTTGAGAACCACAATTCTCACAGGGGATTCTCTGTATATGGGATTCTCACAGAGTTTCCACTTGAGCACTGAATAGATTCAAATTAGCTCACAGAGCATGGTCATTGTCAAGAGTGGGAAAAACTACTGCAAAGCATATGAAAATCATCAGATTGCTTGCATCTGCAGTAATGATAGACACATTAATGGAATAGCATCTGTTTGTGACTTGAGTAGAAGTAGGTCAAGGTATACATATGAGAAATAAATTCTATTACATCTTTAGCAAGACTACAGTAATAATACATTAAATATCTAAAACTCTTCTGTGCTTTTATGATTCCCCAGATCAACTGTCTGGAGCAGCCACTACACTTTGTCAAATGACAGGGTTGGCTCTATAGCAAAATAATGGACTACTGTTGGACTGCTATATTAAAAAAGCACATTTCTATGGACCTGACTTGCATGCAATTGTCTAAAGGTGCTCTAAAAGTTGCTGTTTCAGAGTAATTGCTTATTAACAAAGGCAAGATTAAAGACATAGTTAATAACAGAATTTAGGCCAGCTGACCATTTTTGTTTAGAATGAGAATTAACCTAAGTTAAGATAACTTTTATTGTCATTTTTTGTGAGCACTCTGGTCCACATTAAAAATAAAATTCTGTTGCCTGCTCTCAAGAAAAATTACGTATCTGCCCAAACACATTCAGAACACACATACAGATGCTATATACATATATAAATATCTGCCTGCAGGAGTGGTGCATTCCTACCAGTTTGGACTGGTTTGGCTGAACCGGTAGTGGTTTGCAGCCGGGTTGCTGGAACTGGCAGCGAGCCAGTCCTGCCATGCCCCCGAACTGGCTATGGCGCCACCATCTTGTTTTTCAGTTCTGTGCATGCGCAGAACAATTTTAATTGCACTGCACATGTGCACACAGCGCATACGAGCGAAACAGCAATAGTGCCTGCTGAAACCCACCCCTGACTTGCACCCATACATATACATATACATATACAAATACATATACATATACATATACATATACATACATACATACATACATACATACATACATAATACACACACACACACACACACACACACACATGTATTAATCACTGTCCATTTTGAATACATAGTGGAAAGAGGAAATTTGAGAGTTCATAAGCTTGATGCTATATGCAACAAAACTCTGACTCAATCTAGATGTTCTGTTTTGGATACTACGAAGCCTCCTCCCAGAAAGTAACAAGGAAAACAGACCATGAAGAGAATATGTAGCGTCCCACCCAGACAAGCATCGCTTATATTCCATGTCCTGGATAAACTGCCAATAAACTTTTTTGCCATCCAATAAACTCCTTTGCCATTCACCACTCTCTGCATCACCTTCCTATCTGAAGCAGTAATGCTTCAAGAGAGTCAATTTTTGTCTGTATTCAAGACCTCATTAAGAACTAATAGAAGAATTTGGATGGTATGGGTGTTTTAAAAGTCCCATTCTTTTTCAAGAAATTCTGCTTAAGAGTTTCTCATTCTTATTGCTCTCAACAGTATCCTGAAAAGAGTCCCCATCTCATGCTTTTCATCCTAGATAGCAAAACAAGCCATTATCATCTGTTTTATTATTTACAAGAATATATTAAAAGCAAAGTCTCTGTTCCATGGACCATGGACTAAATAATGATGAATGCCATTAACTTGTGTCTGTTTCAATTTATTTCATGCCATATTGTAATTCTTTTTTGGGGTGGGGGGGGAGAAGATATACCAATACTTTTGGGCACATCTGTAAGTTGAAAATAAAACTTTCTGAGATCAATAGGATTTGCAAGGGAATAAGGTTCTTTAGAATTTGCTTGCACACATAGTTTTGGGATGTTAATTGAACGAAGCTTGTAGTCCTAGTCTTTGTATAATTCTGTTAAAAACTTTTTATCATTGTTTATTGAAAATTCATGTGAAAATGCAGACCAGGAGTAGATGGATAATTTGCTTACATTATAATTTGAGAGGAAACTAGAAAAGTATTTTGCTTGTTTTTCAGATCTGCATATCTTCTGTATTATTATGATATATATCTGAAAGTTCAGCAGGAGCTCCCACACCTTCCTCAGTCTGCAATTAACAAGAAGATCAGTGAGAGTTGGAGGCTGCTTAGTGTAGCGGAGAAAAGTTATTATTTGGAGAAAGCTAAGTTAGAAAAAGAAGGTCTAGATCCGGTAATTAATTTGTTTATAAATATGCTTGTAAGTCTGCAGGTCCTTTGTGTGCATGTATGTGTGTACATGCATATTTTATATGATGTATGTATTGGAAGCTCAAAAACAAATAGAATGCTGTTCTTAGAGGTACTCAGAAGGATAATTAGGTTTCCATGAATTTCTGTTATAGATTTGTAGTCATAGGATGTTACTGTATGGAAAATTCCAAGGTCGTGGAAACTAAATGCCTGCAATATTGGACACTAGTATTCTTTATTATTGATTGCAATGTCAAAGAGCTAATTAATAGCACACAGTAAACCCATTACAATATTTTATATTTTGAATTCAGTATTTATTGAAGATTGATTTTGGCAAATACTTGTTCTCTATAGGAAGCCGCCAGATAGGAAAACTACTGCTGGAAGAATACTTTGTGTGAGATGACTAATATACCTCAGGAATTCCATCAGTTTTATAGTTTAAAGTGTTAATAACAGTAAACACAATATAAGTTATTAAACATGTATGATGCCTGATTTTCGACATCACAGGGTAGCTCACAAACAAATTACAATAAAAACAATATTTTTTTAAAAAAAGGTGCCAATCACAAAATGACAGTTTATATTTATATACATTTATCTGGCCTTCCTCACAGAAAGCCAGATAAATATAGTTAAAATTAGAGAAGGTGCGAGGGTGAGATGAAAAATTTGCTTAGAATAGGAGTGGGGGGTGGAGGTTTGCCTTAGAAAGCTGGCAAAGAAACCACTGAAATAGAGCCAAGCTGATATGACTCCATATTCTGTCTTATCTTTTTCCATAGAACTCAAAGTTGTCTTCCCTGACTGCTGTAGTTCCAGATATTCCAGGTTTTCGTAAAATCCTCCCTCGTTCTGATTACATAATTATTCCTAAAGGAAGTCTGCAGGATGAGAAAAATAAGCCACATGTGGAACTTCATGTGACCCAGGGCCAAACAGCACTGGAAGGACAAGCAGCTGCTACTAATGTCACAAGTGTTTCCCATAGTACTGTGCAGAACATACTTTCAGTGGACTCCAGCCAAATTGGCATTTCTGAGCAGTGCATTGCCATTGAAGGGGTATCTGAAGATTCCACCTCATTTGTTCAGGCAGATACAATAGAAGAAGTTGTCGCGTCAGAGATCTTGTCTGCTGCACATAAAGTGGCTGGCGATATCTTCCTGGATGAGGAGGCCCCTTTAGAAGCAGGCGATGGATATCCTTGCCAAGCAACCAGTGTGGTTATTGAAGAAACTTTGGTTAACACCTCAGAGGCAGCAAATGGGAGCATGACTGTGGCACAGCCACAGGCTTCGCATGGCCTTTCTGTGGTAACAGTGGTGACTAGGAGAGTAAGTAAAATGCTCCCTTTAAAGGAGAATTGCATTTGAGATCTTAATGAATTACTTGTGAGCTGTTTTGCCAGAAAGTGTCCTCAGAATTTTAGAATTGACTCCAATGTAGAAAACAAGCAGTTTCATTGCCTCTATCTTTTATTTCTAGGACAGACAAGAAAGTAATTCTGCAAGCCCCACTGCACAGTTCATTATGATGCCTCTTACAACCCATTCTGTTTTGGAAAATCCAGCATCAATCAAACTGGTCAGTAAAAGAAATGCTGTTATCAGGTGTCTTGGAACTACATAATATTCAGTAACCGAATCATAATGTATCAGCAGATCATCGAATATGTCTAGGATAAATTGAACACGATTCTAAATTGAAGCATTTTTCTGCGGTCTCAAACCTCCCCATATATAAGTTCTGAAACCAAACTTTTACTTTCATCACTTTACAAAGAGGAGCACATTTGAATTTATATTGAAATATGCGTTCCCTGAATGTTTAATATAGGCCGCCTGGGTTGATTTTCTCCCGTTACTTCTACCTATATCCCACTTTATATAAAACCCTTATCTTTAAACAGTTTAAATGGACAAATTGCTTTAAGTTTTAAAGGTTTCCGAGGAGAGATATAGTTCAACCAATAAACAGGAATTCCATTTCCACTCTTATTAGGAATAAGCATTCACAAATAAAATGAAAAAGGATTTTAAATGCATCATATGTACTCTGTTAACAAAGGGGTAGGCAATATAGTTTGGTCCAGGTAGTTTAGGTTTTAACTCCCATGAGCTCCAGCAAGAAAAAAGAATGGAAATTTTAATCCTGAATGTAATAATGATATTTAATTATTTCCCATTAGTTGTGTACATGAGATCCTGAATGGACAATAGAAAGAAAATGATTTGGGACTTATGATTGAATGCCTTGGCTATTCTAGCCTGCATCTGTTAGCTTTAGTGTTGCACCATTTGTGTGTAACTTGCAAACCTTCACTCCATTCTCCCTATCAAATACAATAGCCTTTGTCTTTGATACATAAATGTTCAGGACAATACTTCTAATTATATGATATATCTCTTTATTGAAAATTAGGTTCTAAAATAAAACTAAACATAGAAAAACATTTACGATTATAGATAGGAATGTCATATGAGGCACACACAAACACACAAGCACACACACACTTTTAAATTATTTTACTTCAGATGTTTATTTTGATGGTACTGCAATTCACAATCCATGTTGTTGATATTTCTGATGCTTACATTCAATTCGATCATTTGAGGCATCTGTCTAGTTACTTGAAATCCAAGTAAGTTATTGCTGCCAGGTAAAATCGACTGCCAATAAAAAATGGTTCTGATATCTTGATTGTCTCCAAAAGCATAATTTCTGATTTACAATAGTTAATGTTCTACTCCAAAAGGACTGCAAAATTATCCATGACTTTGACTGATTTTGCTACTAAAGATTTAGGCTAGTATCATTTTGTCATCTGGAAGCAAGGTGATTTTATATTCCATATGAAACATCTCAGGCTCCTGGTAAAACTAGCTTTCCTTCCTTAGCTGTAGTTAGTTGTCATCCAATCTTTAAAATTGAGAGTGCTTTTTCCCCTATCTCAAATGCCATTTAGGATTATTCTCCAATTCATAAAGCAGTAAAAGACTATGGTGAACTCATAAAAGAATTCCATATATTTGCCTAACCTTATAATATTTCTAAGTACTTTATTTGTGAAGAATTTACTTCGGTTAATATAGAATCTTGGCAGGAAGAAGTAAACTTATGCTTTCCTCATAAAAGAAGCAATATATCAAATCTGCAAAGGATGCAGTAAAAGTTTCTCAGAAATTTTTTTATTTTTCTTTGCTGCTTGTTCCTAGATCCTTCCTGCTCTCTAGTAGTATTGGCTAATGTTTCTGGCAGTGCTGGGTAGGATAGAAGTGGTTCTCCACCATTTTTATCCTGATCATTCATCATTGCAACTTTGACTTTAAAGCAAGACTACTTCCTGGAACCAGATAAGATATAGATTTGTTAACAATTACTGTACATTATAGAGTGACATGAGTTTACTTTTGAAGAAAGAGTAAATGCACTATAAACACAAAATAACATTTTGTTGCATCGCCTGAATCAACTTGAATCAAGACATATCTAGAAAAAAATTAAAATGATTTATAATGAACTAAATTCTTACTTTTTTATTTTAACATTTAAAAATATAAGAAAAAAAGAACTAGAAAAAATTATAAAATAGCTTAATTTGAGTAAGATTCTTAAAATAACACCCAGTTATTGTAGTGTTACATATAAAGATGATCTTATATCATTCTGATACTTTGCATCAATATGAAAATGAAACAAAATCACAATAATTAAAAAAGAAGCCTATATGATAACAATAAATCAAAGTGGGCAATTAATAAGAGTTTCTTTCTGATCCAAGATTCATCCCAATTAATAACAGTGGTGCAAACTTTTAAAAGAAAGGGAAGAAGAAGTTGTTACTCAGTTTGGATATTCAGATATTAAATATAAACCCGTTGCCCTCCATAATAAATGTGATTTGCATAGCTGATGCAATGTCATCCCCCCCCCCCTTTGGGGCTCAATAATCATGTCCTTTGACTGCTTTATACAGTGGGGCAAAAAAGTATTTAGTCAGCCGCCAATTGTGCAAGTTCTCCCACTTAAAAAGATGAGAGAGGCCTGTAATTGGCATCATAGGTAGACCTCAACTGTGAGAGACAAAATGTAAAAAAAAACCCCAAACAATCATATTGGCTGATTTGGAAAGAATTTATTTGCAAATTATGGTGGAAAATAAGTATTTGGTCACCTACAAACAAGCAAGATTTCTGGCTCTCACAGACCTGTATCTTCTTCTTTAGGAGGCTCCTCTGTCCTGCACTCATTACCTGTATCAACGGCAACTGTTTGAAATTGTTATCAGTATAAAAGACACCTGTCCACAACCTCAAACAGTCACACTCCAAACTCCACTATGGTGAAGACCAAAGAGCTGTCGAAGGACACCAGAAACAAAATTGTAGACCTGCACCAGGCTGGGAAGACTGAATCTGCAATAGGCAAGCAGCTTGGTGTGAACAAATCAACTGTGGGAGCAGTAATTAGAAAATGGAACACATAAAAGACCACTGATAATTTCCCTTGATCTGGGGCTCCATGCAAGATCTCACCCCGTGGGGTCAAAATGATCATAAGAATGGTGAGCAAAAATCCCAGGACCACACGGGGGGACCTAGTGAATGACCTGCAAAAAGCTGGGACCAACGTAACAAAGGCTACCATCAGTAATACACTACGCCGCCAGGGACTCAGATCCTGCAGTGCCAGACGTGTCCTGCTTAAGCCAGTACATGTCCGGGCCCATCTGAAGTTTGCTAGAGAGCATTTGGATGATCCAGAAGAGGATTGGGAGAATGTCATATGGTCAGATGAAACCAAAATACAACTGTTTGGTAGAAACACAACTCGTCATGTTTGGAGGAGAGAGAATGCTGAGTTGCATCTAAAGAACACCATACCTACTGTGAAGCATGGGGGTGGCAACATCATGCTTTGGGGCTGTTTTTCTGCAAAGGGACCAGGACGACTGATCCATGTACAGGTCAGAATGAATGGGGCCGTGTATCGTGAGATTTTGGGTGCAAACCTCCTTCCATCAGCAAGGGCATTGAAAATGAAACGTGGTTGGGTCTTTCAACATGACAATGGTCCCAAACATACCATCCGGGCAATGAAGGAGTGGCTTCGTAAGAAGCATTTCAAGGTCCTGGAGAGGCCTAGCCAGTCTCCAGATCTCAACCCCATAGAAAACCTTTGGAGGGAGTTGAAAGTTCGTGTTGCCCAGTGACAGCCCCAAAACACCACTGCTCTAAAGGAGATCTGCATGGAAGAATGGGCCAACATACCAGCAACAGTATGTGCCAACCTTGTGAAGACTTACAGGAAACATTTGACCTCCGTCATTGCCAACAAAGGATATATAACACAGTATTGAGAGGAACTTTTGATATTGACCAAATACTTATTTTCCACCATAATTTGCAAATAAATTCTTTTCAAATCAGCCAATGTGATTGTTTGGGTTTTTTTTTTTACATTTTGTCTCTCATAGTTGACGTCTACCTACGATGCCAATTACAGGCCTCTCTCATCTTTTTAAGTGGGAGAACTTGCACAATTGGTGGCTGACTAAATACTTTTTTGCCCCACTGTATGTAGAGCAAGTATACTGTCTCCCTTTCTCATGAATAAAATAATTTCAGTTACATTGCAGTTACTGACTCAATATTTTGAGTTAAATATTCCTGATTTGTATTTATAAAAAATAAAATTCCAACAATACCTCTGATTTTAGATTCTCTTGTTAAAATTATACAACCATTTGAAAACATAACAAGAGACATTATAATACAACTGGAAATAAAATATACAATAGCAGAGTTGGAAGTGACCTTGGAGGTCTTCTAGTCCAACCCCCTGCCTAGGCAGGAAACCCTATACTGTTTCAGACAAATGGCTATCCAACATCTTCTTAAAGACTTCCAGTGTTGGGGCATTCACAACTTCTGGAGGCAAGCTGTTCCACTGATTAATTGTTCTAACTGTCAGGAAGTTTCTCCTCAGTTCTAAGTTGCTTCTCTCCTTGATTAGTTTCCACCCATTGCTTCTTGTTCTACCCTCAGGTGCCTTGGAGAATAGTTTGACTCCCTCTTCTTTGTGGCAACCCCTGAGATATTGGAACACTGCCATCATGTCTCCCCTAGTCCTTCTTTCTATTATGGATAATGAAAATCAGTCAGCATAATACAAGTATAAATAATAGGATGTAATAAAAGCAGCTGTCTCAACTATTTGTTTATTCTGCTCCCAAATCTTGAATAAAATTATACTTCCTGCTATATGCAAGAAGCAATGCAATACTTTAATATGAGATTATCCTAGATCATATAATATTTGTCTTGAGCAATAACTCATAATGACATTTGAGGTAGAAACAAAGCTACATATCTGTTCTATTGGAGCAAAACTTCTTGTGCCTTATGCCACTTAGTTTTGTAAAGTAATCTATATCCTTTCACTTCAGACAACTACTTACACTCGGAGGGGGCACGGAAATTGCACCAATCCTGGCTGTGCCTTTACTTACGTTACCAGACATAAGCCACCAAAATGCCCCATGTGTGGAAACTTTCTGGGAGGGAAGTGGATCCCTAAGGTATGGTGAAATTAATTTTAAACATATGACATTGCATTGAGGGACTTTTGTTTGTTTTGGGTTGTATCTGTGAAATGTTTATGTGTTACAACATTATTATTTGTACAAGTGATGTTTTTTTAAATATACAATATACATTACATAAATACTGTATATGTAATGAATAGCATTGCAAATTTATTTGCTATTTTAACTAATTTCCAAGGGAAAAATGCTTTAGGATATCTTCTACCTTAACTGAACTAAATTTAATTATGAAATAAATTATTATTTTGAAATTCTAGATTTATTTTAAAATACAGCTTATTGTTTGGGTATTTAAATGGGTTATGTAGATGGATTTGATTTTTTTATTCAAAGTTTTGTATTTCACTCTTTTATGATTTACAAAATGATTAATTACTTAATATAAATTAAAATCAAAGTCATAACAATAGAGAAAATCCTGTTTCAAAGTATAATTGTCATTGTTTGATTCTCAAAATTTAAAAGAGTTCTGCCTCCCCCCCCTGAAGATGTAGGTTAATTTTTCACAGGGTGCCATGTACAGTATCTGTAGCAGATTCAGATATTACATATTTAATGCTGAATTGAGATGTTAGAGAAGTTTAGAAAGCATGATCAGATCTACTTGTTTCTTATTTCTCTAACTTCTTGATTAAAAATTATGAAGAATGAATTGTTTTAATTTGTCATAATCTTAAGAATTCTGAAGAGTTCTGAGTTTGATGTTTTCATTGCACTGTTGTTGATGTGGCCCAGTTTTTCCTCATCTTTGGCAACTTTAAGATGTGTGAATTTCAACTCCAGAACTAACTTGGAGAGTTGTTTGTTTTTGTTTTGCAGGAGAAACCTCTAAAAGGCAAATCTGAACCAGGTTCAGGGCTACCAATAAAAACGTTGGGCCTGAAAAAGAATCAACTACCATTAACTTTTGGACAGGCATTGGTTCAAGATAATCCTGCTAAATGTGTGCTAGAAAGTTCAGAAGCAGTTACGCAGCTTCTCAATGCATCCCCTGTTGAGGGGCAAATGCAGGAGACTGAATGGGAAGAAGTGATAATCTCTGAGGCTCATATTCTTGCAAACAATGTACGGTCAGAAGACCAAGGAGGTGCCACTACCATTATTCAGCTTCAGGAGAGCCTTGCACAGGTAGAGCCATCGTTGGAACAGAAGGAGAGAGAAAATGAGCCATCTGCTGAGACAACAAATGTTCCCAGTCCTATTTCACACCCATCTTCTACTGTGAAAAATACAACAGGGTAAGTCAAATTCATGTGCACCAAAAATGGGGTATAGGTTAACATTGTGTCAGAGTGCAACACATAACTTAGATTAAAATAAACCAATGTTTTATCCGGGGTTCTCCAAGAACTTTTGTTTTGCCAACGTTTTCAGATAAAATTTTAGTTCTGAATCTATAAAGGTAAAGGTTTCCCTTGCACATATGTGCTAGTCGTTCCCGACTCTAGGGGGCGGTGCTCATCTTCGTTTCAAAGCCGAAGAGCCAGTGCTGACCGAAGACTTCTCCATGGTCATGTGGCTAGCATGACTAAATGCCGAAGGTGCATAGAACGCTGTTACCTTCCCACCAAAGGTGGTTCTTATTTTTCTATTTGCATTTTTACATGCTTTTGAACTGCTAGATTGGCAGAAGCTGGGACAAGTAATGGTAGCTCACTCAGTTACGCTAGGGATTCAAACTGCTGAACTGCCAA
Source organism: Natrix helvetica (assembly GCF_964273705.1). NCBI lineage: Eukaryota > Metazoa > Chordata > Lepidosauria > Squamata > Natricidae > Natrix > Natrix helvetica. The sequence continues at coordinate 284,517,770 of NC_138548.1, forward strand.
CAAGCACTGATCAACAAGCTCAGCGTCTTAGCCATTGAGCCACTTTCTGAAGCTAAATCCATGAGTTAAAGCTAGCTTTTTAAAAATGTTTTTCTGTGACTCCTAACAAAGTAGATTAAGAGTCAAAACGTTGTCTTTGTGACTGTTATGGCAGGAATTTCCTGTGAGATTCTTAATTACATTTCTTTCCTTTTCAGCGGTGATGCAATTGGTGCTGTACCTAAGGGTGTGGAGCAGAAGAGCAAAGCAAAACCCAAGCCTTCCTTGCTGGCTGCTGCGAGACCCATGAGAGCCATTTTGCCCGCTCCTGTTAGATTGGCAAAAGAAACTAACCAAGAACAGACCTCTTGCGGACAGTCATTTAGAAACAGTGGTAAAAAATAAGTCAAATTTATGCTATAGTTTCTGAATTGTAGGCTTTCATTGTATTTGATGGGTAAGCTTAGATGTAAGTTAGATTTAGACTCTTAAGTTATTTTTTAAATACTTCATCACTAGAGCTAATGAATAGTGCAACTGAAATTACAAAAAATCAGTGTAACAAAATGAAACAGTCATAAAAAAATTAAAAAATTACAGTTGAGTTACATAAAAACATTAGTTAATTTACAGTTCAAAATGTGTGCCTAAATCACGGGTGTCCAAACTTGGTAACTTTAAGACTTGTGGACTTCAACTCCAAGAATTCTGGGAATTGAAGTCCACAAGTCTTAAAGTTACCAAGTTTGGACATCCCTGGCCTAAATGCTTGAATCCCCCCCCCCCCCCAAAGTTTTGATTTGGTGTTGAAGAGAGCAGAAAATCAAATGAGATTTAGAGATGACTTGTCCAATTCCATCTTTCCTGGAGCACTTATTGTAAAATTTGACGTAATTCAGTATGTTGCTTACTAATGTTAAAATGTCCATTTACCTGTTTTTTCAAGAAGAAAGTTCCCCAATAAGACTCTCAGGATTAAAGCCAAATACTCTGAAGCAGCTGGGTCAGAATCCTATTCAAGCATCCAGTGCTGAAGATCAGAAGGTAATTTTAGATTTTGCCAAAATGCTTGCTTTTCTGTTCTTCAGTTTACTAGTTAATTAGTTTGAATTCAGTCTTCTAATGGAAAGCAGTTAGAACCAGTTCAGAGAGTTTATACTGTAGGTACTTCTCTACAGTACCAAATGGGAGAGGGCTGAATTGATTTCTCCACGCTTCATGGAATCTTGACCTACTTTGGTGAAACCCCACACATCTTGGAATTTAGCAGTTTTGAGTGGAGGAAGTAATGTAACTTTAAAAAATTGTGAACTTTGATTCTGCTGATGTATTTTTTTTTTGTCAGAAAACTTCACAGTACACCTCACTTCATGTTTCTGTCTTGCCTTCTTGTTCTCTGTCTAAAGCTTCACTGCAGCACAAACAGCTCAACATCTCAGGTCAAAGTGGTGGAGGTCAAGCCAGATGTTTTCCCTTCTTATAAATATAGCTGCACTGTAACCTTGGTAAGAATAATTGACAATTGGAAATCCGTAATTGCAGTACCCAAATGCTGTGTGTGTGTGTGTGTGTCTGTGTGTGTGTGTGTGTGTGTGTGTATGTATGTATGTATGTATGTATGTATGTATGTATGTGTGTTACAACCCCTGGTATGCCTAAATATCCCAGTAAGGGTATGGCTAGCTGATGAGAGCTAATTAGCTCGAAATAGATCTATACTAGTCTCCCTTTATTTATTTATCAGTACAAATATATATATGTATGTATAGTACGTTCTGCTTCAGATACCATGAAGCCTCCTCCCAGAAAGTAACAAGGAAAACAGGTCGTGAAGAGGATGTGTAGCATCCCAGACAATATTGCGGACTCTCGACAAGCATCACTTATTTGCCATGTCCTGGATAGAAGGGAGTGAACTGCCAAATCATATTTTGTGCCATCCTCACCACTCTCTGAGCTGCAGTAATGTTTCCAAACCTGACAGTAATGCAATACGTCAGGATGCTCTCAATCATCCCTCTATAGATAGTGTTAAGGACAGGGGAAGAAAGATGTACTTTCCTCATGCAACACAGTAAATGCAGGCACTGCTATACTTGCTTTTCCAGTGTCTCACTGTTGAGCAATCTAGCCAGCCTACCAAGCTTGCTACCAAGAAAGAGAATAAGAAATAGTACACGAAAGAAATCAAAGGTGTAAAGCAAAAAAAAAGGAAGTGTCACAATCTAGTTCACCATTCACTAGTCCTCTTGCAAAGAAAACCAGTTTAATGTGTTTTCATACCTGCCTGTGTGTCATAATAATGCAGTGAAATGGAAATTGTTATCTGACTTGATATTAATCCATAATAAATATGTTTTTTTCTTGGCATTTTGGTGAAAGTTTAATACTTCTCTATATTTATACCAATATTAATAATTTAGGTTTGTTTGCATGACCCCCTCCTGATTAACTACGTTTTGGATGAATAGCTTCCCCTGATTGATAGCATAGCAACCAATTCCATAGTTTTGTACTGCTGATATTTGAAAAGATATTCTGGAAAATGTAGTAAAGTTAAAATAAGAGTGGATACACATTTGAGTTTTCTATATAGGATTTGGGATTGGCAACCTTACGTGGTAGAGGGAAATGCAAGAACCCTTCCTGCACTTATGTGTATACTAATCGGCACAAGCCAAGAGTCTGTCCCCGTTGTGGCTACAACCTTGCCAAAGACAGAACTGAGAAAGCAGCGAAATCTGTGGTGAGTTACGGTTACTTTAAGCTGAGTCTGTGATTTTGAAGTCCATAGGACCTTATATCTGAATAAATCTCTATAGGATTAGCCTAGGGATAAAGCAAATCTCTGCAAGTTGATCTAATGTTATTGTCCTGAAACAACCCCCCCCCCCTTTATTTTTCCCTTCATTTTTAATGATATCTTCTTTGATGGCATATAATTTATGGCTAAAAATATGTAATGCATTTCTCAGACTAATTGTGCCCATGCGACAATGTCATGTCAGTTTTGTTGGTTTGGAATTCTGTCCTTTTAAAATAATAATTGACAGAAAGAATCAGACGGATAATGCTGAGAAGTTACTGATTTAATGGAGATATTTCTGCTTCCTTCCCCATCCACAAATTGAATGGAAATTTGCAGTTTATTGTAATAGGAATCATTGTGAACAGTGAAAGGTGACCATGTACAGGTAGTCCTTGACTTACTATCACAATTGAGCCCAACATTTCTGTTGCTAAGTGAGACATTTGTTAAGTAAGTTTTGCTCCATTTTATGACTTTTCTTGCCACAGTTGTTAAATGAATCACTAACTTGTTAAGAGAATCTAGCTTCCCCATTGATTTTGCTTGTCAGAAGGTCGCAAAAGGTGATCTCATGACTATGGGACATTGTGACTGTCATAAATATGAGTTAGTTGCCAAGCATCTGCATTTTGATCACATGACCACGGGGGATACTGCAAAGGTTATAAGTGTGAAAAACAGTCATAAGTCACATTTTTCAGTGATGTTGTAACTTTGAACAGTCATTAAATGAACTGTTGTGAATTGAGGACTACCTATATTTAGAATTTAGACTTGTAGGTGAGCTACTTCACCTTTGAACTTTTCTTACCTGCATACCTCTTTTATTCAAATGTTTCCAGTGACTCATTTTGATTTTTCAATACATAAGTTCAGAAATCTGTGACAAAATACAGATCATTGCCAAAATGGTCTAACATTGAGTGTTTTCAGACACTCTACTGAAGCAGTTCAGTTTGTGAAGTCTTTTTCCCTTGGGCTAACAGGAATTGGGAATTCAGTAGCAGTGCAGTTGTAGGACATTCTGATTTTCCAGCAACTGGATTTAAAACCTTATCTTTCTCAATTTACTTTTTAACTAGTTTTCCTTGAAGGGGAAGGAAATTGATATAGCCACAGTATAGTGTAATAATGAGTTCCCTCTCTTTATCAAGCATACAGCCTGAGATCTAGTACACTAAGTCTTCCAACTAAATAAAATAAAATTTAATTGTGATAAATGGTTTTTGTTATTCCATTTTTATCATTTTTTGCACCACTGCCAGTGGATTGACTGTATTTTGTATCCATTAGCGGTTTTCTCTAAACATCAGAAAGATGGCAGAAATTTACCCTGCCCGAGTAAGATAATTATTAACAAGTGGCTTGACAGATAATTAAGATAATATGTTTTTTTGTAGGAAGTAACTTCTAGCCCTGCACATGTACTAAATACCAATGAACCTCTAATTCAGTCTCAAAAAGAGATCCAGCGCCAGTCCACTCTGCAACTTCTACGCAAAGTAATTCAGATCCCTGAAAATGAATCTGAACTCTCAGATGTTTTTGCACTGATTCATGAGCTCAATAGCTCACGGCTCATCTTGTCTAACATGAACGAAGAAATGGTTACCATTGAGCAGACTTCCTGGTCAAACTATTATGAGTTTCCTTCTTCCCAATGCCTTCTCTGTAACAGCCCTTTATTCAAAGGAGGGCCAAAGTAAGTGAAATTACAATTATTGCCACTTTTCTGAACCTTACCATGGTACATTTCCTTTTGAAAATTCTCCACAACGAAACTTAGAAACGATGGCTGTTGCATTTGTATTTTTGTCACATTAATGACTGAAATGAAATGAAACTGTAAGAACTACTACTTGTCCATACCCATCAAGAATAGGTTATTATGTTTATTTGCTCTTTTCCCCATGTCTTCATCCCAGAACTTGATTAAATCTTTTTTTTAATCCTGTATCTTGAGAAAATTACCTGGCTAATCTAATTTTGTTAATTGAGATTCAGAAAGCTTTTAAGAGCCATACAATCACAGTACAGGAAATATAATCTGAACAGACATTATGTCAATGAGGTACAGCTCACTTTTCTTCAGAAAGGAATAGAAGATAATTTTAGTATCTGATTGTCTGCTCTTTTGCAATTTTCCTCTTCAACTGCATTAGCGGGATGAGGTGTTGGGTTTTTCCCCAAGCTGATCAAAAGGCTGATAGTTATCAAAACAGGGAGCAAAAGAGGCAAACTTCCACCCTTAAATGTTAAAAAAAGTATGAAGAAACAGATGAGAGCTGTACTAAAATTTATCCCCAAATTGTTGGAGACGTAGCCACAAGTCTGGAACATTCTACCATATGTGGTGGACATGCCCCATCACAAGGAAATACTGGTGCAAAATATGGAAATGGTTGGAGGAAATTACGAGCAAAAAACAGAACTAAAACCAGAAGCATTCTTATTAGGACTATTAGATCAAAAAATAGATAAACAACTTCAATACATAATAATCCATATACTCACTGCAGCTAGGATTGCTTTTGCACAAAACTGGAAAAAAATCAATACACCTGTAGATGAAACAATAACCAGAAAAGTACTCGAATGTTCAGAGATGTACAAAATGACAATGGAACTAAAAGAAAGAGAAGAATCGGATTTCTATAAAACTTGGAATAGAATTTATAAGTGGCTAGAAAACAGAAGCCAAAACAGAAAATAGAGAATGTAAATATAATAGTGATATAAATAATATTATTATATGTTACTACTACAGTTGTTAAATTATAGAACAAAGTAAAAGCAATAGGAAGGCAATGCAAAATAGAGAACTAGAAAGGCTAAACATGAAAGCCAATACAATGCTTTACATTATCTATGTTTTGTGTTTTGTTTTTTCTTGTGTTTTTCTTTCTGTTTTTTAAAGACAGATAAGAGCTGTGTGACCCTCAAGACAACTATGTATGGGTGTCTTATTTGAATGTAGAGCTCTTCCTGAAATTCTTGCCTTTTAACTCTAACCTTTCAGATATATAATATTAATCTGAGACCCTAGATTCTTGTACCTTGAATCAACCATTTCCACTTTAGATTGCCAGGAAGAAACACAGATAGATAGTTACTTAACCATGTTTAGTTGAGACTTAGTAGGCAGCTGTATCTAGAGAGGCTTGGCTGATATCAGAAACTCGGCAGAATTGGCCATGGTTATTGTTTGAATGAGGTGGTGGTGGTAGGCTGCCTGGACATTCCAAGATTGTTAAAACTGGGGAATGAAAAAAAAATGGCCTAGTTGTATAGCATTGCCACAAAATTACATACATTACATCAAGATTAGTTTTACCTTAGTGGGACTGAAGGGAACTGTGTTCCAACAGTATATAGTCTTGCCTGCCTCATCAGTAAGATAGCTACTTTGAAAATGCTTCGATTTTACTTCTATATAGTTAAGCATTATAGAAAGACCCCTCTTCCATGCGTTTCATGGGTCAATATACATTCTTATCTTCTGTTTCCATAGCTCCCTTGCAGGCCCTCAGGAATGCTGGTTGTTAACAGCTAATCGGCTGCAAGTCGTCACTGCCCAGCTCAAGGTGTGTGTGAATGTGCAGTGCTTGGCCCTTCACAGCTTCAGTGATATCTACACTGGTGAGTTAAAAGCATGGAGGCTTTTATAAAATTGGAAGCTTTGAGGGGCAGAATACATTTAGAGTGTCCATTTTCTCCCTTTATTTATTTAGTGAAGCTGGGTTGTGCCTTTTTAATTTATTAACTCGGAGTTTGAGATAACATTATTTTATGGTCTGTGTAGCTTTTTCAAATCCATAATAACAACTGTTCTGTTTTTCAATTATAGGTTTGTTTAATATTGGTAATAAGCTTTTAGTGAGCCTAGATCTTCTGTTTACAATAAGAAACCATATAAAACTTGGTGAGGATCCTAAAGTGACAATTAGCAAGATTTTGGAAACTGTGCAGGAATACACAGGTATTCATATTACATCTTTTTTCTGCCTTTGCTACAGCTTTCACACATTACTTTGTAATACATTAATTTTGCTCTAATTTTGCACGCCCCCCTGCTTTCCTCAGAGAGAAACCTGAGCACTGAAGAAGGGAATCAGCTTGAGGAACTGCTGTGCAATGGATACTGGGCCTTTGAGTGCCTCACTGTCCGAGACTACAATGATATGATCTGTGGTGTCTGTGGCATTGCACCAAAAGTTGAAATAGCTCAGAGGAACGTGGAAAGTGTTTTGTCACTGAAAAACATTGAGGTAGACCAGGAATCCATTATTTTAAAAGCTGCACTTGTTTGTTAATGTTGATGTGCATGTTTTGTTCAAACATCTTCATCCTTCTACTGTAGAATCTATAAAGGTGGGCCTTTTTTATTTCAGCAAAATTGATGAGTTGGTTTTAACACTGTTAATACTCCCTTTTAAATAAAAAACAATGCAACAACGAAAGAAACAAGAACAAAAAGTGCTAACAGTTTCTTGGGGAAGATTAAAATGATATGTGCAGTAAAAAAATTAAACATTGATACTTTTCTTTCCTCTTTTTTTCAATGCTAGTTTACCTGGCCAGAATTCTTGGCATCTAGTGAGGTAAATGTGGAAGATTTTTGGTCAACCATGGAGACAGAAGTCATAGAACAAGTGGCCTTTCCCTCCAGTATACCTATCACAAAGTTTGATGCCTCCATCATAGCTCCCTTCTTTGCACCACTAATGAGGAGCACCATAGTAGTCAACACAGAAAGGGAGAAGAATCTTGAATCGCATGTAATCCCAGGTGGCAATCAACGTTCTTGTCTTATTTACATTTTCAAGCAGTAGTTTTGATGGTATCCAAAGTGGCACTAAGATTAAAAACTCAGTATGCTTTGCTGTAAAGGAATGTGCCTTAATGAGACTGTGCCATCTTAGATTGCACACTACCCCCAGATATGCATGTACTGGGCTGGATAGGGATAAATATGTAATAGTTATTTTTTTCCTGTGGAATATAGGTGTAGGGACAGCTTTTAAAGCAAGGCTTTCATGCTCATAATAATGCTTCCATTAACGCTTCCAGCGTTTATATTAGACATGGTTTTATTTCTGTGAATTCTGATTGATGGACATGACATAGATATGGCCTTCAGACATGGGATTAACGCTGTGTCCTCCCTTGTGGAAATGAAGCTGATCTGGGTGCGTGCAATTACTGAGAATTCTATCTTGCGTTTTCAGGTAATGCAAGTGTTCTAGTGAGGCTGATTCAGGATGAAATTTGTAAAGTGGAACAGATTGGTTCCTACGGTGAGGAAGAACTGCAGAATTTCTTGACACAGTGCAGCATTCCTTGGGAGGAGGGCGACTCCAAGGTAATCACAGTGTTCTTCAAGCATACAGCCATGCTTTGCTTTTGAAGGAAGCACTACTTCTGTGCAATGGCTGCATAATGTAATGTCTCTCTTTCTATAATAACAGCAATAGCACTTAGACTTATATACCACTTCACAGTGCTTTACAGCCCTCTGAGCAGTTTACTATGTCAGCATATCCCCCCCCCCCAACAATCTGGATCCCCATTTTACTGACCTCTGAAAGATGGAAGACTGAGTCAACCTTGAACCCCATCAGAATCAAATTCCAGGTTGTGGGCTGAGTCAACCTGAAATACTGCATTCTAACCACTGTGCAATCATGGGTCCTTTCTTGTGTATTAAATCTGTAAAATTAAATGATTTTAATTTCACAAATTATCAATAATGATGAAGTGCATTTCACCATAAAGCTGCCCAATTTTTTTGTGGCATTCTGAAGCAATATAAGCCCTGTGGACCCCTGTTTAATCACCCTCTGCTAGATGACCAGCAGTTGTGCCACATTTTGCCTTCCTAACTTTTCTGTCTCTATCCTCCACTCTGCTTGCTGATGGCTATTTGTAAGCTAAGACTGTTTGAAAAACTCAGCTGTCTACATTTTCTCTTTGTTTCTTAGGAACAGCTATGTCTTTCTCTTCTGGCTCTTTGTGATTTTGTACAGAATGGGACACAAATAAGTCAGCCTCCAGAATTCCTAACAGGAGGGAAAATCTACAAAGTGTGTCCACATCAGGTGAGGCTATCAAAAAAACCAAAAGAGATACTAATATGGAAAGGTGTTCATAATGAAACTGGCCACTGTGAATATTCCAAGAGTGGAAACAAACCCATGTAGTTTAGAAGTTTTGTTGAAAGCCTGAAGCCAAAAACCATTGTTGTGTTGGGAACATGGAAGAATGTTTGAAGAGGCTTAGTTTTGAGCGTTCCAGCTATTCTTTCGTTCTGAGAAGGGCTGTAGTTTTGTGACTCATTATGTGGCTGGTTTTTCCCCCCCAATCTAGTCAATGCAGCAGCAGGAGCCAGTCATGTCACTGTTGTTGTTGGTTTAAACTAGATTAGTTAGAGTGGCATCTTAGATAAAATATGGGACAGAAAAATGGAACTGTGCACACAGCCAGGTAGAATGTTAATCACAGCTGCATAACTGCTATTCTGCCCTACAGTCATTGTGGTATTTTTTAAAATAAAACTTTGAAATAATGGAGATGGATGGGTGGGTTTACAAAATTTATTTTATAGGTAGATAATGCAAAGGGATACTTCACAAGCTTGCTTCACACATATGTTGCTAATGTTCCTAAGACTACATATATCAGGAAGAATGCCAATTGCTTCCTTAGGTTTGGGCCTAACAGGAAAGCTACAAGAAAAAGAAAAGGCTGTTGCCTACAAATAATTGGCCAATGTTTTTTTTTAAGAACCAGTTTTTAAGAATAAGTGTTTAAATTAGTAAACACTTGTAGGAGAGAGAAGATAATGGAAAGGCTTGTTGTTTGGTTTAACTGCTATTTGTTTTGTACCAGATTGCACATCTGTTTTCTTATTGTTTCTTTTGGGGTTTTATTTGAAGGTTTTCAATTTTATTAAAAAGGTTTCCTTGATCGAATTTTCTGTGATTTGGTTGGTAATTTTCATTCAGTATTGGCTACTACCTTTTTTTTTTTTACCCTGAAATATAAAAGAAAGTAATAGCAACAGCTGCACCCAAGGTCTCAGTGTTTTCTGTGCTTAAAGAGAAAAAAGGGCAAGAGAGAAACAAAAACCCTGGAAGCCACATGAGTTTTAGTGAAATGAAACACAATCAATTTCATGTGTTTTAATGAATATGTTGAATGGGGTTGTTTTAATGTGAGCTTGAAACAAATCACATTTTCTACTTAGTGCCCCTTTCTTACTAATATGTCATACCAGAATAGGTGTGGATGATTCCTATAGTAGAAAATGTACTTTTAAGGATGGTGAAACAGGCATGGACACATAACTTTTGTGTTGTTCCAGGAGTGAAAAGTCTGGAGAGAAGGGAACAGAAAAAAATTTAACGAAATCTAGTTTAAAATTGACATTCATTGTATCGTCATTCTACCATTCTATCCTTGCTCCCATCACATCCTTCTACCTGAATATATAAAAGCATAAAAGTATAAAATATGAATGTATTTTCATTCATTCATTTATTGGATTTTAACAAATCATATATTTTCTGTTTTAGCCAAGTACATTAGCGTAATAATGGATCACATAAGATGACTTTTTTCTTCTCTTCTATCCCTATTTGATATTAATAGTATTTTGATATAATATGATGCTTGCCTAGAAAAAGATTATTTGTAAGTTGTATTAGTATAGCTTTTACAGATTGTAAAGGAATAAGCCTCTATGTGACGAAAATTACATCGAGTGTTCTAAAGTTTGAATTACAAGTGGAAATTATCAGGATTACCTTCAGAAACTGAGTGAGGGTTTGTCCCCAGGTTCTTTTGTTGTTCTATGATCTTCCTTCATCTTTTTTTTTTTTTTTCTGTACAGGTTGTGTGTGGTTCAAAATATATTGTCAGAGGGGAAAGTCCCCGAGACCACGTGGATCTACTAACTTCCTCACGTCACTGGCCACCAGTCTACGTAGTAGATATGGCCACTTCCGTAGCATTGTGTGCGGATATCTGTTATCCTGACTTGACTGCTCAGATGTGGGGAAGAAACCAGGGCTGCTTCTCTGACCCTATGGAGCCTTTAAGGGTTAGTTGCCCTGTTTTTCTTTGAAGATTAAAACTCCTTGACATATCTGGAATAGTTACCATGCATAGTTTTTTCTTTGTTTCTTTGACAAAATCATAATTTAAATCTTTTGATTACTTTGATAATAATTCTCTAAATGATGTTCTCTAAAAGTGATGCTATTAGATGATCTATGTAGCTCTTTCAACAGTACTTATTCCCATTTATTTAGAACACAGTATTGGAATAAGTAAAGATTTTGTATATTGTCTCCCTCTTAAATTCATTTTTTTTAAAATCAGCCAAAGAGTGAAAAACATGTCACCTTTCCTAACACCAAGAATGGATCTGCATTGATCCTCAAAATTTAATATATTGATAATAATGAGAAAGACAGCCTGATAAGTTTTCCTTAATCACAAATCAGGAAGGAATATTTTAGGGATGATCACTCCAGTGCCGCCTACTTCCATCTGAAAATTTGGGGTCACTGCCCCTTTCTTTTTCAATGTACTTTTTTAAAAAAGCTATATAAATATAATTCCAAGTTTTAAAAATTACAACATTTAATTCATATATTCAAGATGTGTATTTATGTCATTTGTTCTTGGTTGAAATATCCTCCTTAGAAATGGTCAGTTACTCTTCCAATTTTATAGAAGTACACATGGTATGAGAATGTACAGGTTATTTAAAGAGTCTTCAGTCAAACAGTTTTGAACTTGAGTTCAAATCCGTTGTGCTCTCTATTGGGTTATTTTGAATTATGTTCATATTTTTCTTATTGCTAAGCCAACTTTGAAGTCTATAAATACAATTTTCTAATGCATACATCGCTTTTGTCTTGCTTTTTTCTCTCCATCAGTTTGTGTCCTGCCCAGAACTCCTTGACAGGCACTACAATGTGGATACAACCACTGATGAACATTCTGTAGAGCATCCAATCACTAAATCAACATCTCGTTTTGTAGTTCACACTGGGACAGAGCAGAAGGCTCAAAGTGATCCACTGGCTCGACACCGTTCCCTCTCTCTGTGCCGGGAATTGGAGCCCTACGGTGCTATCATTACAGCCATCAATGACAGCAAAACCAGTAATGTCCGCCAAAACCCTATAGCATTTGACAGTGCAACTCACTATTATCTCTACAATCGTTTGATAGATTTCCTCTCCAGTCGTGAGGTTGTGAACAGGCAGATCCACGAAATTGTTCAAAGCTGCCAACCTGGTGAGGTTGTAATCCGGGACAATCTATATCGTCTCGGTGTTGCCCAGATCAAGACAGAAATGGATGAAGATGAGATACAAGAAGAAGAAGAAGGTGTTGTCTAATGTATTGTGAGATTATCATCCCTGAATCATACACAATAGCTAAGCAGTTTGTTACAGAGTGTTCCAGTCCAGCACAGAGCTAAGTGTCATGACCTATCGATTGGGCTTCTGATCTGTAGACAGATTGCTATTGAAGAACAAATTTCTCTTTTCAAGAGGCTGGGTAAAGCTAGAAGCAACCCAGGATAATCGTTCAAAGACAGAAGAATTTTCTATTGCTGACAAGAGAAAGAAAACAAATATACAGAACATCACTTTTTAAAAAGTGTGCATGTTGCTGGAAATGCATAAAAGTGGGGCGAAACCCAGCATAAACATGTATGACTGCTTCAATATTCTGAACCAGCCATCATAGATTGAAGAATATTTGGAACCTAGATCTTTATGTTTCTATTCTGAAAAGACTTGAAGTTTGACTTGGGCATTGGTGGCGTGAGAGTTTATCTGCTTCTTCAGCTTGTTCTGCGTCAATCTGACAAAACTACACATTATTTAAGGGTTGAAAGTTAAACTGGCTTGCATATTATAAGCTGCTAGAAGCATCATTGCCCTGGCTAGCAGGTTACTTCAAAGGTTCTTCAGGGGTTTATATGTTTTGGATAAAGGATATAGGCTAATGGCCAGAGGGGGATATTCAGGCACTTTACTTTATAATCCAGTTAATGGACTTAATTGTTTATTCCTCTGACCACAGTGCTACTAAAGATATTTGTGGAATAATGGTTGGTTTCCATGAATACAATCTGATGTTTTTTTCTAATTATTTCTATGGCTAAAATTGTTAGGCATGCAACATAACACTTATCTTTAAGGGCCACTTGGAAACCACTACATACTCCACTATTCCAGTGTTATAAATCTGACTTGTATGAGTTCATACTGTCATAGTCAATTATTACATTGTTTTTCCTGTGTAATGTGCTGAGCCATGATGTGTAAGCTCTACACAGTTCACTGATTTGTGTTTATTCTTAGCCATCTATAAATTTACAAAGAAAAAAAATAGATTTCTGCTACCATTGAAATGTGGGGAAACATTTCCTGACTGAGGTGAAGTTTTACACTACGTTTCTTCAGATTTGTGGTGTGGATTTAAAAATCTCTTCTATGAAGAGTTCTAGTGTGTACTGTGCTGTAAAAATAACAACAAAAAGAAACTTATTAAAGTTCTGAGCAAAACATACGACTTGCTGTTTAAAATGCTAATTTATGAAATACAGTTTTTAAGACAGTGGTAAACTTTAATAAATTATCTCTTCCTGTGTTGAGTTTTCCTTATTTTGTAGCGTCAGGAGTTTGAAAGGTGCGGGGAAAGATGCCTCATTCTGTTGCTAAAGAATAGAGTTACCAATCCATATGGTGGAGTGTTTATCAAATGTTTGCATGGGAAATATTAATTTTAGATGTGTTGAAACAGTATTAATATTTTATTGTCTTTGAAAACAACCTTACAGAATCCATTGGTGATGAATTTAAATTGCTTTCGTTATAGCACTTAAAGATTGGGTAATTCGAGCCAGCATAAATGCATGTTTTGTTTTCTTAACTTTATAATCTGAGCTTAGATGTTATGAAGGATAAAAACAGAATATGAATGATTTGTATCTATTTTTAATATTCAATTAGATTTTGCAAACCTCATTTATTATGACAGGTTAATACACTACACAAATGATTTGCAGATCTAGTTTAGCAGGTCATGCATACCGCTTATGCTTTTATTTTTTCTCTCATTCAAAAAATTAAATGTGCTTTTATTCTACAGTTTTGTTTTATTGTGTCTATCTGGAATAGTATTATTAATTTCAGTAGTTTCTAAACTAAAGAAACCATTTTCTGAGTTTCACCTATTAATCATTCCACTCTTGTACTACTGAACTATTTCCCTTCCCACTGCTCAAACAGCAGAGGGGGCTATACCAGTGCTTCAACTTTCAGGATAGAATAATGCTTTCTATATTCTTGGTCATTTATTTAAAGGATCTGTATGACTGCTCATGTTATATAAAGTAACTCTGGGTAGCTAACAGGTAAACAAGTAACAATACAATACAAAACTTTCTCCTATTACCAAACATAAAACTTCCATCACAAAACCAAAACATGACAGGCTTTCTCCCCCCCCCCCCCCCCAACCCATTCCCCAGGTCCTAGTAGCCATATTAAACATATTATATAAGAGTGTATAGAATCAGACAATTAAGTTGCTGGGCTTTGTTTCTTAACACAATTAACTTAACTAGAGCTGCAATTAATATAATCTGGTATTTACTATTGGGAATTTGTAAAAATCAGCCTTGTAGCTTACTGCTTTTTCTTAGTAATGCAAAGGGCAGATAAATACTAGAAACTAAAAGATCAGTTTAATCACAGAATAAGGAATGATAAGAGTAATAAAATGTTTACACGGATTTTTTTTTTTTTAAAAAGATTGCAAGTTACTTGATCAAATTGATTTATTTTTCATGGTAGTTGAATTACAAATAAATTCACATTTATGCAATTGTTAACACAAGGATGCTTGAAACAGCAGTTAATTTTTTAATAACAATCTGGCAATAACTGAGCACTAGTAATCTTCATTACCTGGAGTTTTGTGCAGTAAATAAAGCATGTTCCCTGTCCTTAAGTCTATCAAAGGATTTTGCAATTTACATAAAGACAATTGTGGCTAAGCATCATGAATATTCCCTTTCATTTGTGTGAGCTTCAGGGATGACTGCTTAGCAAAGTGAATAATCTTTTTACATAAAGCCTGTGTAAAAATTGTTAAACAGAGCAATTATTAAACTGGTTAAATTGTTACAATTATTTAGAGCTGCTCGGGTCTACTACAAGTTTTAAAGTCATCACTGGGAAACAAACAGTAGGCGAACCTCTTTTTAAATAGAAAAAGAATGCATGGACTTTGTAAAGAATTTACCAAAAAAAATGTAAACAATTTTATGGGCTCCATGAACTTGGTAAACAATTGTTCTGCATTAACAATTCTAAAGAGTAGTGCTTTGCACAGCTTTATCAAATAGAAGTGGAGCTCAAAGATAGTAAAATATCTGTTCCAGCAACTTGTGCATATGAGCTGCAATACGTATAGATACCACTGTGTTTCAGGTATACTGTGTGGAATGCATGCTACAAAACAAACACTTGTTAAATGTCCCACACCGATTGCCCATTTGTCCTCTTAATAGGATATTTTAAAAATCCTTTATTTATAAAAACAGCTTGGAAAAAATACCTAACGCCAGTAGTCTTATGTTGCCAGTAGTTTTCTTTCCCCCCTTGAGTTTACAGAATACTATGTAGCTATGCTTTTTCTCAATAATGCAAAGGACAGGTAAATACTAAAAATATCAAGTTTAATCACAGCATAAGGAATGATAGAGTGAAAAAAATCCTACATAATAATAAAGACTATATCTAATAAGGTAGAAAGCCTGACTGAAATAATATTAGAATTTTGCCATGTAAGCGTCTTCTGATCCTGCTGAGGTCTAGCATGTTAAATGATATTCCGAAATGGAATGGCAGTTTGGTAGCTCATTGAAGTGGCAAGACGATTCTTATGGCCACTTTCAGTTCATAACTTAGCAGCTGTATTGTGTAACTGAGATTCCAATTAAGACTTCAAACACTGCCTACTGACTAATACAGTAGGTTACAATAATCTAATATGAAGATAGAATGTAGCTGCATCTTCTTAACTCAAAAGTGTACAGTTTGGTTGTTTCACTGAGCTACAATTTCAGATACTACTATTTTAGAAACTCACATTACTCTAATTTAGTATTACAGTATGTGAAGGATTAGATTCTCCTTACACCTTTTGGGAAGACTGAGTGGCATCATCTTCCCATCAAATAAGCTGTCCATCAAGAGATGGACACTATTTTCCAGACTAAGCTAGTAGTCAAAATAAGCTAGTGTTGTAATATATGCATTAAACTCTAGAATAATTGATAAAATGGAAAATAGAGGAAAAGTAGAGCTTATTATTGTTCTAAAGTTGAACACATGTACATACGCAATTTCGTATTTTGACCCTTCCAGGATGTGACCCGAAATAATTAGCACTTATTCTTTATTCCCATCTAATAGATAAAACATTGAAAATCAGTAAATTTAAAGGCAACAATGCTAATACATTTGGAAAGAGTTTAATTTCATTTTGAACTGATTTGAATAAAGTATAAATGTTATAAAGTACTCATTAATAACAAGCGAGCATATATCTAAATCTAATCTTAGCTAACAGACTGGTTTTTACAGAAAATCATAATACAGCTAGTCCTTAATTTGCAACAGTTCATTTAGTGACCGTTCAAAGTTACAACGGCACTGAGAAAAGTGACATGATCATTTTTCACACTTATAACCACTGCGGCATCTCCATGGTGACATGATTTACATTCGGATCCTTGACAACTGGTTCACAGTTATGACGGTTGCAATGTCCTGGAGCCATGTGACCCCTTTTGCAACCTTCTGACAAGCAAAGCAAAGTCAATGGAGGAAGCCAGGTTCACTTAACAACCGTGTTACTAATTTAACTACTGCAGTGATTCACTTAACAAGAAAAGTCACAAAATGGAGCAAAATTCACTTAACAAATTTCTCACTTAGCAACATAAATTCTGGCCTCAATTGTTGAGGACTACCTGTAATTAATTTATTGGGGGTTTTATGCCAGTTCAATACAGAGGGTCAGTGAGTGGCTTATATTCCTTTCTTTCAGTAATAACATTCAATAACATTCAAAACAATACCATGTAATTTGCATGTTCTGAAATGGTAATGCCATAAGAGAGAAAAATAGAGTTGCTACCTTGAAGCTTTAAAAAAAAAGTTTACGAGAATTAGATTTATTTTCTTTCTTATAGGCCCAGCAATTTTCTTTTCTATGATGGGTGGACAACTTTTGGCTCATCCTTTCAACCCATGCCAAAACTCAGTGGCAAAATGGTACAATTTTGGTATTTTCTCCAGGTTTGGAGGTTGTTTCAAGGATGAGATGAATGCAACGTGTCTCGAGAAATCTTCCCACGATCCTCCTTATCTTTAACAATCCCGCATGCTGCCAAAGGCCACCTCTCTTCCAACAATGTCCCCTTTTGGTTTGGTTATTTGCTGTGGATTTCAGTCTGGCCACCTACGCTGCAAGAAATGACTGTAGAACAGCAGGTTACCATGGGAATGCCTCTACTTCTTTCTGTTCCCTGATCTTGCTCCGCAAACCTCCCATCTGGTTCAAAATGTGGGTAATCTAATTCTTTTTTCTCTCCCATATGATAGTTTATAGGTTTGATAGCTTGTAGCAGAAAAGTGTGTAGAGAAAAGAAAAGTCAATTTACTTTGTTAAGCTTTGTTTCTGTGATTGCACTTAACAATCTCTCCCATTCTGCAAAGTTGATGCCCCGATTCTCCAACATCCTACCTTAAGCGGTCAAGAGTGATAAAGCCCTCCTGCCTGTAGTTAGAATTAAGTAGAATGGAGAATTTAGGAATCTGCTGTCAGTGCAAGGCATGACCCCAGTCTGTGACTTACGTATGACTGTCTTGTTTTCTGATGCAAAAAGTCTCAAAAAGGGATGGGGGTTGCATGAAATCCAAGTTCAATCCCAGCTGGCATTTCATCATCCGGAAGGCCCAGAACACAGAACACCCTAACAAAACTGATAATTGTTGCTGTTAAGAAGGGGCTGCTCGGCTTCTCCTGTCTCACAGGATTCTTCAAAGTCGCTGGCAGGCTCACATCCACTGTCTTCCTCCTCTCTGGGGCAGGGCAGGTTTTTATAATCCTTCATATGATAGGAAGGAGGAGAGAAAGAAAGAGAAAAAGAAATACAAACGTACTTCAGAATCTGAAATGTGTTATTTTGAAAACTCAATTAAAATTAATCCAAATGAATTTACTCTGGCCTTGAGGTCAATGTTACATTATTTATATATTTATCTACACGGAGTACCCAAGCTGTTTTTTTATAGCATTTTACCCTTCTTATTTTTATTTTACCGTGCACATATAAATGACACTGTTTGGATGTATATAGAGGGAACAGGGTTTAAAGCATAAGGTGTTTTGGAGGGCCATTTAATGACAACTTTTATGACAAAATGAAAAAAATGTGAAAACACAATCTTGGCTGAATCAGCTTCTTGTTTTTGAATTTTGTAAAATAAACCATTCACCTGTTCCTTAATGGCATCCAGCTGTTTCTGAATTAAGGTACAGATTTGACTGAAAGTTGGCCGTTGAGTGGGCTCCAATTTCCAGCATGCCATCATTATATTGTACCTGTATCGGACATGGGAGGTGGGAAAGGAAGAAAAATCTGTTTGATAATTTCAGAAGCAAATTGCATGATAATATGTGACAGCTAATTGAACAGTCACTGGCCTATAATTTTTGCATCTTTGATCTCCTTGGGCACTATTGTGCTATCCCATCTCTCCTTTGCCATGGTTCAGGCTCCATGACCCATCGGAGTTTTCCTTGAAAAATATTATGAATGAATGGGAAATTAGCAATTAGATTAGTGATGGGTATCATAAAGCTTCTATTCCAAACTTCCCATGTGTGCCCATTAAGTTCGATGAGCTGAATGTCTAAGTAGATCAGGGGTGGGTTCCTGCCAGTTCTAACCTCTTCTATAGAAGAGATTCCACAAATCTACAGTGCCATTTAGAACCGGTTCCAGCTCCCTCCCGCCGCCCGTCCACATATCATCAAGCTGAAGAGCGAGAAGAGGAATTCTGGGAGTTGAAGTCCACAAGTCTTAAAGCTGTCAAGTTTGAACACCCCTGGGTTTTTTTTTCTAAAGGGTTAGGGGTGCAAGGGTCTTGTAACTTGACAGCTTTAAGACTTGCTTGCTTCAAATGCCAGAGTTTTGAGCCAACATTTTGGTTGCTAAGCAAGAGCGTTGTTAAGTGAGTTTCACCACATTTTACAAGTTAGCCACGCCCACCCAGTCACATGGCCAGCAAGCCACTCCCACAAAGCAGGCCACACCTACAGAAGAGGTTCTAAAAATTTTTGAAACCCACCACTACAGTAGATGTACCATTGTGCTGCCAAAGACAACTAACCAAGATGGCTAGGAGTCTTTCCTCAGCATAAACATCAACCTTTCAAAACTGAGAGAAAGGAGGGAATCCCATATAATCAGCCCTGAATAGATCATTTTCAGATTCACAGGTTATGGACAAAATGAATGGAATTCAATTGTACACAAATGATGTCCATGACACCAGAAGAATCTGTAAATAGGTGGGCAGATTGACCGAGGAAACATCCTGAGCATTCTGAGAAATATCTGGAAAGATATCAAGATTCCCTCAGCTTTTTTTGAATAAATGAACGAGTGAATGAGTGAATGGTTTGGGTACCTGGAACTGCAGTACTTTTACTTACATATCATTTGGAGCAAAATCTGGCTTCCCCATATGATATCCTTGTTTCACAAGGCTATAAAACTTATTATTCACTTTCACGCCAGGATAGGGACTTCTTCCTATGAACACAAGAAAATGGATAATGCTTATATGGATAAGGACCCTGCAGTTTTAGAAGGCTCCCTATAGAACTAGCTAAAATGTCTTAGGAAGTAGTTTCCCCTTGGTCATTCTTGGCAGGCAGTTTGAGAGGAAAATCAGAGGAATCAGAGGTATGAAGACAATGGACAAACATTTTTCCGGCATGGGCTTTGCAGTGGTCATGGTTAGTGTTTGGAGATGAACGTTTCTGATTGTCCTAAGAGTAAAAAATATTTAATTTTTGGAGCAGGGTTTAAGGGATGAAATCTTGCCCATTAAAACCCACCGACAATGTGATATATCATCCTGATTTACGGTGTTAATTTGTTTAAATGAATGCTATAAAAGCCTTTCATTCCTTAACACTTTTCTCAACCCCTCACAAATGAAGTGTCTTCTGCTATTTGTCTGCAGCAAGCCAAGACTAAATTGAAATGATAGCACACATGTAGTCTAAAACTGTTCTGATATCTCTATATACAATGCAAGCATGTAAGTCTTGCCAAAAAAAAAAGCCAATTCAATCCTAGTCTGCATTAACAGAGGGATAGAATTAAGATCACTTGAAGTACCACTTTATAAAGTCTTAGTATGGTCACATTTGGAATATTGCATCCACTTTTGATCACCACAATATATTGTGTTTATATATTATGAGTCTATTTTGAAACTCTGGAAAGAGTGCAGAGAAAAGCAACAAAGATGATTAACAAGCTGAAGGCTAAAACATATAATAATAATAATAATAATAATAATAATAATAATAATAATAATAATAATAATAATAATAATAATAATAATAATAATAAATATTTATTTCTTAGCCGCACCCTCTCCCGAAGGACTCGGGGCGGCGTACAATAAAACATAGGAAATAAATATATAGACAAACATACATATAACAAAAACGTATACCAAGACATATACATATACAAATATACAAGGAGGAGGTGAGCTGATGAATAAAAACAATTAAAAACACAATGTTTAAAAACCCCTAAATAATTTAATACAATTAAAATACCCCAAATAAAAAACCCGTCAGGAGCGATATAGTTGGATTAAAGTTGAGCCAGGCCAGCTACTTGAAATAGGTGGGTCTTGAGCTTTACACGAAAGGAGCGGAGGTCAGAGGTATTCCTAATATCCGGGGGGAGGTCATTCCACAGGGCTGGGCCCGCCACAGAGAAGGCTCTACTCCTAGGCGCCGCCCCCCGGCACTGCCTGGTGGACGGCACCTGGAGGAGACCCTCTCTGTGCGAGCGGATTGGTCGCAGGGATGTATGGGGCAGAATACGATCCCGCAAGTAACTAGGTCCTGAGCCATGGAGCGCTTTGAAGATAGTTATCAAAACCTTGAAACGCACCCGATAGACCACAGGAAGCCAGTGCAGCTCGCGCAGGAACGGTGTCACATGGGAGTACCTAGTACTCCCCATAATTACCCGCGCGGCTGCGTTCTGGACCAACTGTAGCCTCCGGGTGCATTTCAAGGGAAGCCCCATGTAGAGAGCGTTACAGTAGTCCAAGCGAGACATCACCAGCGCATGAGTGACCGTGCGTAAGGCATCCCGGTCCAGTAGGGGGCGCAATTGGCGCACCAGGCGAACCTGGTGGAACGCCCCCCTTGCCACGGCTGTCACATGGTCATCCATGGACAGCCGGGCATCCAGGAGGACGCCCAAATTGCGCGCCCGCTCCACGGGGGCGAGTTGGATGCCCCCGATGGCCAATGATGGAATTAATTGGCTGAACCGGGGAGCTGGTACCCACAGCCACTCCGTCTTGGAGGGGTTGAGTTTGAGTCGGTTGCCATCCATCCAGACCCGTACGGCTTCCACACACCGGGACATCACTTCGACGGCCTCGTTGGGGTGGTTCGGGGTGGAAAAGTACAGCTGAGTATCATCAGCGTACAGATGATATCCCACCCCGAAACCACGGATGATCTCACCCAGCGGCTTCATATATGTGTTGAACAGGAGTGGCGAGAGGACCGACCCCTGTGGTACCCCACAAGTAAGGGGGCGTAGGGTCGACCTCTCCTCCCCTGCCAACAAACGCTGCGTCCGGCCAGAAAGGTAGGAGCCGAACCACCGCAAAACGGTGCCCCGGACCCCCAACCCCTCCAGCCGGCGCAGCAGGATACCATGGTCGATGGTATCAAAAGCCGCCGAGAGGTCTAATAGGACCAGGATAGAGGAGCAACCTCTATCTCTGGCCCTCCAGAGATCATCCACCAACGCGACCAAGGCCGTCTCTGTGCTGTGACCGGGGCGGAAGCCGGACTGGCGCGGGTCTAGATAATCATTTTCCTCCAGATGTCGTGGAAACTGGTAAGCCACCACACTCTCTACAACCTTCGCCAAAAAGGGAAGGTTGGAGACAGGACGATAATTGGCCAGCTCCAAAGGGTCCAGGGAAGGCTTCTTGAGCAAGGGTCTCACCACCGCCTCTTTCAAGGCGGCCGGGAGAGACCCCTCGCTCAACGAAGCGTTCACTAGGCCCAGGAGCCAGTCTCGTGTAACCTCCCAGGATGCCAGTACAAGCCAGGAGGGGCACGGGTCCAATAAACATGTGATGGGTCGCAGTCGTCTACGCATTCTGTCCAAATCCTCGATGGCAACCAAGACAAACTCCTCCCAGGTCGATTCCTCAAGATTCGCCACGGACGTCTCCATTGAACCACTGACAGGGACCCAATCCTTCCGGATTTGAGCGATTTTATCCTGCAGATATTTTCCAAATTCCTCTGCTCTGCCCTGTAAAGGGGCCTCCCGCGGCCTCTGAAACAAGAGGGAGCGGGACACCCGAAACAGGGCGGCAGGGCGGTTCTCTGCGGATGCAATGAGAGTGGCACAATATTGGCGTTTGGCCACTCTCAATGCCACAAGGTACGTCCTTAAATGGGCTCGTGCCTGTGTTCGATCAAATTCGGAACGGGAGGATCTCCAATGACTCTCTAGGCGTCTCTTGCGGCATTTCATCACCCTTAGCTCCTCGGTAAACCAAGGGGCCAGGGTGGATCGTTGCCGCCGGAGAGGCCCCAAAGGCGCCACCCGGTTCAAGGCCCCGGTAGTCGCATTATTCCACGCGACCACCAGGTCCTCTACCCGGGGGCGGGTCAGGGTTACAGGTGGTGGCCCAAGCTCTGTCTGGAACCTATCCGGTTCCATCAGGCGCCTGGGGCGGAACCATCTAATGCTTTCCGGTTCCGCCTCCCTGCAGCGGGAGGTAGCACCAGGGAAGTCAAGACGAAGGAGTGAGTGATCTGACCATGAGAGGGGAGTGATGGTTAAATCCCCTCCTCCCAGATCACTCAACCACTGGCCAGAGACAAAAACAAGGTCCAGGGTGTGACCTCCCTCGTGTGTCGGGCCCTGAATCAATTGAGTCAGGTCCATGGCTGTCATGGAAGCCATGAACTCCCGAACCCCCTCCGATGCTTCTCCCATCGATGGTAGGTTAAAATCCCCCATCACTAAAAGTTTGGGGGTCTCAACCGCCACCGATGCGATCAGCTCGAGGAGTTCAGGCAGGGCCGCTGATGTATAGCGAGGAGCCAGGTATACTATCAGCAGGCCCAACTGTCTCCCAGGACCCCATTTCACAACAAGGGATTCACATCCGGACGTCTGTGGCACAGTAGACTCCCTCGGCTCTAAATCCTCCCGAATAATTGCTGCCACCCCACCGCCCCTTCCCTGGGCCCTAGGCTGGTGAAATGCTCGGTAGCCTGGTGGGCACATTTCCACGAGGGGTAAACCTCCCTCGTGGCCCAACCAGGTCTCCGTTATTCCCGCGAGGTCCGGCTCCCCCTCCGCAATTAGGTCGTGAATGAGGGGGGCCTTATTAACAACGGACCTCGCATTGCATAACAACAGCCTCAGGCCCTGGGTCTGCAACTCCTGACCACCTAGAACGCGGGGGTTGGTACAAGCGATCGGGTTTAACCAGCACCCACGGTCTCCCAACCGACTACGAGTTCTTCTGTCCTCGCATCTGCCCCTCCCTACGACCATTGGAATCAAAGAGCCCTGTATAGGAACGATATCCTCCCCCTCCTCCTCCCTTCCACTCCTTCCGCTCGCGACCACACCTAGTGACCTGGCTCTGTCATCGCTCCTGACCTCCTCCCACCCCCCAACCCCAGAATCCCTACAAATTCTTAAAAAATATCTTACTAAAAAACCCCTTAATTTACGCTTCCTCCACCTCTCAGGGTTAATAAACCCGTCCTCAAGGTGGGCCCTTGAAAGGGCTGGAGGCCAAACCTGCGAGAAAGGGGATTCCCGCAGCCGCAGTAATTCCGGCTTCGTGTACATAAAAATGGAATCATGGGGGTAAAATTAATTGGTAACAGGTGCTGGAGATGTAAATGTATCATAAAATCATTGTTTGTCGAGGAAGTTTTCCTTACCCAAGATGAAGAATAGTTGTAGAAATCGGGTATTTCTATTTAATGAAAAGAAGGACTAGGGGTAGCGTGATAGCAGTGTCCCAATTTTGAGGAACTGACACAAAGAAGAAAGGGCCAACCTATTCTCCAAAGCACCTGAAGGTAGGACAAGAAGCAATGGATGGAAACTAATCAAGGAGAGAACCAGCCTAGAACAAAGGAGAAATTTCTTGACAGTAAGAACAATTAACCACTGGAACGGCTTGCCTCCAGAAGCTGTGGATGCTCCATCATTGGAGGTTTTTAAGAAGAAATTGGACAGCTATTTGTTCAGAATGGCACAGGGTCTCCTGCTTGTGCAGGTGGTTGGACTAGAAAACCTCCAAGGTCTGTTCCAACTCTATTATTCTGTTATTCATATTTTTGCATCATGATGTGGATGCACAGTCATGAATCCCAAAGCTGCATTTTTGACAAAGTCTTTCCGCATAGAAAAGGCAGGCTTAAACAGGCAAGCATAAACAAAGAAACAAATTTAGAAATGTTCTTCTCTTACCTAGGGAGAATATCTCCCAGAGAAGGATGCCGTAAGACCACACGTCACTCTGTACTGTGTAGACACATTCAAAGATGCTCTCCGGTGCCATCCATTTCACTGGGAGGCGAGCCTGGAATGATATGGTCTAAACTCAGGAGGAAGCCCTTAGCATTCTCACCTGGACTTTTCAGAAGTTAAACATTAGAGCACGTTCTTTGCACACAGATGATCTGTGCGTCCAGGTATACCTCAGAGGGATGCTTAGATAGTTGCTATCAATCAATAGAGATATTTCAGAGCCAGGTGAAACTACAGCTTGATTCAGCTTCATCGGATGTAAAGGTATAGATTCATTCCAGTTACTTACATTGCCCTTCACAACATAATTGCTGTCATTCACAATATCTCTAGCCAGGCCGAAGTCACAGATCTTGGCCACTAGTCCATCAGCCACTAGCACATTCCGTGCTGCCAAATCCCGATGAATGCACTGGATTCAAGAATGAGAGAAAAAAAGGAGGGAAAGAGGCAAATTGATTTTCTTCTCATTTTATTTATTTAGTTTTATCTTTAAAAATAAAATAAAATAACTCAACTAATATTCCTTCCTTCTCCCATTTTCCTCACATCAACCACCCAGAGAGGTGAGTTGGGCAAAGAGAGAGAATGATTGGCCCAGGATCACTCAGGCAGCTTTCGTGCCTAAGTTAGAACAGGAAACTCATAGGCTTTTTGTTTCAATTTATTGATCCTATAATTTGATTAGCAGCAAGGCAGATTTACTCCAGTTTTGGCCAGTGCAAGGGCAGTCAAAAGTCTTCAACATGGTATTTACAAATGGTTTTATATGGTCTAGACTCTAGGCCAATGGAATTAATACAATCTAGAGTAATGGGGAATGGAGGAACTTGATTATGGTCTTGAATGTCTCCTCCAAGCTATAGTAATCCATTGCCTATAATAATGAAAAAAAAAGTGCCACTTAGGACACCTTGTGCAAAATAAATCTACTTACTGATGCCAATATATCTACAAAAGATTGAATCATATGTGGATATGTTTGGCTAATTCAACTATTTGAGTTAACTATTGCAGAGTTATTTTTCTGAACTCTTCCATTGTCTTTTTTGCTTGATATGGAGGTGGACATTAAAAAAACCAAATAATACAAATACACTTGGTTGTTCTTTCCTTTCTTATAAGTGTTACTTTGCAGGTTTTCCTATCTCAGTGCATCCATTATTTAAAAGTTGACAGAGCTATTAGGGTACCACACAGGCAGTGTCCCCAGCCACACAACACCTGTACAAACTCTGTATAGGAAGAGAGGGGAAAGACCTATTATTTTATAGAATCTGTGTCTTAACCACTAGATTTGCTGTTGAATATAATGTACAACGTCTGCTATAATAAAGAACCAGAGAGAGTGCATTTTAAGACAGGGTCAAAATCATCAACTGTCACTTTCAGTTGCTATCATTGGAAAGGATGGAGGTTGCTACAGCTAATGTTTATGTCAGATTACTCCTTGCTTCCCACAACAGCTAAGCAAACACATATTCAAATGGATGCTCAAAGCTTATCTGTTAAATGCGTAACCATATAAATGTTTTCAACTGATCAATCGATCACTCACTCACTCACTCACTCACTCACTCACTCAATCAATCAACATGCTTCTTCTTTTTATGCTGGTTAGAAAAGAGAGAACACAGTGTTCATATTATCTTTAACAGGACTATATATTCACTCTCACACAGACGCTATTGTTCTCAAAAGCCACACAGAGTTGTGTGTGATTAAGACACAATCCAAAAGAATACTCCCAAGTTGTATACTCTTTAAGAACACATTCTTAAATTATACGTGGATCACCTCAGGAATCACAGCACTATGAACAGGTAGGGTTGTACAGGTAGTCCTCAACTTACGATCACAATTGAGCTGAGAATTTATATTGCTTAGTCAGTTTTGCCTCATTTTATTACTTTTCTTGCCACATTGGTCAGGTGAATCACTGCAGTTGTTAAATTAGTAACATGGTTATTAAGTGAATCTGGCTACCCCATTGACTTCATTTGTCAGAAGGTTGCAAAATATGATGGCTTGACACTGGGACACTGCAACTGTCATAAATATGAACCAATTGTCAAGCATCTGAATGTAAGTCACGTGACTATGGGGATGCTGCAAAAGTCATAAGTGTGAAAAATGGTCATAAGTGTGAAAAATGGTCATAAGTCACTTTTTTTCAGTGCCGCTGTAACTTTGGACGGTCACTAAACAAACTGTTGTAAGTTGAGGACTACCTTTATATTATTCTGTGCAATAACAAAAAATTCCTTCCTGGTGGGCAGATAATACAGGAAATCAAGCTTGGGCCTGAACTTTTTTTAGGATGGCGATGATTATATACATTGTCAGGAGAATGTCCTCACATTTTTTGAAGCCAAGAAAGTCATTCCCTGGGCAACTTGGTTGGAAAACTGCAGCAAATCAAAGAGATCAAGAGAACGTAGGTCTTCTTTTCCTTCAGTTGATACCAAATTTGTTCCTGGATTGGGAGAAAGTTCACAGAGGTCATTGAAGGTATACCTTTTTCTTTTTAATATCCAAAGTTTTTTTTATTTTTTAATACAAATTTACACAAAATGTTTACTTTTATATCCTCTCATTTACATAATCCATTTTACATTATACCTTGCTTTTCACTTTCAGCCAAGTTATTTTCTTCCATTATTTTCCCTTTTTTAATACTTATTTTTTCTTAATACATAAGCAATATCTTCAGTTGCCCCTTCAACAATTACACCAAATTATCATTTCATATTTCTCTATTGGTCTATTTTACTATAAACAATATATCTCTAATTAAGTTTTAACATAGAGAGCACTTCTTTCAATTTTTTCTACAATTAACAATATACTACAATTTTTTTTATTAGTTACATAGCAATAATAATCATACTACTATTCCCTTTAATCTACTAATACAACTCTTTTTCCCTTTCTTCCTCTTTTATCCATTTTCTCTTGGGCTCTCACAAATTCCACTTTTAATCAATTTTCTTCTTCTCCCCTTTTCTCCTAACTTCTTCTTCTTCTTTTTCCTGATTTTATGGTTATAGTATCTTTTCTACTGAAGGTATGCCTTTGAAGGATAGGTAACGATAGCCACAAAGAGGACCATGAAGGCCAGTTAGCAGTAAGCCATTAAGATAAGAAGGGTCAAAAAGTATAATCCTCAAGTGAAGTGAACTCTCTGAATCTGAAATCACCCATGATAACAAAGGCCTCTCTATCTAGAGACTAAATATAAGTAACTCCCAAGAAACTAATGGAATTAATTTTTGGTAGCCATTTCCAAGAATGAACTGGAAATTGCTGAGCAGAAGGAGATTTAATGGTTCTGTTCTCTTTGCTCATCTATAATTGCTCTCTTTATATATTGGTTTTGCTTATCTATGGACTTTACATATAAAGAACTGCTTTATGAGGGGGTATTTGGTGCTCCCTGAGCTTGCTAGCACTGATGATGCTACCTAGTTTGGGTAATGAAATATCTGTAAGAAAGCCCAGTGAGAGCCCCAGAGACCCTCATTTCAACTCTGCCCTACAAATGTTCTCCTTCATTGGAGCTGATTTATATTTGGAAAGGATTCGTGACCAGAAAATATACACACCCAAGCAGCTTTAATTGTGAAATTCACCTTAAAGCATGATGATTAAAGAATATAAATAACAAAGGTGCAAGGGGTAAAGATGCAATTCATGGACAATTATTTGCATGCCAAATGACTTCCAGCTGAAAAGGGTAAGGTTATAACCTGCTCCAAAAATAATTTGAAAAAGGTGCTTTCAATTTTGTGTGTGGGGGCTTTCATTAAAGCAACTTGTCATTTTTTCAAAAATGTTTTCTGCATAAGTTTGGGGGAAAAAAAGTTGCAGTCCCTTTAAGAAAACCTCTCATTAAAGTTAATGCAGCATGAAACAAGCTGATCCTGTAAGAAACTTGAGGAACAAAGCCAAGACTGACTGATTGATGTAATCTATTAAATATTACAAAATAAAAATAAAAGGGAAGTAATAAAATACCCCACACTCCCTCCGCCATCATATAGAAGGATCATGTCCAGATCTGGATTTTCTGACAGGGGTATGAGAGGAATGATCCGATACATACCCTGTGCACATTGAATGAGACATGTCTCATGTCTGCAATTGAGGAATTTAAGTATAGCTGTATGAAGAACATTACAACAAAGAGCAAGCTTTATCTATGGCACTATAACTTTAACATCTATATCTGCTGTATTATTGTTATGTGTAGTAGGCATTACTGGGAATATGTAAGGATTGCAATTATAGGAAGTAGCTATGTCCCAGTCACCCCAGAGATGAAATGTTCCCTTTTTCCTGGATCACACTGAGTTGGCTGGCTTGAAAACTTTCCAGAAGTAAATCATTCAGAATAGGAGCCTGTTTTTAGTATTCCAAACAGAGAACAGCCAAACTGGCATGGTTTGGAAGACAAATGTAATGCTTTAGAGTTCTCCAGATGGCACACATTTATCCAGTCCTTGCCATTCCACTAATAAGCATCCATGGCCAAAGACCACAATGAATGAGCCACCAGCAGGAGTGGCTCTATAAAAATTTTCTGCTGTGAGGGAACGTTGCTTATAAGGCAAAAGAAAAAAAGAAGAAGGAGGGGAAGGAGAATCTAGATGCACAGACCTATGGTATTTACAGTTTAGATGAGGGGTGTCAAACTTGATTATACTGAGGGCTGCATCAGGGTTGTGTTTGACCTTGATGGATGGAGTGGGCATGGCCAGGTGGTTGTGGCCAGCTCCGCAGTCGGGGTGTCTATGGCAGCCTGAGCACTCTGCCACTGAAATTGGGCTTGCTCGAGCTCCATTTTCACTGGCAGAGGGTTGCAGGAGGCCCTGGCAGCCAAAAATGGAGCTCGGGAGCCAGTTTTTGCTGGCAGAAGCACCGCAGGCCAGTCCTTCGCTGTTTCCAGGGCAGCCCCGTGGGCCAGATCTAAGTAGCCTTGAGTTTGACACCCCTGGTTTAGATAGATGCTAATTTATAAAATATTTGCAGGAAGGATCAATGAGGGAGAATGAGTAACTAAAACTTAGTTCAATTGATACATGATTAAACAACAACAAAAGGTTGGAAAATAATATATTGTGAAAGTAAGGAAAGAAACAGAAAGACTAAAAAAAGGAATGGAAAGTTGGATAGACAAACTGAAGGATATTCTTTAAAAAGATCCCTTGCAAGAGAGACACCCCACACAGAAACTGAACTATTAAGATACAGTGTCCAGATAACAATGAAGTGGTGAGTGCCAGAACAGCAAATAAACATGTTTCTGGCTGTCTAACTCCCACAATCTTGATACTAATTCAAAAAAGGGGGTAGCATAGTGGGGCATAATTATCACCCTTGCATCAAGTTTGTCTTCCTCTAAAGGCAACCCCCTGCAAACTCCATAGTATAGTGTTGTGGCCTAGCAGGAGCCGTTGGAGCTGCCACCAGGCTCCGACAGCGAGGGTCCCTATGAGTCGGCGCTGGAGGATGTGGAGGACCCTGGACAGAGTTCCGACTCTGAGCAGGGCACAGAGAGACTGGTTGGCCACCAGGAGGTGCCTGAGCCTTGGACCAGTGGGGAGGAGACAAGGGAGTGTGATCCGGACATCAGCAGTGAGTTGTTTCTGGATGCCCGGCACCGGAGAGCTAATAGGCGCAGTTGCGCAGTTACAGGAGGTAATTACATTCGGCTAGTGGTAATTAGGCTCCTCTCCAGACTATAAAAGGACTGCTTGTGCACACGCCCCTTTTGCAGAAGTCAACGCATTAACTAATGTTGGAGAACAGCATTGTGAGCTTGGCATTGCTGCCAAGGCTTATCTGTGTTGGATTGCTGCTCAGGCTTGTCTGTGCCGGTTTGCTGCCAAGGACCTGTCTGTCTGTTAATAAATTCTGTAAAGTATCTTTGGCTCGGAGTGTGTTGGTGTGGGACGAAGGGGGGTCAGAACAATATGCTGTTTTTAGTCTACAGAGTTCCCACTTGACTCATCTAAGACCAAGTTCTCCAGAAGAATTTGAATTAGGGAAGGATAAGATAAGTCTGTCCTATGTCAAATGATTCAGCTGAGTTTGGACTTGTCTGAAATGGTGTAGGGTTTACTGCTGAGCAGGGGGTTAGACTAGAAGACTTCCAAGGTCCCTTTCAACTCTGTTATTATCTTATTCTGGTCAAATCAGAGCAGAGCCCTAATTTATCAGATCTTGTGCAGAAGTGAACTAATATTACTAAATTTGTAATAAAATTAGTGTTTAACTTAATCACTTATTTCCAGATTTAAAATATATGTATTTTTATACAGTATAAACGACATATCCTTATGTTTTACAAACAGCTATTTGGAATCAGATTATATTTTTAGTTCAGCTAATAAGTCGTGAGATGGTTAAGATTTAAACTAGGAAGTTTTGTGCCCCAGTTCCAAAAATGAGGTGCCTGGTCACTGAGACAGGCATGATATGAACCTGTTTAATCTAGTAGATACACACTTTTTCCTGGATTATATCTAATGTTTTGTTGTTCCATGCTGAATAAAATAATACATTTTATAAAATAATTAGAGCTGAAAATGAGCAGACAAACAGAAGTGTGTCAAAAGCAGCCAGAAGACTGTGGAAAGATCAGCGGATAGGCAGGAGGAAAGATTGGTAGCATCAATAGGAAAATACTGGAAAAGCTTGGGGACAGAGGGCAGCAGTAATGAGAAGACAATGGGTAGGATTGGGAATGGTGGTGTTCGCGTCGGAACTTCTTGTTGGCTGATTACACCCTGGAGCAGAATCAACTCTCAGCCAGTTAAGCCTACCTTACATAGCCATTATGAAGATAAGGCCAGGTTGCACTGAGTTCTTCAAAGAGACAAATGCATAGTAATAAGCAGACAGAAATTTAGCCAAAATATTAGTAATGATGTTAAATTTCTACAACAAACATTTTGCTGTGTTTGTCCATTTCTCTTAGCAGTGATCTTTGAGCATTACCTTGTGGTGGCATAGGTACTGATGCTATGACCGATTTCATTTCCAAATAACTGTCAACACTTTGGCATCCAAATCCACTATCACTGAATTAAAGAGATCAAAAGAGGGGGAAAAACATTAATAATTTCTATCAGCTTTAAGAGCAGATCTGCCCTGCCAAATAGTTAATAAGCTTTGATTTAATTCTAGAAGTCCTACTGAGAAACTGAACAGACCTCGTTCACACACAGGGACAAACAAGAGTTTCTCCCTCTTCACTGCTGTAAGTAAAGGAATATTTCAGAATTGTACATAGTCAGGTTTCTGCTAAACTTTCTCTGTGTTTCTTCGCTTAAAATGTTGGGGAACTGAATAAGAGATTTCATCAATTATGGTTGGAATGATCTCCAACATTTTTTTAAAAAAAGGATATTTGGGTTTTACATGTGGGCCTAGAACTTCAGATTACCCATCTGTCTTAAAATAGAAATTGGAGTCTCTACTGGAGATTGCAATAGAATAATTGCTTACTATTTCAATTAATTAAATGTATATGCCATCCATCTCACTCTCCAAAATCATTCGGGGCAACATTTTGCACACTTAATAAATATGTTGTGATTCAATGCCAGTGTATTAACAAACTCTTAACACAGTTTTACATCTCATACCACTGATGACTAACTTATTACCTTCTTTGGACATACTTTTTTCCAAGGTAGATATTTTTGTAATCAGCCATCAAGCTATCAAGAGTGCATTCCAAGGTTAAACCCTCGATTATGAGATGCTCAGCTTTTTCTCTCAGGAAATTCAGCAAGTCTCCAAAGGGACAATACTCAGTAATTACAAGGACAGGGCCTAGAAAACAGAAAAGGAACATCACTTGAAAGTACAATCATTTTTCTGCCACATAACAGCATTGATCAGTGAAGTGCAGTATTGAAAGAATCACAAAGTTAGAATGACCTATGGGCCATCTAATTCTACTCTTTATCTAGGATTCACCATACCAGGGGTGCCAAACTTGCAGTCCGCAGGCTGGTTGCGTTATATGCTGGCCTCGCCCCTGCCTGGTTTAGCGAAGGGGAAAAGAATCTTGATACGTCATGCGAGGTCGCAAGTTTAACACCCCAGCACAAGACCATATTTTTCAACCTTAACAACTTCAAGATGTGAAAGTGGAATTATTTTTTAATCTGTTTTATTCCTTCAGATCAGACAGCTCTGAAGAAGGATATAAAAATCAATAATCTCTCAAGCTGAGCTCAATTTCCAGTATGCTACATGTTTTAAGTTCCGGAATTAAACCATTGGTGGCTTTTATAGTTTGATGGGTATCTGATATTTTCAAACAAATATTTATTCAAGTAGTAGCTGTCATCTTCACTTTGAAATCTATGATTCAACCAATGATAGAAAAGAAAGGAAACAATATTTCTGTGAACCAGAAAAGAAATGATGAGAAGGATAATTACCTCCATGGGTACATGCTCCTAGAAGATTGACAATATTTTCATGGTGACCCAGATGGCTCATGATTTTCAGCTCAGACATAAGAGCTTCTTGCTCATCTGTATGTGCAGTTGCTGAAATCCAACATGAGAACAATTAATTTGAAGTCAAAATATGGGAGCAGGGTATAGGAAACAGACATGACGCCTGAAATGAAAACACCAGATGATGGAAAGGCTTGAACCATTTAGAATAATTGAATGGAGCTTGTTCAAAACCTTATTCAATGTAGAAGCCCACTTCTGCAACAGTCACGGTTGGGAAAGAGTGACTGTGGGCATCCACATACATTACATCAGGGATGGGACTTCCGGCGGATGCCACCAGGGCAAAGGACGCTCCCTTTAGAGCGTCCGATCTACAGCTGATTGTTTCGCCGATTCCCAGGGGCGAAAATCCTCTGCTTCGAGCAAAGAGGCGGAGGAGAGCTTTTTCGGGCTGGGTTGAGCCCGTTTGGACCCTCCAGGAAGGAGGTAGAAGCGGTGCTCCCCAGGTAGCCCGAGAGGAAGCTCCAACAGCTGGATCCCCCTGCTTTGCAGGGCAAGCTCTGGAAGGCACGTCTCCGTCTACATTGTTGATTGGTGTTGAATTGTAATGGACAGACTGAGACTGAAGCGGTGGCTGCAAGTATTTTTGGTTTTTTTTTCTGCTTTCTCTTATTATTCTACAGCTTTATAACAAAGACTTTCACTCTAGGGGAAAAAAAACGGAGAACTTTTCCCTTTTAAAATGGCTACTTTTCTTTTTCTGCTTGTTCTCCTTAATTGACTCTTACTGAAACCTTATACAACAGTGCCATCTGGTGGTTGGAATTGAAAAGAAAAGAGGATTTTCCTCTTGTTTTTTTTTTTTTTGACTTGCTTGGCGCATTGGCAAGTTATGGCAGTACAGAGAGGTACCAAGCCTAAGGGCACCTCCTCTCCTTTACAACAATCTCAGCTGTCCTTGTTGGCACAACCTCAATCTCAATCCCAAAATCCACCACTTGCAGCAATTACCAATAAAGAAATATTGGATACTCTGAACATTAAGTTTGGTAATATGGAGAAAAATATGTTGGATTTGAAACAACAAATGAGAAGCCAACAGGACCAAATGGATCAAATGAACCAAACTATGGAAGAGATGAGGGATCAGGCAGCTCGGGCTAATCAAGACATTAGAAATGATGTTGTTTCTGCCCTTTCTGGACTGATTGTAAATTTGGAATTCCTGGATGATGTGGTTAAAGAGACTCAGAAGGATGTTGGAAAATTGGAATACCGGGCAGACAAGTTGGAAGAGAGGGCGGATAGAATTGAGCTTGAGCAGTTGCTATTCCAGTACAAGCAGTTAGAGGCTGTTTTGCGAGTAAGGGGTTTGCCAGAGGATATAGACAGCGGGAAAGGAGAAGATTTGAGGGTGATTTGCGTGGAGGCTTTTGCCCCCCTTCTACAAGTAGATCCAAAAGAGATTCTCCAACAGATTGAGAAAGCCTACAGAGTTAACTCCTGGTATGCAAGACAGCGAAATTTGCCAAGAGATGTGGTGGTTCATCTGGAAAGGAGATACCTGCGTAATGAGATTGTACAGGCTGCATATCATCAGAGATGTACTGTGCGAGATCAGGAGGTGAAAGTTTTGAAAGAAATACCATTGAAAATGCTTAGGCTGCGCAAAGAGTTTAAATTTTTGATGGATGAATTGAAGAAACGTAACCTGCAATTTAGATGGGAATTGCCAATTGGCGTTACTTTGATTTACTCTGGGAAAAGATATCGATTGGATTCTACTCAGAAGGCTAGAGACTTTTATTCCAAGGTTCTGAATGCTGGTGAGCTAGGATTGGAATCGGAAAAGATCCAGCCTGTTCAGCAGGAGTCAATAGAGATAGCAGCCTCGGCACTTGCGTCAGTTGATAAACAGCTTGTGGAGAGACTGGAAGAAGCAGTAGGCTTGGGATTGGAATTTAAAGAACAGAGAATTACCAGAGCAACGGCAAAGAAAATGGAGAAGACTATACAGCAAACTTCGAGTATCTCTGTTGATGTACCTACACAATCAGAAGCCGTGGGAGGAGCAAGGCCTAAGAGATCTCCTACTGATATGAAGGCTATGCTTCAGAAGCTTCAAACTAAGCTTGACGATGGTCAGGCCGCTGACCTGGAATGTTAATGGACTTAATTCCCCACAAAAAAGAAGAAAGGTTTTCTATTATTTGAAACAGCATAAAAATGATGTAATTTGCCTTCAGGAGACGCATATTAAGTCTAGTGATCAAAATTTTTTGGACAATTGGAAATTGGGACAATGTTTTGTAGCCTCAGCTCCTGAAAAAAAGAATGGTTTGGTGCTGTATGTTAATAAAAGCTTGTCAGCTAATTTATTGGAAGCAGATCTGCAAGGGAGATATATTTTAGTGGAACTTATGCTATTGGATCAGAAAATATTACTTGTTGGGATTTATGCCCCTAATCAACAGCAGATGAAATACTTTAAGGATTTGCAGAGGAGAATATCGGACTTGGACTACAAATCATTTGTTTTTATGGGGGATTGGAATGGGGTTATAGACACACAGATGGATAGATCTGGAGCTTCAACCTCAACTTGTAGAGGGCGGTTGCCTTCAGCTTTTTTTGATCTGAAGGATGAATTGGAATTAATGGATGTCTGGAGGCTCCGCTATGAGAAGGAAAGAGACTATACGTTTTTCTCGGACAGACATCAGTCTTTTTCTAGAATTGATTTTATGTTAATATTAAACGATTTGCTTTCTAGGATTAAAGAGGTTAAGATTTTTCCGAGAACTATTTCAGACCACAGCCCGGTGATGATGGAGATACAGGACTTGATGACTCAACGAAGATCTTGGAGGCTTAATGAGGGATTATTTAAATATGATGTGAATGTGTTGGAGTGTAAGAAACAATTGAAAGAATTTTTTTGTGCTTAACATGGATAAAGGCACCTCAACAGAGATGGTTTGGGACGTTAGTAAGGCTTATATGAGGGGCATATTGATCTATTTGAATAATAAGATTAAAAGGGATAGAGAAGCTAAATTGAAAGAATTGGAGAAGGAGATTAAGATTAAAGAGAAACTGCTGATATCAAGCCCTCAAGATAGGCCAATTTATACTACTATTAAATTGTTGAAAGGGCAGCTGAACATGTTAGTGGCAGAACGGACTGCAATACAGTTGAGATACCTTAAGCATAATACAGTCTGTAATGCCAATAAGCCTGGGAGGTGGCTAGCTTATCATCTACGGAAAAGGAGAACTCAAAATATCATAGATAAGGTTGAGGATAAGGGTAAAATGGTTTATCTACAAAAAGATATTCAGAGGGTGTTCGTAGATTTTTATTCTAAGTTATATGCTAAGGATAAGATTACATTATCTGGTATAGTTAATTATTTAGCTCCTCAATTTTTTCTATTGGGCATAGTACCTGACTGCACTGTTGCTGAAACTAAATTAATATTGTATATGATTACAGCAGCTAGACTGCTGATAGCACAATATTGGAAGAAAGCAGAATTATGCTCTATAGAAGAATGGATACTTAAGGTAGCAAATCTTGCCGAAATGGATAAAATTTCTGTATACCTAAAAGATCACTCTTACGATAAGTATACTATAGATTGGTATCCCTGGATTGATTTTGTAAAATTAAGGTACGGTTCAAAGGAAGTGTCTATGGGATTTGGTTGAGAAATGCTTCATAAATATGTAGTAATGGTTTTGGAAAGGAGGTTATGATGGTTTTTCTCCTTTTTTGTCTTTTTTGTATTATCTTGTTCTTATTCTGATATATGCATATTATTATTGGGATATTTGTTTTTCAGATTTGCTGGTAACTATGCTTCTGACTCTATCTGGGAAGTCAGGGGTTGGGTTAGGGAGGGTTAGGGTGGGGAAATGGAGGGGTAAGTGGGGGGAGGGGGAGGGGAGGGAGAAAATGTTACTCCTAATAAGATAACTTGTATATGTCTGTTACATAAATAAAAAAAAAGGGATGCATACTTCCCAAATACTCTTCTGTGGCTGAGTCACTGAAGTGGGTGGATCAAACAATGGATGAAAAATGAGATTCCCACGGTGGAGGAATGGATTGTGAAAATGTCAGAAATGGCAAGACTGATCAGCTCACTCAGAGAAAAAAATAACAAAAATGTTTTTTTTCTTGAAAGACTGAAAACCTTAAGCATTTGCTGAAAGAGGAAAAATTAATGGATGATTTATGGATTTGAAGATTAGTAAGGTGTGGACTAAAAAAAAGGGGGGGGTTGTAAAATATTTAAGGTAATAAGAATGTAATTATCTGTTGAAAAGGAGGTCAAAGTGACATATATATTTTTAGGAAAAAGAAAGCTTTAGTTAACACTCACATAAGACAAATCAAAATAGAAAAACAGAAAACTGCATGAAAAAAGAGAAAGAAAACTTATTGCACTTTTCTTTTATTCATGCACTTTTTCTTCTTTTGATTTGTCTTTTAATGCCGCAGCCCCCAACCTTTTGGGCACAAGGGATTGGTTCAGAGGTGAAAGGCTCTGAAATCTGCTACCTGTTTGCTTTGCTACTGGTTTGCTTCATGTGCGCATGTGTGCTTCATGCACATGCACACTGCATGCACTGCCATGCAACGCTGAAAATAGAGGATTAAGAAACCTGAGTCTGCAAAGGTAAGGAGAACAGCAAGAGGGGGGAAACAGCTGTGACGCATGATTTAGATTTGCTAGAAAGCGGGATTTCCTGTTTTCTAGATAATATAAATTGTGCGGCACAGCTGATCATCAGAACTACTGGTTCGGGCAAACCGTTAGCATTTTTTACTACCAGTTTGGGCGAACCAGTAGCATTTTTTACTACCAGTTTGGATTCATCTTGTACTTAAAGGTCAAGTTAAAGGTTCCCCTCACACATATGTGCTAGTCGTTCCCAACTCTAGGGGGTGGCGCTCATCTCCGTTTCAAAGCTGAAGAGCCAGCGCTGTTCGAAAACATTTCCATGGTCATGTGCCCAGCATGACTAAATGTCGAAGGCTCACGGAACGCCGTTACCTTCCCACCAAAGGTGGTTCCTATTTTTCTACTTGCATTTTTTACATGCTTTCGAATTGCTAGGTTGGCACAAGCTGGGACAAGTAACAGGAGCTCACTCCATTAAGCAGCATTAGGGATTCAAACCGCTGAATTGCAAACCTTTCTGATTGACAAGCTCAGCATCTTAGCCCCTGAGCCACTGCATCCCTTGATCTGGTACTTACATTTCAGCATTTTCACTGCCACCTTCAAGACAGAATCCTCCTTTCCCAGCCCAAAAGCTGTGGCTTCAATCACCTTCCCAAAAGCTCCAGCTCCAAGGACTTTTCCTGTGAAGTAAATACTGTCTTTTAAATTTTCCTTAAAATTAATTTTAATAATATGCATTCATATATATTATTTTTTAATGATGCAGATTTAAGATCAGAAAAAGTAAAGAAAAGCATACGCAAAGAAAAAAGAGGAAAAATGAAAAAAAGGGAATAGAGAAACACAAAGTAGATAAACGAGGAATTTACAGGCATCCATAGAATTACTTAAAAAAAAAAATTTATTCATTCTTCTGCAGAAAGAACCATGCTTACTTTTCAATAGGAAGCAGTTACCAGGTGAATTATTTGTGTACACTTTATGGGAAATAATCATTTAATAGACAAATACAAATATTGCTTTTCTTATTCAGTTGCGCCATGCCAATCTTTGCCCCTTTTGATCAAATCATCCATTATTGAAACATATTACTATATGTATTCTGTTATCAGTTTTAACATAGAACATTTGTCTAAGCTAGTGGTAGTCAACCTGGTCCCTACCACCCACTAGTGGGCGTTCCAGCTTTCATGGTGGGCGGTAGGAGTTTGCTGTAACTCTGCTTTATAAATTTTATAAAGTAAATTTACTTCCCTACTTTATAAATCACCATTACTGTGGAACCGGTGGGCGGTTAGAACATTTTACTACTAACAGAGATACAAAAGTGGGCGGTAGGTATAAAAAGGTTGACTACCTCTGGTCTAAGCAATTGAAAGTACAACTTCAATAGTGTATTATTTTAGTTTCTGAGTTTCCATTTTAATTCCAGTTGTGTTTTTTTTAATTTTGGCATACATTCTTTGCCAGTGACTCTAATGCCAATCAAAATAAGGAAGGAGAAAGGAGGCAGCTTTTTCCTGTCTCCTTATATAAGTACATTTCTGCCATAAATATTCATGATCTTGGCTTCTTAAGTTTTTTAAAAAATACTCTGTATCCAAGTAAAAGTAGTTGGAGCCACAATTCATTTTCTGCAGACTTGTAAGCATGAAAAACCATTTCAAATGGTTTCAAAATTTATTATAGCTCTGAGGTCAGATACAATTTCAAATAAAAGAAAAAAAATTGCATCTCCAAGAATTGTCTCGTTTGGCACTTTCAAGAATGATTTTTAAAAACCCTTTATTTTATTGTCATTTAGGGTGCACATTGAAGTAATCCAACCATTTCAAATGCATTCTACATGGGGCTATGCTTGAAGAGTATTTGAAAGCCATAACTGTTGCAGAAGGCAGTGGCGTGGCCAATTCTCGGGGCGTTTAAGTTGGCCCAGGTTCCACTCCTATTCCACAAGCTGCAACAATGGCTGCTGGTTTGCTTCTAGTGCAATTCAAGGTATTGGTTATCACTTTTAAAGCATTGATTCAGGCTCTCTGAAGAACTTGCTCACCCCACTGGGATTGGCCCGCCCCACTCATGGCAACAGAAGGGACATGCTGCAGATATAATAAATTAATAAATTAATAATAAATACAATAACACATTTGGAAAAACAGCAGTATTTTAATTCACTCTTTGTGTGGGTGAGAATATATGCTTGAAAACATGATCTTGAAAACATTTTTAGCAGAGTCTGTTAATAGTGAATAAGTCAATATGGGCAAGATGAGCTTTTCAAAAGCCAGTTCTATTTTTCCATTATGCCTTGCTTTAGTTATTCAATCTCAACAGGTTTTTTTTAAACAACAACAACATTCCAATGATATATATATTCCACAGTTTATTTACTCTTGGATTCAAGTGTTAATTTTTCATTTGTCTCGTTTTTCTGCTTCTATAAAACCTCAACATTTTCACAAGAATAATGCTACAACCCTATCCCACAATTAGATATTTTCATACTGTTGTATAATTTCAGTATCTAATCTGCTGGTGGGGCCAAATGAACTTTTGGTTAGAGATAAAAATGTAGAGGTGCTCCTCACCAAATTGCAGGTTGTTTCTAGGAAATTCCCATTTCTCATTGTAAGGAAGCTGGGTGGGGTCAATAAAGATGTAATTGTTTCCTTCAGAGGCTTCAATAATCTTCCAGTGGATTTGATATTTTGGTTTCTGAGAAGAGAAATTATTTAGGAATCATATGTTGTTTCACAATATTTTGGTATTGTACTTATATGGCCCAATCCTATTATGGTAATCTCATAAAATGACAGATTGTTTCATTGAAATGTGAATAAAGATTAATGCAGCATTTCCTCATTAAAAGAGGAGAAGCAATACTTGAAGACATAGGATAAGAAATGAGGAAGATAAAAGGAAAAATAGAGGAAAAGAAAAACAAGAGATAATAATTATATTGAAAAAAGACATACATGCATTTTATGAAAATGAAGTTATTATTCTGTAAATTACTTATTTATCAAATGTATTGGCCATCCATCTTACCACTGGATAACTCTGGATGACTTTCAAAACTAGTATATATATTCACAATATCTGTACAACAATGTAACTGTTAATGAAGTAATATCACTTCATAGATTAAAATAAATAAAATTAAAATTGCTCCTGAAGAATTGGTCCTTATTCCCTGCTCTCCCTACTTGCACTATAGAAAAAGGGACAACAAGAGAGAAAATACTATCAGAAGAATCTCTCCCACATTTCATCATTTGGGGGTGGTAGTAGGGAGATTTTAAATTCCCAGAATAAATATACAGATACTCCTTGCTTAACAACCAGTTGCTTAATGATTGTTTGAAGTTACGACAGTTTCCAAAAGGGTGTTATATGACTTGTAAAGCACTTCCAGCAGTCTAAAATCTAAGGCTGTCTCTTACAGTCACATTGACCACCTATTGGGCACTTGGCAACAGGCTCACATTTACCATTGATTGCAGTGTCATATTACTGTGATTTTTTTTTTGGATGATTGTTGAATACTGAAGTTTCCTGCCATTGACTTGCATTGCTAGTTCCTGATTGGCTGAGACGCGAGCAGCCTGCTGGCAGGAGATTCCAGCTACCTGATTGGCTAAGCGTCTGACAGCTCTAGTATAAAAGAGCTGTCAGCTGTCCTTTGCTTCGCTGTTTGCCGGTTCGAGGTTTGCTGTACATATGAGCTGTTTGTCACTGTTAATAAAGTTTGCGTTAGCTTCAACTTGCCTTGCCTCAGTCCCTGTCTGCCTCGTTCTCCCTACAGAACAATGATCATGGTGACTCAGTTTATTGGAAATAAACTGGAAAATACGGTCAAAAAATGGAGTTAGGTCATGTGCAACCTGCTTATGCCCTGACTTATGATCAAAATTCCAGGGCCAATTGTGGTTTTTAAGCAACATGTCAAAGAAATTTGGTAAAACCTGTTTTGCCACAAATATGCCATTCTATATATTTTACTTCTGGTGTGTATTAATGACTGTTTATATATTGTAATTTTAATCTTAAGGAGGTTGTTTGCTTTAACTGAGTTTCACACAGAATATATTTCTTCCTTCCCCCTTTTTTGGGAGATGGTGGAAAGAAACATATTGAAAAATTCTGTTTTTTCCCCTTTCTTCAGCCTATTGGCGTATGTGTGTTTTCTAAGTAATTATTTCTCTGAATTGCAATTCCCACAATCACTCAGCTTCCTTATTCATTGAGGATGATGGAGATTGTGGTTCAAAACATATCCAAATGACACCAAGTCATTTGAGTTTCAGAGCTTCTTTGGCAAATTCTTGATTATTTTTCCTTCCATACATAAATTAAAAAAAATCCTTACCTGTTTATATTTATAGACCAAGATGATGATACACAGAAGAAGGAAAGTCATTGTGCCTCCAAAGCCTGCATAAAGTAGTTTGGAGATTTCATTCTTGTTTCCTGGAAACACAAGATGCAGAAGGAAGAGAACAGTGGCAGGGAGTCCCAACATCCTTGAGACTAACAGGAGAAGGTTCTGTGATCGGTTTGTCAGATTAGAGTAAATCTACACACGTGACAATAGCATGCACCACAATTTTTCTCTAGCAGTGTGAAATATTGCTGAGTTTGCAAAGTGAGCTCAGCTGCGAGGCAGTTGGTTTCAGGCACAGCATTTTATGCCAACCGAGACTATTGTGGTTAACTGAACAAGCCATCATTTGGCATGATGTATATGAATCAAGCAACTCTTTTAATTGTGTCATACCTGTCCTTGTGCTTTATACCTTTATGAACGTTATTGAGTTCATTCATGCTGAAAATGTATCCACGTTTTTTGGACAATAATGCACAGGTAGATGGGGTGATGATTTTACTTTTTATAGCGTTTTTTTAGTTTATCAAAATATAAAATACAGAAAATAATGAAAATAATGGGAAAATAAGGGAGGAAAAGAGAAGAGAGAAAAGTGTAGGACAAGGGAAAAAAGAAAGAAAGAAAGAAAAGCGTTGACTTTCTACTCCTTTTTGTGCAATACAATAAGATAGTAGAGATGTATTTTTCAAAACAGTTGAGGAAGGTGGAATTAAATATTCATCCACCATGTCACTCTTTCCCCCAAGTTTCGAAAATACTAGGCCTTTATAAAAAGATGAAAAATTAGCCCAGAGAGCAGAAATTAAAGATTAAAAATGTGTATTTATTGCTAAAAACTTCCAATAGTTTTTTTTTAATGTAAATTACCAAAAAACAAAAAAAATAAAAGTAATCAAATGTGTAAGTTTCAAATGGAAATCCATTCCTTTTGGGATGTTTTCTTTTCTTTATTTTTTTCTACATTTGAATTTTTGAATAAATCTACTACTATTGTTTAATTTTCTCAACCTCAAATTATAGCAGTAAATGTTCTCTTTAAGTGAATGGAAAAATAGTAGGTTTTTTTAAAAGATGATGGAGTACGATGAGTACGGAGTACGATGAGAAATTACAGTAATTGAGAAATTACTGAAATGCCTCAGGAAAACTATTTTTTTAAAAATCCAATGAATATACAAATTGAACTTACCAATAACCTTATCGACAGAAAGTATAATGGAATCGGAGTCATTTCCAGCGCTATTAACTGCAAAACAGCAAATGGTCTCACTGTCCTCTCTCTTCACCTTAAGGACACTCTTCAATGACACTCTGACAAGGGGAATTTTACTCATGATCTCTAGACTGGAGTGATTCAAACTCAGGGCCCCATGTTGACCACATCTGATAGACAAACAAAAATGTCAGAGATATTAGTATGACAGGTGAATGATAATTTTATTTTCCAGAATTTCTAAGGATTGATGTATCATGATGTATTGATGTTTCTTACCCTCGTCTAAATGATGAAAACAACAGGGAAAAGAGCTAATTTATCAAAGAGATACTGTCTAATACCATGGTCCCCAACCTTTTGGGCACCAAGGACTGGTTCCGTGGAAAATAATTTTTTTCCATAGACCCAGCCCGGGGGGGAGGGGGGGTAGTGATTTTGTGCACTACTTAGATGCCACATAT
Source organism: Natrix helvetica (assembly GCF_964273705.1). Classification (NCBI taxonomy): domain Eukaryota; kingdom Metazoa; phylum Chordata; class Lepidosauria; order Squamata; family Natricidae; genus Natrix; species Natrix helvetica. Next base: position 284,561,760 of record NC_138548.1, read on the forward strand.
GTACAAATAAAGCTTTGCTTGCTTGCTTGTACTGGTCTGCAGCCAAAGGGTCTTAACAAAGTGATGGTGAATCTTTTCGGCACTCAATGCCGAAAAGGTCGCACGGAAATGTTGCATGCATGGTCGATGGGGCCACGTTCCAGTAAAGCCAAACTTCCGGGTTCTAGCGTGCATGCGCGCCCGACAATCAGCTGGCCAGCGTGCATGCACAGGCCGGTTTTTGGCAATGCTGCACCCACAAAGGGATCATGCTCTGGAAAAGCCGAACCTCTGGGTTCAGGCACGCATACAAACCTGACAATGAACTGGCCAGCACACATGTGCACACCGGTTTTCAGCGCTGCCATGAGTGCAAAGGACAGCTGATAATCACGTGTACATGTGCACCAGAAATCCAGAAGACAAACAGGCAAGGCTGTGTGTGCCACTTTGGGCAAGTGTGCCAGAGGTGGATTCCTACCGGTTCAGACTGGTTTGACCGAATAGGTAGTAACTTGGCCTGCCACGCCCCCGAACCGGTTCTCTTGGAGGTGCCGTAGGCGCCGCCATCTTGTTTTTGGCTTCTGCACATGTGCAGAAGCATTTTTTACTACTGTGCATGCGTGTGCATCCCTGAGCAAAGTGGCAGTAGCAGCAGCCGGAAACCACCTCTGCCATAGGTTCGCCATCACAGGTCTAACACCTGGGTTAGGCGCTACCATTCCTGATCTCACTGCCATTGGCCTTTATCATTTTAGATCATTTGAATTAGCAGCAACCAAATGGATGAGAATCATTGACAAATAAGCATGATCTACAAATTAGCAACAGTTTTTTATGGCAATCAGCTTCATAAACCCATTTTTCCCTGTACCCTTTTGTCTTTTATTGATTGCCTCAACCATTCTATAATTTTAATTCAGTGTAAATTAACTACTCCAGAGATTACATAATAGGAAGCTGCATTTCAAAAGAAACCAAAACCAAAACCAACAAATCAGCCCAGTGGGTTTCCTTCATTATAGATATATAAAATATAGCAATAGCAGTTAGACATCTCAACCAATTCACGGGGCTTTACAGCCCTTTCTAAGCAGTTAACAGAGTCATCAAATTGAGAACTGAGATGTATCAGTTCCATAATGTTGGTATGTGACAACTGCCATTACACCCCTAAGTCTCAGCAGGCATTTTTGAATAGAAATGCATTGGCTTGTGCTGTGATTCTGTAAACTCACCTATCAATGTGGCGGGGCAATTTGTACCACTGAATATGTGGAGAAGGATAGCCGGATACTTCACATTGGAGACTATTGGAATTGTTGGTCAATATTCTAACTTTTGGTTTAGCTACAAAGCAAATGCAAAGGAATAATTAAAGACAACAGACAGAAGCACATCTTCTTCATTTCAAATCTCATTAGCAGCACTAAAATGGTAGCACACTGAAAAATGGAACTCAACAAAGCAAATCAGATTAATAGCATGCTCTTTGCAATTTAGTTCCCCATCACTTTTTCTCTACAGGGGCATAAAGTCAAATTATTTTTTTCATCTGAGTGAATTGATGCAATCATAACTAGGAAAGGCTACTTCTGGTAAGAATTCAGGATTACTTCTAAGACCAAAATAACACTTATAAGATACAGGTTTGTTGAAAAGTATAGCTGGTGTTTGCTTTTCCAGAAAAAGAAGAAGATAATTTCCTTTTGCTTACTTACTCTCAAATCAGATATAGTTAAGGATATGTTTGGCTTTAAGGGTAACTGGATTTTCCTTAGAAAGATTTGGATGTGGCGTTTGAATTTTCTAGTGCTCTAGGCTGGAAAATGTTAGCCTTTCCAGAAACACCAGATGGGAAGCATGATGAGTTAATTCTACACTATTTGTTAGGCTTCTGTACATCGACAGAATTCCCCCATTTCCTTTACAGCCCAAGAAACTAGGGGGGGGGGTCCTTTCTGTACTGCTTGCCCTCTCCACATTCCTAATGCTTCTCTTTTATCTCACCATTAACCCATCCATCCCATTGGCTGCATCTCTGGTTCCCAAGGTTATTCCCATATGCCATTACAAAAATGAGTATCATAGAACATACTTTTCACAGAGATGCTAAAATGAATAGATGCATTGGCTTCCCCGTTGTCTGCAAAAAATATATAGTTGCCACTGTCTTTTTCCTCCATACGATTCAGCCTCAGTGTATTGTTGTGCCTGCCAAAAGAAAGAACAAATATGCATAAACATGTATGTAAACGTTTGTAAATATGTTAATATGTTCATTGTAAATATAGCAGCAGATGATTGTTTTGTGAGTTTTATTTTGAGCTATGCTAGCTTTCCAAAATACATTGAACAGAAATGTGAAAGAAAGCATCATTCAAATAATGTCTAAGATGATTATCAAACAATCTTCTCATCTGTCACTATTCAGTATAGGGCACATTGTATTGAAACTTGCAGCAGCTTCTTCCTGGTAGAACTAATTGGTATAGTCAAAACTGGGTGGAGAACTAAGTCCTTGGAGTATCTAGCAAACCATGGATAGCATTTGTAGTTCAAAACATTCAATTAGATAGCGAAACCAAATGGCAAACAATGCAGGGACTTCAAAACTGGTGTTATATGTTCCCATTGTTGAAGCTGAAACTATGCAGGCCACTGCATTTTGAACCAGCTATAGTCTCTAAATACTCTTTAAGAGCAGCCTCCTGTAAAGTGGATTGCACTAGTCTAAATAGATGGTAATGACAGCATGAGTAGCTAAGTCCTCCTGCCCCAGGTAAGATAAGCACACTTGAGTTAGGCACACGTTCCTGTAGGGATAGTTTCCATTTGCTTATTCAACAAGACCCTTGAGTTAAGAAGGACCCCCAATTTGCAAACCTGCTTCCTGCTGGATAATGTTTGACCATCAAGGAATACCTCTGGTGATGGCAGGAGATGCTGACATATAAAGACTGAGCTTCAGTTTATTCTCTCCCATCCAGACCCTGACAGCTTCCTAGCACCAAGAAATTGATAGCATCCCCTCATGACCTGGGCTAGTGATGCACAATTGGGTATTATCACATATGCATGATACTAGAAACTGAACCAGAGAATGATCTCTCCCAGGGCTTAACATAGATACAAAAAAAGCAAAGAATGCAAAACTTAGCTTTGAAACATCATCTGTCAACGTCTGACATGGCCAGGGAGTTGCCACACAGGGAAGGAGGTCTCATCACGAAGGGAGATGGTGGGGGAGAGTGAACGACCTGCAGCAGTGGTGGGATTCTACCAGTTTAACAACCAGTTTGGTGATCACGTGCTTTGCACGTAGGTGCACAGTATTGAAAAAAACCTACCTTCCATATTACTGCTGAGGCGTGGCAATCCACTCTGCCATGTGAGGATATAGGTCAGTAAAACCCAAGGGCGGGTGGGCAGGCCCAGCTAATCATCAGAGTGAACTGGTTCACTCCCAGCTGATTGTTGGAGCTACCGTTTCACCTGAACCGGTCCGAACCGGTAGAATCCCCCCCCCCCCCTGCCCTGCAGAGTTGGAGGTGTTGACGCCAGTGCAGTGAACAGGAGCAGCATTGGCGACGAATGGAATGTGGAAGAAGCTGGAGTGGTTGGAACAGAGACTACATGCATGGGGCGGGGTGCTCTAAGCTTTTTAAATAGCTGGTGGGTGGAGGCCCGCAGAGCTAACTTCAGCTCATTCAGTGCTGAGTCTCTGTTTGAAATAAAAGGTGTTTCACTCTGCCTAGCTGCCTGTACGAGGTCTACTTCCCATTGGTTGCAGGCTCAGAATGGTGGCATCATGTCTAAGCAGGGGTAATTTTCATGTATTGTATTACTATGATCTGCTCATTCCAGTTCACCCATTAGAAATCCAATTTTAAACAGCAAACCACACAAACTTTGAAGACAGACAGACCCAATGAGTTTTAGATGCCTGAGATTTTTCACAAAGTCATTCATCAGTACGGAGAAATCCAGGTTCAACTTCTTCCTGTTTTAATCAGGGAAATTTCTTAGGTGGCTGTATGTGCAAATTTTTGACTTTTACCCTGTTATCCTCTAAAAGGGTCTGGTGTGTCTAAGATTTATCTCCGATTCTTCTCAAAGAAAGACTCAATAAAGCACATACTGGCTTTGCTGCAATGATACGGGGCAACCTTATTGGACAGTTTTCCTCTCCCTGACTGACAACAGAACTATAATTTGAAGAGGGAAAAAAAACCTGAAGGAAGGGAAGACATAGGCTTTACCTCTGATGACCAAAAATCATGTGGCTGGTGATTGTGGACTTTCCTGATGGGTTCACGTGTATCCATCCATACGTTGACGGTCTAGGGTAAGCATCAATGAGCACCTGAATATTCAGATTTTGATGCAAGTTCGTCTCCTGAATTCTGTTCTGTAATGTGGACAAGCGCAGATACCCTTTCTCTGGAGAGCAAAGTACAAAATTAACCCATAGAGAAGTGGAAAGAGAAAGATCTTTCACTTTGAGAAAAATAGCTAGGCTCTTAGTAGAGTTCTCCATTTTGGAAGCTATGATGATGATAATCACTGAGGACTCCAGCAGCAAAACAGCAGCATTCCAAAGCAAAAATCAAGTACATAAAGGTGTCATCCCCTTTCTTCAATTTAGCTCCTTAGAAACAACCAAAGTGCCTGTTTGGACGCAGAAGGGAAGAATGACTAGAAAGTATTTGGTTTGGATTTACAGGGAATCACAGAAGTAATTTTTAGGAACAGACACGTTGTATGAAGGATCCCAATAATTCATATTATTCAATAATTTATTGAAACGGGGTCCAATGAGGTTCACTATTTGTAAGGGGCATGTATATTTTGAAGGGTAGACCAAACACCAAGTAATTCTTCCAACACTCACAAGGAGCAGCCATAATGCTACAAGATGCACTATTGCATACCTGTGATTCATTATCTGTCACAGTAAATAGTTACTTTTGCGTGCAGAATTTAAACATTCCACAGGGAGGACTTCATTCAATTCAATATCTCTGTCCTGGCGGCCTTGAAATACATTGAAAAATAACTTCCACAACCCCATGTGAATTATGGGCCAATACGACTAGAAGATATTTAGGGAAAGGTGATTTACAACCTTTGGTAATTCTTCACACATCCTGTGTTTATTAGTTTCTGGTTGATTTAACTGATATTCCATATTTCTATTCATGAAAGCCTTGTGGTCAGCTAACACAATTTAGAAATCCCATAAAACAAAAGAAGACAACATTATTTATAAACTTGTAGGGTGTTTTGGATACACAGAATCTATTTTTATTGATTGGTAAGGAGGTTTTCTTTGTGTTCTCACCTACCTAGCACCTGGAGAGTAGCTGAAACATTCACAGACAATTGTGCAGCTTCCCCAAGGCAAGTATATATTCCACTGTCTTGTAACTGCACTGCTGGAATGAATAGGGTGTAATCAGTGGCGTATGACTGAGGAACTTCAGTATCTAATTCCATTGAATTGCAGATGGCCTGTGATAAGAAAAGACAGATATTGTTGGGCTGATTGGGAAATATGAGCTCTAATGCCCATTGCCATTATCTCCAATTAAACCTTTACCAGACTTTAGGACTTTTCCTTGAATAGAGCTGGGAACCCACTGGTCCTCCACCAATATTTTATTAATCCCAATTGTTCATGCTATTTCATGATTCACATATATTTAAGATTGTGCTAGTTCCTAAATATTAAGCCATGAGGACAATCTTTTCACATCTGTATTTCTATATATAAAAATATACTTAACAATAAAAATTGTTTTAAAAGCCAGTTAAAGTAGCTAGCAAGCTAAGACATAAGATTCTGCAGTACATCCATTTGATAAATAATTATCCTTTGTTTGCTTCTGTCTCTTACTGTTATTTATTAGAAATGTCAGAGGTTTGGGCTTATGAGGCAGTTTGAAGATTCAAGACAATCAGTATACCTTGTAATGAAGTAGTTAAAAGACAACCTGGATTAAACGATCAGGATGCAAAAACAAACTAACGTACAACATGCAGCTGAAGCAGCTTCCTTCAATTTGAATCACTGAGGACTACAACTCCCATCATCCCAGCTAGCCAATAAGTTCACGATGCCTGCACCTAGCCATGATGATGCCAAAATGATGACACATGTGTGCAAGCGCTGACATTTTTTTAGCTGTGCATCACAAAGTTGCACCCAAATATCTAAGGAGAAGAGTTTTCATTGTGACATCGCAGCACATATTAAATCCTTGGATGCCCATGATTGTCTTGCTCGTTAGGGATGGTAGACATTGTCGTTCAATAACTCTGGAAGTCTGGTCTAAGTCCTTGCATGAACTGACTTATACAAGCCACAAGTAACTCTGAGCTCATTCAAGACAAACAATGCTAGCTAAGGCTCACGTCCAAAACCCTTAGAAATGACTTACGTTTTCAGGAGGCGGATAGATCCATCTGCCATTATATTCATAAGAGTAATATTGTATTCTGCAGGAAATGTTGAATGGCTCTCCTTGTAACCGCACCTGGTCTGCTAGTCCTCCAATAGTAACTGTCAAAGGCTGATCGTTGTCTAGGAAAAGTCAGAAGTGTCTGTTAAATACAGACTGAGTCGGAGTCATATCAGTAAAAGAAACCCAGTGTCTTCATATTTTCTTATGCTGTCCCTTTGCTATTTTTGCTTAATAACAGTGCATTTTTTTTTGAAAAGCTCCTGACCCTTTCATCATCTTTTCCAGCAAAGTTTGGCCACAATGAATTGAGAAATTATTCCATTTTTTCATGGAGGGGGTTTGCCATTTTACTTTACCAAATTTCAAACCAGTTTGGCATCCTTGAACCTGGGATTTACACCTGTACCAACCTAACTGTCAAAGGCTGAAGGTTGTCTAAGAAAAGTCAGAAAAGTCTGTTAAATACAGACTGAGCTAGAAGGCTTGTCAGTAAAAGAAACCTAATGTCTTCATATTTTCTTATGCTATCACTTTGCTATTCCTGCTTAATGACGGTGTAATTTCCCAACCTTTCAGCATCTTTTTCAGCAGTTTTTGAGACAACGGATTGAAAAGTTATCATGGATCCGAGTCCCCATTTTACCTTACATTCAAATAATCAAATCAGTTTGGCAATGACAGTGAAGGACAACTAGTGTATTGAAACAGCTGTTCATTCTCCTACCAATATGGACAATTGTTCTATGTTGATTAATATTGATCTAGCATTGCACAGCAAAAAGAATATAGAGAATTTGGAATCCACCTCTCCACATTGAAAAAAATAAACCACATGCACTGAGCACTTTTTTCTAACCGTTGCCACAACAACTGTCCTGAAAGGCTTGGAAACATGTGTTCAAATTGTGACAAGAGAGTAGTTCCTACCTACCAGAGACCGAAAGAGTAATTCTGCGTGAAATCACCCATTCTCCTTGAACCTGGGCTTTACACTCATAGTACCCTCTATCACTCAGGTCTACTTGGTGAATCCATATTCCTTCCTTAGGACTGAAGGAGACTCTTGAATGAACTGGAGAAGAATCGTTAAGGAGGGTCATGTTGCCTGTGAATCCTGGGTCAGCAATCAGGCATGGAATCAAGGCATCACTGCCCTTTTCCACAGAAGGATATACACCGTGAAGGCCACACCACACCGACTCAGGATCTGTGGAAGAAATATGTTAGGAATCCATGATACCTTGGCATGCATAGAAAAATAGCTAGAATTAATCTGAAATAAGGTTGCCTGCTGCCGACTTGGTAGTGAGAGCAAAATCTGAGAGCTCAATAGAGGCCTCTCGTGTGTTTGTGTGCACGTGTTTGCTTATGAGATAAATCCTTTGCCTCAACCCAGCATAGACTCTAGAACAATGTACAGATATTAATTATAATAGAAGTAATAACAAGCTCCAATTTGGATTAGTCACCAGGACCAGAGGTTTAGTTTTCTGAGTTTTGGACTAGTGATGGAGCCCATTCTCATGGAATTGCTCTCTCACATTCTGGTGACTCAGATTGGATCCTGTAACATTACCGGGGACACATATATTTGCCTTCATTTATAAAAGTAATAACATAATGCATATAGTAGCCATTCAAGATCAAGTAGCTTGGTGTGATGACTCCACCAATATTTGGTAAAGTCAGTCTTGCCTCATGTGGTCAAGTTGTTTCCCAGGAGAAGAGCTCTCTCTCTCATTGTGCTTCATGATAGGAAAAGTTCTTCAGCAGGTTTCAGTCTCCCTCATTGAATGGACAGGCCCTAAATTGATCCCAGGCTCCAAGACTTACAGGGCTTTATATGTGAAAACTAGCATCTTTAACCATGCACAGGTAACAGGTAATAGCTAAAAAGCAGTAGAAGCTTTTTGCAGCAGCTAAAGAATCTGCATGGTCTTCAAGGGAAAATTTCTTGGCCATGGCTTCTATTTGCTCATCAAGCAGGAGTTGTGAATCCAGAGTCATTTATGCCATCAAATTAACTTTGGCTCTTAATTCCCCCCCCCCCCCAGGACACTTTGCAAGCTCATCCTTCAGATCCTCCAGTTGTGAATCTAAAAGGACCCCCAAATTACAGATGTATTATCTTTGGGATACACATTTGCAATCTGTCCAAGAGTCAAGGTTGATAATGTCCTCATATTGTTGGCATCTGAATTAACAACTGCCTCTTTTGCTTGAAAGGACTCTATTCTATGAGTCATCCAAATGAACTAATTTCCCATGATTGAACTGGACAAATTTACAGCAGGGATTTCCCATGATTGCTTTGTTTCATGTATGAAAAAAATATTGGTATAGTTAAACCTTGCTGAAAAAAAATCTCAAGCAAGGGGTCAATTTCTAATCCTACTGGCCCATCTTTTCTATCTCCCACCAAGTGTCTTTGCTACCTGATGGAGGAAGATCCTAACATGTCCACAACAAGCTTCACACTCCATACTTTACAACCCCTCCATCCTCTGTAAAAAAAAAAACACTGACAGCTGACAGTGGAGGTATGGGGAATACATCCATTCCCCTAATTCTCAGTCAGTGTTTACTTAGCATACGTAATGATTCATTTTCAGAACATATGAGAGATACTAAGGAGAAATCTGGTTACCTGTCACAGCCACATATATAGTACTCATCCCCTCTTCTGGTTTGTTGACATAAGCACACTGGTAGCTTCCCATCTGGTTGCAACTAGTCTTAGGCATGTAGAGGGTGCCATTGTCATACACCATCACAGTGGACCCATTCTGGATACCGATCCACTCAACAGGGAAATTCCCTGAGCAAAATAATTCAACTGATTCTCCTTGCTTCACTCTCAGAATGTCAAGATTAGGGTAAATGGTGGGAGAAGCTGAGCCTAAAATGAAGAAAAAGACGGATATTGGTTTTTTGTTTTTTTTTGTGATTTTGCAATTCTTCATTCTGAGAAGTACGTCAGGGTGGCTGGAATGCTATTGCTTTGTACTCATATAGACACGCACACAATTTGGCTGCCCTTCTCACAACTGTGACTCTGGGTAGCAAACAAAGATGAAAAAAAAAAAAACAAAGTTAAAAGCAACGTCCTGTGAGATAAATCAGCCCTAACATGGCATTAACAACCAAGCTTGTTTACCCTTCTGAGGATAAATCCAGGCCTTCAGAGTGTTACAAAAGATTAAAAGGAACAGAGCCATCTGAATCTCTGGGGCAATATTTGGTCACAAAGCTATTGAAGGCTGTAGACATGATTGATTATAGGAGAGTTGTCTGAGGAAAATTTTGAGAAAAACTGACCAGCCTAAACCAATTACTCTCTGGATGAAATGTGAATATACTATGCCACCTACCTTCAACACAACCATTCTGTATTAGCAGAATTACCACATTTGGAAGACATTAAACCATGTCAGGGTCGAGATCAACTGGAACTGCCAGTGTTAAGATAGGCAGTGCCATGGTGGCTTGCTTCCCACTGGCCCAACTGTTCCACCAGCATAGAAGTGTAGGAACCCCGTGCAGATTTATAATCAACCTGATCTTATCAATGTGTCCATTTAATTGAAGCTTGTTGTGTGCTGGCATCTTCAGGTCAGCAATGACTTTTCCTATAGCAAGCAGTTCCACAGGTTGTTCGGTTTCATCTTTCTTCTTGCTGCCTGATTTTATTTCTCACTTTTGAGAACTGGCCAATTTTTGACATCTCCTTAAGTCTACAGTACCTACTATCTGTCTCTTTTTCTCTTGGTCAGGCTGCCTTTTGCTAGATCTATGTGAATACCTTAACTATTTTGCTTCTCCATCTGTTGCTTGCTGCATATTCACTTCTACACGAACTTACTATCCCTTGTAAGTTCTCTCAGAGCAGTGCTGGTTTGAAACTACCGTAAAGACAGGGAATTGCAAAATAATACAGTCTACTCATGGTTGCTGGGCCCCAGCTGTCCATAATCTTCTACCAAAGAAAGCCAATGGTCATTATTGGTATTCCTCCAGTGGGCAGAGCCATAATTTCATGCCTTTTTTTGTGACAGTTACATGTCCAACCTGTCACGATGTTAAAAAGTTTGCTAGGCCTGAACTGCCTAAACTGACATTCAAGAGTTAAACTAAGAAAGCTTTATTGCGCAGGTCATAAAACAAAATGTTATCTGAAAGTGATTTATTGCGCACGCGTCACACATTCCAAATTCCTCTCTTCTTTGTTCGGCAGCCAACTTTGGCAAACGTAGCTTTCATTATCAAAATGTAACCAATTAGTTATTTTCTGTTTCATTTACTTTTATTATTTTATTATTAAAGTTTGTTTATTAATTAGAATACTTTAAAGACTTATTTTTCTCAATATCTCAAAAGATATGCGGAAGGGAATCAGCCACGGTCCATTGATCTCAGATTTCCCAGGGCATTTTTTTCCCTGACACAACCACAATACCCTATTCCAATGATGGCGAACCTATGGCACGCGTGCCAGAGGTGGCACGCAGAGCTGTCTCTGTGGGAATGTATGCTGTCACCAGCTGCTCTTATGATTTCCAGTGCACACATGGGCACCAGCCAGCTTGTCTTTGCGGGCACAGGAGCATCTGAAACCACCTGAAAATGGCCAGAAAACAGCCCAAACCAGCCTGAAAACAGACCATTTTGGGTCCTGAAAAGCAGCCTGAAAATGGCCCAAAATTGGCTTAAAAACAGCCTGAAAATGCCCCAAAAATAGACGTGTGCGCGCCGGCCAGCTGGTCTTCAGGTTTCTGGTGCACATGCACGTACCTTCCAGTTTGGGCATTTGGTGCCGAAAAGGTTCGCCATCGCTGCCCTATTCAGTTCTGTAGTTCAATATCTTTCTTCCTTTTCTTAGATCCATTCTCTGTTTTCTCAGAGAATTTTTGTATTCCACTTTGGGATTTCTGCTAATATATTTTGGACATATTTGGTCCAAATTCAGGCTTTCTTGGACAGCTATGTTTGTTTCATGAAAGAAGAGACATCAGAAAGAAAACAATTAAGTTTGAAATAATTTCAGTATTTTCAACAGCCTCCTTAAATTGCGAATTTGGCTCTGGTGGTCTGACAGGCACGTGTAGCCTACATTCTTAAAGATCACATTATTTTGGACATATAGATAGAGCCTATGGTTCCGAATGGAATATATTTTTTAAAAAATTGTCCCAAACCTCTCTCACATTTTTCATATAGGCGCAGACATTCTGTATTCGGGCTTCCCAAACTATTTGCTCCTTGTTTCCGGATAATTTTTGCATTTCCAGAACTTACCAAAGCCCAAAAATTTCTGGAAAAGGGCTTAATGTTCCTAATCTTTCAAAGATAAAAAGCGTCTGGGGCACATTCTTTTGTGCACTGGTATTTTTGCTGCTTGCAGTTGTTGGCCAAAGGTTAAATGTAAATAGAAGTAATCCATCAAAAAATACATGCCCTAACTGCCTATTTTATCTTTTTGAATTTATTGGCAGCTAGACTAAGCTAATAAATATGCATTTGGGATGGAACACTAAAAGACATTCATTATATTTAAAGTAATATTTCTTAGGAAAAGCACAGAGACAAAAAAGCCTCACTTCTATATAAACTACATCTTAAAAAGAGGGGGAGAGGCAAGACTCCAGAAAGAGGAAGTTCCCGTTATCTTTCAAAGACAGAGATTCATTTAACTATTGACAGGCTAGGTGAGAAGCAGACCGAGGACAGTCTGGGAAGACCTTTCCCCTTATCTAAGTCTTGCTATTTGCTCTGGTGTTCAAAACGGAGGCAAAGAGATGGTGTGCATGCTAGTTTGGGCAGGCAAAGGAGAAGCACTTGTAACTGATGGCTATATAGTGACACCTTCTCTTTGCAGGTCTGGATATCCATATTCCCCAGGACTAGGGGAGTGGCCAGGATAGCAGGAATAGAGGACAACTCTGGGACAATCCCGGTCAAAAGCCGTACAGATCTAATTTGCTTGATAATGAGAGATGGAACAATCAAGGGGAATCAAGAAGGGGAATAAAAAAATAGTTCTATATTATTATTATTATTATGTGGTTAATCTTTGGTGAGATTCACAGCCTTTGGGGCTGGTTGGTAGCCTAACAGCTTGAGTCCTAACCAAGGACCTAGGAACTGTTAAGGTAACGTCGGAGGATATAAATTGTTCCAAGTAGGGTGGTTTTTTGTAGAGTCAGAATGTTCAAGTCAAGTAAATTTAGAATTTCCAAATAGTGAGGTAGCCCTTTAGGTATTGCTCCAAGGGCTCCAATTACAATTGGGACAACACTCGATTTCTTTTTCCACAGTCGATCAACCTCAATTTGCAAGTCCCGGTATTTTGTGATTTTTTTTTTTTGCTGTTTATCTTCAATTCATGCATCACCAGGTATTGCAATGTCAATGAACCATACTTTTTTCTTTTCAATTATTGTTGTGTCAGGTGTGTTGTAGGCCAAGTGCCTGTCAGTCTGGATTCTGAAGTCCCACAAGATTTTGCCTTTCTCATTCTCTAAAACCTTCTAAATCTGATGGTCCCAGTGGTTTTTGCTGTACTCAAATCCAAACTTTTGGCACAATTTCCAGTGACTAATCTTAGCAACCCGGTCATGGCGTTGTAGGTAGTCAGTTTGTGAAATTTTGCTGCACCCGCTGATCAAGTGGTCGACTGTGTCATCTTTCTCATTACAGAGGCGACATTTGCTGTTGGTGGTAACATGTTGAATTTTTGCTTTCATGCAGTTTGTGGCTAAAAGCCTGCTTTTCCAATTTTCAGCTCGCTTCTCAATTACTTCTTTCTTATATTCAGCTTTTAACTTAGTTGTCTTCAAAAGTCCTCCTTTATTTACTTCCTTAATCATTGGTTCTTCACTTTTCTGGATGTAATCATTCAAGCTGTGTCTTTCTTCTTCGACAGTCTGCTTTACTTGTAGGAGTCCTCAACCACCCTCTGTTCTTGGTAGGTACAATCGGTCAACATCACTTTTAGGGTGCAAAGCATGATTCATTGTCATAAGCCTCCTTGTTTTTCTGTCCAAGTTGTCCAACTCCATCTGGGTCCAGTCAATTATTCCTGCAGAGTATTGAATTACAGGTATATGGCTTTTATAATGTTTCCTCCACTCAGTTTGTACTTTGATATCTTGCGAATTCGTTGAATGTACTAGCTGAGGTTAATTCCTTGACTTTATTATGCATTAAGTCAGAGGCCTCTAAAATCACCAAGTACTTGTAAGCCTTCTTCTGGTTTTACTGCCTTTATCATTTCTTCATTCTCAAGTTGTATTCCATCATCTTCTAGGACCTTGCCCGCCTTGGTTGCCATTGTTGCACATTTTTCAATTCCAAACTGCATACCAATGTCTTGGCTAAATTCTTTTGTGCTTTCAATTAATAAACTCAGTTCAGCTTTTGTTTTACCAAACAGCTTCAAATCATCCATGTACACCAAGTGTGAAATTTTCAGTCCTTTCTTTGCAAGTTCATATCCACAGTTCACCTTCTTCAAAATGGTTGTCAGTGGTAGCATTGAGAGTATAAAAAGTAGGGTTGAAAGAGAATCACCCTGGAAAATGCCTCGTTTAATTTCAACTTCACCCAGTTCTTCTCTATTAGCCATAAGCTCTGTTTTCCAGAGGTTCATTGAAGTTTCCATGAATTTTTGTATGTTGCTGCTAATGCCAAAGATTTTCAGGCATTTCTTGATCCAGCTGTGGGGAACTGAATCAAACGCTTTCTTATAGTCTATCCAAGCCATGAACAGCTTGGTTTGTCTTTTTTTTTGAATTCTTTAGGATTAGCTTGTCAATCAGCAGTTGGTCTTTTGTTCCTCTTGAATTTTTGCAGCATCCTTTCTGTTCTACAGGAAGCAAGTCATTTCTTTCCAAGTATCCGTAAATTTGGTTGGCAATGATACCAGTAAGGAGCTTGTATGTTGTTGGCAAACAGGTGATTGGCCTATAGTTTCCAGGGTCCTTTCCTTTTTCTTTATCTTTTTGGATCAAAAATGTCCTTCCAGTTGTCATCCATTCATCATTGTCAGGTGTTTTTAAGATCTGGTTCATTTGTGCTGCCAATCTTTCGTGCATAGTTGTAAGTGCCTTTAGCCAGAAACCATGTAGCTCATCTGGTCCAGGTGCACTCCAATTCTTCACTTTTCTTGACTGCCTCTGCACCATTTCTTTTGTTATTTTCACGTCTTCCATTTTATGCACTTTAATAGAATCCTCAACCTGCTTGATCCATGTTGCATTTATTGTTGTGCTTCTTGTTGTTTTCCCAAAAATTCTTCCAGAATTTCAGAGCTTTCTCTTTATCAGGCTTTTCATTTGTTGTTACTCCATCTCCGCTTTCTAAGCTCTTATAAAACTGGTGCTGATTTGCTCTGAACTGTGAGTTGTTGTTGTTGTTGTTGTTGTTGTTGTTGTTGTTGTTGTTATTATTATTATTATTATTATTATTATTATTATTATTATTATTATTATTATTATTATTATTATTATTTACTTGATTCATTAAACATGAAACTCAGCCAACTGAACATTCAAAAATGCATTACAAATACCAGTGACTGGTGCTAATAGTTGATACGGTTTGCTGCCAGCGTCCTGGGTATCAACCAAGTACCTTCTTAAAATATAAGATGTTCCGAGTAGCACAGTTTTTTGCAGTTCCGCTGGTGTTATTGCAGGAAGCTGCAATTTGTTGATGTATCTTGTGAAATTTTTGGACATGGTGCCAAGTGCCCCGATGACAATGGGTATCACTGTTACATGCTTCATCCATAGCCGTGTAGTTTTGATGGCCAGGTCGTGATATTTCATGATTTTTTCTAGTTCTTTTTCTTCGACTCTGCCATCTCCAGGAACAGCGATATCAATAAACTGTACACTTCGGCCCTCTACAACCGTGATATCTGGTGTGTTGTGCTCCAAATGAAGATCTGTTTATATTCGAAAGTCCCACAAGATCTTCACCTTCTCATTTCTGATAACGTTTTCCACTTTATGTTCCCATGACTTTCTGGATACAGGTAAATCATATTTTTTACATAATGACCAGTGGATTAATTTAGCAACTCGGTCATGTCTAGCTTTGTAATCAGTTTGTGCGATTTTACTGCATTCATATATTAAATGTGAAACAGTTTCGACTTTGTTATTGCAAAGTCGGCAATTTGGGTTGTCAGTGGATTTTTGTATCTTCGCTTTCATCGCATTAGTTTGTAGTATTTGTTCTTGAGCAGCCAGTTTTAAACTTTCCGTTTCTTTCTTGATAGTTCCCATCTTAGGCCATGTCCATGTCAAGTTGTCATTACATTTTCCTTCAATGTTTTTCAAGTGCTATCCATGCAAAGCTTTGGTGTTCAATCTATTAAATCTGTCATCCAGCTGTTTTTCCTTATATTCTGCCTTTGTTTCTGTTGTTTTTATGCTGTTCTCCATTTTCACAGCCTGCAGCAATTTTTCTGTACTTTGGTTCACATAATCATTCAAACTTCGTTTTTTTTCTTCTACAGTTTGATGGATTTGCAATAGCCCTCTGCCCCCTATTTTTCTCGGCAGGTTGATGTCATTTCGTGGGTGTAAAGCATGGTACATATTCAAAAGTTTGTGCGTTTTCTGGCCCAGGTTTTCCAGTTCAGCCAGAGTCCAGTTGATGATTCCAGCTGAGTAGCATATCACTGGAACTGCCCATGTATTAATGGCTTTAATTATGTTTCCAGCATTCAGCTTTGATTTTAATATTTTGCGGACCCTCCTGATGTATTTCTTTTGCGTTGACTCTTTGACTTTTCCATTCAAGATGTTATCTGCTTCCAATATGCCTAAGTACTTATAACCATCATCCTTTGCTAATGCTTTCACTAATTTCCATTTCCCAGTTCTATTCCTTCTGTTTTTTCCATTTTTCCTCACCGCATGGATAATATAGCACATTTTTCAAGTCCAAAGTTTATTTTGATGTCACTGCTGAATAGTTGAACTGTGTTGAGTATTGATTTAAGTGGGGCTTTTTGCGTACATTTTTAAGTCATCCATGTATAGTAGATGGTTTATCTTGCCATTTTGGCTTGAGATTTGGTATCCCGGGTTTTGTGTTTCGTAGGATTATTGTCAGTGGAATTAATGAAATGTTGAACAGTAGTGGTGAAAGTTCCTTCCTACCACCAACAGGAAGGTAGGCCTCTTTCCTCCCCCCCCCCCATTCCTGATCCTCCTTCCTACCACCAACAAGAAGGTAGGCCTCTTTCCTGCCATGGCTGGGCCTGGACAGCTATCTAGTGCAGTTCCTATAGTTATGATATTATTGTCCTTGAACCAGTAGTGTTTAGCACTGAGAACCAACCCAGGCACCTACCATCACTAATGATGAGGAGAAACCAATCAAATTCCACTTTGGATCAGTCATTGCCCGGTCAACAAGGACCACGCCAGATGCTATGGCTCCTGGACATCTGTCGAAAAAGGAGCTACAGGGCTCAGTTGTCACTGCCAGGGAACCAGAGCGTGCAACTGCAAAGTGACTGGAGCCAAAGCGCAAAATTATTATTATTATTATTATTATTATTATTATTATTATTATTATTATTATTATTATTATTATTATTATTATTATTCCATGGTGATGCAGTGGTTAGAATCCAGTATTGTAGGCAAACTCTGCCCACAGTCAGGAGTTTGATCCTGAACATCTCAAGGTTGAGTCAGCCTTTTGTCCTTCCAAGTTTGGTCAAAATGACAACCAAATTGATGGGGGCAATATCTGACAGAGAGGGCTGTAAAGCAGCTTCGTCCCCCAACCTTTCTGGTATTCCATGTTCGGGGGGAGGGAGGGTTGGCTGTGGAATTCTGGGAATTGAAATCCACGTATCTTAAAGTGGCCAAGTATGAAAAACACTGTTCAAAATAACAGTGTCCCATAAAAAGATAAAGAAAGGAAAAGTTAAATCATGTATGGGGCTTTAAGAATTCAAATACCAGATTCCAAAATATCAATGACAGCCTTCAATGGCTGTCAAGGAAGAAACAAAATGAAGAAAAGGCTTCAATTTTTTCTAAGAGCCAAAGGACTACTTTTCTCTCTCCCAAACATGCAATTTTTTTTGCAGCATCAGTAATTTCTTTGGACCCCAACATATATTTATAAGGAAAAGATGGGGAAGTGAGAAATATCTCTGTGACTCAGATCTGCTGAGGAAGGCATCTGAGAAGACAAACTTTTTAGTCCCTTTCAGCAACAGAGGAAACACATTGAGACTGGTGGCCGCTGTCCCTTTCTGTGGTTGTCTCCCCTGCCTCATCCTCCCCTCCACATTTTAACTCTTCAATGTTGCTGTTCTTTCACTTCTGTTTTTTAGTGCTTGACTTCTGAGGGAGCAAGTGGGCTGGCATGGACCTCTATGGCAGTCTCCTGAAATGAATTCTGCTATTACCTCTGGCAGGGGGCAGGGGAAGGCTCCCCATAGATTTCAGCTCTTTGTGATGTTTTGTTTTTAAGTATTTAAAAGGTTTTTTTAAACAGCTGGATCTTTTTATTATTTATGTCTATATTATGCTTTGACTACATCCTGACATGTCTTAAGCTTCTTTGACGAGAAAAGTAAAACACATAAGTTACAATTATTAACAACATTTTTTTAAAAAAAAGAGTGAATAAGCATGAGCATTTGACCCATGTGTAAGCTCTGATTCACATAGTTTCAAAGAGGACATCAAAATTCCCTAGTTTTAAGTTCTGCAAAAACAAAGCTTCTCTGAATGTCATGGCTGCAATCCAATGAAACAAATTTGGTTTTAACGTGAGACGTAACTATTGAGATGAATGTGGCTGTGCAGCTAGCTGGCCGGTGGAGACTGAGCTTGCTGAAATGTGCTGATGGATTAATAAAGAAATATGTTGGTGTTTCTAAAATAGGATCTAGACTTGGGTGAGGCAGCTTTTGCAGCAGTTATAAGTAGTCCAGAATTATGCCTCCTCTCTTGGAGAAAACATACATTAATACTTGCTAGAACCAGGCCAATATTAATTGTACTATTTGCTGACATATAAAATGAAAAAAAAACCACCCTTAAATAAAAATTACCCTGTCTGATAGGTTGCAGTTGAGTGAAAATCAGTGGTGATATTCAGCTGATTGATAAATTATCCTCTCCCCCGCTATCAAAGTGGATCCTGGGTGCTGTGCTGCAATGGAGAAATGGTCAAGGGAGCAGCCAGCATGAGGGAAGGAGAAGGCCGCTTTTCCTCTTTCTTCTCCCTGTTCCTCCTCCTTCCCTTACACCAGCTGCTCTATTGCCTGTTTCTCCGTTGCAGCACTGTGTTCAGGATCCACTTTGATAATGGGGTAGTGGTGTAATTTAACAACTGGTTCTCCCAGGATCAGGTTGGCTGTCACAGGAGGCTCAGTTTTCTAAAGCACCTGAAGAGAGGACCAGAAGTAACATATGAAAATTAATCAATGAAAGAACCAACCTAAAACTAAGGAGAAATTTCCTAACACTTAATCAGTGGAACAACTTATCCCCAATAGATGTGAGTACTCTAACAATGGAAGTTTTAAAGAAGAGATTGGACAATCATTTGTATGAAATGAAATAGAGTTTCATGCAGGGGATTGGAATTGAAGATCTCCAAGATTCCTTCCAACTCTGTTACTCTGCTATTCTATTATTTTGTTTTATATGGATAACTGGTTATACTTGGTTAATATCTTTGAATTGGAATTTTAATCATGATAAATATCTTTGCAAGTAACATTTCCTTGCTTTCCACTTTTGTTTGCTGAAAGCAACATAGAATCATAGCAGTGGAAGGGATCCTGGAGGTCTAATCCAGCTCCCTGCCCTGTGCAAGGATCCTCCTACTGCCATGGACAATGTTTTCTTGAAAACCTCCAATGATGGGACAATGAAAACACTCTTATCTTTGGATGCTCTGGAGAATAAATCCACAACCTCTGCCCTATGATTGGGAAGTCAAGAACCAATGGGTAGAAGCTTTAGAGTGAGACATCCAAACTTGAAATAAGGAAGAATTTCTTGACTTTAAGAGCTACTGTGTTTTTCCGAAAATAAGACAGTGTCTTATTTTCTTTTGACCCCTGAAATAAATGCTTGGCTTTATTTTCGGGGAGGTCTTATTATTTTTGAGGTGCAGGAGGAGGCAAGCGTGGTCACCTCATGGCTATTGCTATGTTGCAATTCTTTTTGGGAGGACTTATTTTTAGGGGAGGGCTTATTTTAGTGCATGCACTCAAAAGCCTGATGGGGCTTATTATCTGGGTCTTATTTTCAGAGAAACAGGGTATCAAGGTATTGAACAACCTGCTTCCCGAACCTATGGATGTTCCAAGCAACATGTGCCTGCATTTTTTAACAGTCTGCTCTTCCATGCTCAACATCCATTTTGTATTGTGGCAAACAAGACTAGACACAGTATAGGTAGCCCTCATTTACTAATTACAGTTGGGACTGGAAACACCATTACTAAGTGATGGGGTGCACAATGCGGAATGTCTTGTGATTCCACTGACTTATGGTGCCTGACTGAGACAGACAAATCGTAAGAAGGTAGATTTTGGTTGGCCGTTTGGAAGCATTTCCTAACTGCAAGAACTGTTCCTGAACAGAAATTTACTTCCTCATCTTCTTCCACCAGTGTTCTAGGTGTCATTTCTGGTGCTTCAGGTCCCAAAGGATCACCAACTGAGAGGTGGCTTGGAGGATGAACAATACTGTTCAGTGCCCAGTTGCCTCCCATTGCCAGTTATTAATCAGATATTTCACAGAACTGCTTGCTAGAAGACTGAGAAATTTCCCTTTGGAAACCAATTTGATCCATTAGACCACTGGGATGGACCATCTAAATGTGGTCCTGCAGAAATCATGGCTAACGATTGCAACTTGGTCAATGCATGATTCGACCATGGCAATGGAGTACTAGAAATCCCCTTCATTTTCAAATCATTTAACATCTTCCCTGAAACAAAAACAAGGTCCAGCAAATGAGCACCTAGAGGTGTTGGGTTCAAGATTACTTGAAAGGTGTCTATGATTACTATGGAGTACATAAATTCCTGAGCCAGGATTCCTAGATCCCAGATCCTTCAACAACCAAAAGTTGTGGGTTCTCTGCCAATTACTCAATTCCCTGGGCTTCCAAGCTTGACTTAATTTGGAATTATCTTACCGTAATTGTCTTAATGGCATTGTATTAATTTGGAATTATCTTAGTTGTCTTAATGGACTTGTCTTAATTTGGATAGACAGATAGATGATAGATAGATAGATAGATAGATAGATAGATAGATAGATAGATAGATAGATAGATGACCACATTAACAATTAGCTTTGTTTTATTTCCATGATAAAATCACATAACCAATTCAGATATATCTCTATGACACCCATATATTCATTTTATGGTTTTTTTTATTCATTGGGATTAGTGTGAGAAGAAATGACAAGCAGAGAACACATAATGCCCAGGAGAAAGATACTGGAATATTTTGCATCATTTAAAGTTATTTTATCCCAGATTAAAACAACAAATATTTGTGTTCTAATCTAATCATGACAAATAATCTATTCAGACAAGAATTTAAACAGAGATAGAATTGTTCATATAAACTGATACATTATTAACAAAGCACCTTTCTCAAATTTCCATATTTCAATAATACAGGATTAAAAACAATCATCCTACTTGCCAACTGTCAAAAAATAGTACGCAAAAGAAATTGTATAGTAGTTGAATTTGAAATATGATTATATGAAACCAAAAGTAACATATATTGTTGACTCTAAATTTATAAATTAATCTGGCACAAAACATTTAGAGTTATTCAGTGTTTAATAAACCAGGTGCATCTTTATTGACCAAGTTGAAAGAAGCACAAAGGTCAATCCGGTATATAAAATTTTAGAACAAATAATAAACAGAACCATAAACAGTACCCTACACATTCAACTATTTCAAGTCTTATTTCTTTGCATATTTATTTTGTCAAGGAAAACTTAATTTATTTTGTGTAGAAGATTCCATGGATTGGTCAAAAAGATGGACTGGTTATCATGTAGCCCTTGGTAAACTGAAATGGAACAGTACAGTCCCAATTGCTGTTTATATCATCAATAAGAATTGTTTAACTTATTTATATAGGAAAATTTGTTCTCAATTTCTTAAGCTTCCAAAGAGTTTTCAGACCAGTCCAGAAAACCAGACAGCAAGAATTTAGATTGACTTTTTGATAAAGAGTGGAACAATCTGATAAAGATTAATTTTGAAATCCACCAAATATTTGGATAAAGACTGAGAATACAACAGATTAATTTGTAGGTTTATCATGTATAGCAGATAAAGTAGAGCAGAGATCAAAAACAGATAAAAAAATCTGGTAATATTATTAAGAACATCTTTGCTTGGCGATAGGATAAAAAGTAAATAAGCTTCCAGATTTAAAGAAAACAATCTAATAAAACATGATTTTAAAAGAGTTATAGCAGAATGGAACATGGACATTTATGTTCACGAGTATTAGCATAACATGTAGAACCAGTTCATGTAGCCACAGAAATTTGGTGTTGGGGAGGATAATATTTAACAAATATAAACTAACAAATTTGAACTAATATGGAACAGGTTTGTGTTTATGTTTGGATGTGTGTGTATATGTTTGTGTGCAATCTTTATCAGCACTGAAGTTTCTTATTATGAAATATCAGACTCTCGTACTGTAAGTAGAAGAATAGATTGCAGGAACATTCCTAGAAAATGCTACCTAACTTTCCCCACCATCCATCAATTTAATTTGTGCATTTATTCTGAAATAAGGCTTATGTCAGTTCAGAGATTTTATGAACCAGATCAGGGTTATAGAGGTACACACATTCATTTTTGGTGACAGTCATTCTACCAAATTCAATAGCAGTTGTAGACTGACAGGAATGTTTGCCTCTGAGGCTTGAAGGAAGGCTTCCTACTGGCGTTTTTCTCCTCCCCAAATCAACTGAATGGCAACAGGAGGTTGCTACAAAGCAGCTATCATTCCATCATGTTCAAAAATGTTGTGAAGTCAGCTTATGATGGTGGAGTAGGATGGGAATGTCAAAAAAGTAGGTGCGTGAGTAGTTGCTACCAACTTCAGAGCAGGACAGTTTTAATGCTGTCTCTGAATTTCTCTCGCCAGCATGTAACACTGATATGGGATCAACATATCCTTTTCCATCCTTCAGCTTTCTCTATTCATATGTCCATCAAATCTATTCTCATTACAGGTTTATCAATAGTAATGGCCATAAAAGATATTAAGTAGAGCTTATCTACTTAAGAAGGAAGGATAGGCTGTGAGGTGTGAACTTGGCTGCCTTTCCAATATCTAGTTCCGTAATTTTCACTCACACTGAAATAAATGTTCAGATATTCTCATTAAAAAGAAGGTCTTTGCTTGGTCTGTTTAAAAAAAAAGGCACACAATAAACCATGATTCCCCTTTCCTATCTCTGATATTAAAAGGTGAAAACTCTGACATTTGGGGTTACAGCACTGAACAGAGGAACAAAATATTAAAACTTTTTTTTAAAAAAGAAGCCCATTTGTCAACCTGGTTTTGACTTTTAAAGTTTGCTTGCTGACAAAGCGTCCTCTATAAAATTTGGGGGAAATTAGAACGGCAGAGGGAATATATTTCATCAGTACAACAAAACTAGCTAGGCATGAAGGAAGTTCCATCTCTTTCTTACTTGGAATTGGGTGATTAATTTTTGAGTTTTCATCTTCTCCTTACAGGTCTGAGGAAACAAGCTGCTCAGAAAATGGCCAACACCTGTGCTGCTGTCCGCTTGTCTCTTTAAGCCCTCTCCCCACCCAGGCCGGCAACCTTGATTATAAAAGCTGTGCTGAGAGGCAGCTCAGAGTGCAGTATGTGGGGGAAGGAGAATAAGCTTCTCTTTCTGTGTGGAAGTAAAGCAGCCAGAGAGTAACCAGAAGTTTCTCTAGCAGTAGTCAGAAGAAATAGGAGTAGTAGTTCTCAGAAGAAATAGTAACTCTGGGAATAGAAGTGTGGAAGAATTGAGTAGGGTGGAGTAGTAGTGCATAATAGCCTATGGAATAGGGGTGAGTAGTGCATAATAGCTTGTGAATGCTTGTGTGTGTTGCACCTATGTTGTTGGCTTGTTTGGAGCCCACTGAAATGGAGATACTGAAAAGAACCCATGACAAGAGAGGGGAGGCAGAATAGGATATCTGTAAAACAGTGGGATAGTCAATTTAGAGTGGCAACTACACAAATGGCGATGGTTTAAACTCAAGAGTTCATTAAACACTCCATGAAAGGAAAATGAACCCTAGATACATAAGGAAAAGAGTTTGGTCCTCACAGAAGTCAGACTTTGCAGGAAATGACCAACAATCCTGGCTGTAGAAACCAGATCTCTTAACCAGAACCTGCACCACCCAAACAGACATGGAAAAGAGAAGGGATAGATTCTCCCTTAGAAAATGACTATCTTGATAGACCAGAGGTATCCACCCTCTGCCTATAGTTAAACCAAAGAAGATAGACCAGCCCAAAATGGAGCTGGACTCGGATACTTGGACGTCGCAGAAATATGAAAGCAGTATCAAAAAGAAAGGCTTCAACTAATTAAAGAGCAGAAAGAAAGGCTTCAACTAATTAAAGAGAAAAAAGAGCGGCTTTGAAGGGAGGCAGAAAGTAAACATAAGCTAAGATGGGAAAAGAGTGAATGAGGCAAGAAGAGATGAAGGGACTGATAGACTTAAAGGAATGCTCAATAGCAAAAGAAAATGCTTTGACTAATTAAAGAGAAAGAATGCTTTTGTAGGGAGGCAAGGAAGAAAGATATGCTAGAATAAGAAAAGAGTGAACAAGAGATAAGAGATGAATTGAGGGGGGCTGATAGACTTAAAGGAGTGCATCAAATCATTTGTAAAAGCCAGCTGTGTGATCTTGAGCCAGTCACACTCAGCCCATCTCAGTCAAAGGGTAGTAGTTGTGGGGAAAATAGGAGGGAAGGTGTGTTGGATATGTTCACTACCCTGGGTTGTTTGTGAAAATACGGCAGGATACAAATAAAAAACAATAAGTTGATAAAGTCAGAGAAGCCTATTTTATTATGTTTGAAAGTGTTGCTATTTCTCGTAAATTCCCTGACCAGAATACTCCATGTTTAACTGGAAAGATTTTGAGAGCTTGTAGTAGTCTTCCACCAAGAGAAGTAATGGACTACACCCATATTCAAGAGATAATTCTATATAGGCATGGTATCATTCCCTAAACCTATAGACAATAGTTTAGGAGCTACACATACAGTTAGGAGCTACAATATAACGAGGGATTCGTGAATTGTGGGCAAGACTGGAAGACATAAAGCAGGAAATGGTTGAGGTTGGATGAAAGGGAGCAAAGAAAAAGTGATAGAAGTAGTTTTGGAACAGTTTCTACCCTTATCAAAGTGAGGTTTTGAGTGCAAGGACACTGCCAGAAATGGGTCAAAGGGCAGTAGACCTGGCACATTTTAAATATAACCTAGTACTTGATACTAATGCATGAAGATTGCAAAAATCAGTGGCAGCATAGTGGAATCAAATGTGCAACACTCATCTCTATTATCTAAACCCAATTACTCTTATTACATTCAATTATACTACTAGTTTTTAGTTATGGTTGTTACCTTTGATGTAACCCTATTGCTATAAAACCAGCTTTCAGTTTCTTCAAAGTATGAAAGAAAAATCTGTCTTGCCAATTCTAATGCTGACTTAAACTAGGTTTTTGCATGGAGTTTCAGAACATTTCCAAGATGGATCCTGGCCTATTTCCTTCATATTTTCAGTAACAATTGGCCACTGGCTTTGCCACATCACTGTGTTGCATAATAGTGACCTTCAGTTTGAAGCATATTGTCTTTTTCTTCCACCAAGGCATGAGCATGAAACAACTTCTTCTTCTCCTTCTTGACTTTTGGAAACTAAAAGAAGTACAGTCAACTTTTTGTACAGTGTGAACTTTTCCAGTTTGTGGCTGTAAACGTTTGATGCTGCCAATTTACTAGGGAGAATTTACTTGATGAAAATTCACCTCCCCCTTCCCTTTAGTTAAAATATCTACCAGAAAAAGCAGCCTGACAATCAAAGTACAGGTTAGTTGTACCATTTATGGTGAAGTGAGAAACCACCCATGGTTAAAGCTTGCGAAAAGATTACAGACATGCTTTGGTCATGTAAAATATTTCCAAAATTTATCCTTCCTTTAAAATATTTTGATCAAATCTTCATTTAGATGCTGAAGATGCTATACATCTTAAGTGTACTGATGAAGTACACTTAAAAATAAAAAATGAACCAAAAATTAAAATTAAAATCAAAATATAATACTTTTTGGTAGAGAAAACCCTTCCTCATTTTCAAATGGAATAACACATTACTGATTTTCTGAACAGAAAATAGTCATTTGTCCTAACTGAACTGCTTCAGCTTCTATGTTTAATTTGTTAGTATCCTAGTTAAAAAATTAATACGTGAGATTACAAAACAAAACACAAATGCCCAATTCTAAAACTTATTTTTTTCCAAAACAGGCATTGTATATAAACAAAATGAACATTATGCTTGAATATTCAACACATTAATCAATTTATTCAAAAAAGAATGAAGAAAAGTAAAACTGAAGGCATTAATGCAATATTGGACGTATCCAACTGGCAACCATACCAATAAAAACAATAAAAGGTTAACCATATAGTTTCCTTCAACAGAAAATTTAAAAACACATTTTTTATCCTTTATCCTATTGCCGTGCATGTAAAAACACTAAAGAACTGTTACGTTTCTAACCCAGCTTTCCTCATTTGGAACCCTCTAGAGATATTAGATTGCAACTTTCATCACAACAACCAACATAGCAAATGGCCTTAAGGCTGAAGGGGGCTGAAGAGAGTTGTAATCCATTATAGGTTGGTTGGTTGGTTACAGCTGGAAAAAGTTGCTGTTCTTCCCAGTTGCTACAGTTTACTTATGTGTGAATGGAAGGAACAAGAAGACCTACCTTGCCAGATAGCTGCCGCTATCAGAACCAAAAGAGGGCCCATTTGCCCTGGAGTGAAGGTATCCCACCCAGCACAAGTCAGGTGTGGTGTGCTAGGAGAACAGCGCCAGTGCCTTGGCTCAGGGAATCTTTCTAAGTGGAAAACAAAGGATGAGGCAACAAAGGCTGCTAATCCTTCAGTTGTGTATTCTTCGTGCCTCTTTGTTTGTTGGAGGAAGATACTTCTCGTTTTCTGAAAAAGACCACAAGTTAGGAAATTTCTCGCTCCAAAAAAAGAACACGCAAGAATGTGTCATGAACATTCAGTAAAAGGGAGGAGAGAGGAGGGTACAGCTCAAGGAGGCCCCATTTAAAATACTTCTTTAAAGACTGATTCAATCATGTTCCAACAGTACTGGCTTGTATTTGCAATCAGAAGAGATAATTTGTGAATGGCACCTCCTTTTCAGGCTCTCACCTAGAGACAATATGCAGCCGAGGGGAAGGGCATGTGTTTATCTGTGCAAATTGTGTCTACCTGTCCTGACCTAACCACCCTAAATTCAAGAGATCTGAAAGCTCATGGTTGTTCACACAACTGATTAGAATTGAGGTTTATTGGAGCAATCATGATGATTGCTGAGGTTAAACCTATATTAGGCTCTGATGCATGTGATGTATTCTATAACTGGACATGGCTGCAATGCATGTAAGAATTTGGCAGTGTGGAGGCTGAGGCCAGAGCTAGCAAGTGCAGCTTCAGCTCTAGACTATCCTACATTAGAAGAGAAATTTAGAAATGCACATCTCAAAAACAATATTTTGTATATGAAAAATCTTTTTTTTAATGCTGTGGTAAAATCAAGTCGTGCTGCTTCAGTGACCCTCATGAGATAGAAAACATGACTACAAAAGGAATTCCATACTTCAATTTTTCCTCCTTTTTCAACTTCCTAAGAAAGAGAAGAATTGAAGGGTGGAAAGCAGCCAAAGTAGATTGTAAACTATTGAGCATTTTGAATATGATGGGGTACAAATGCAGTATATAAATACATACACCACTATCTCTCAATTTTTCTATGGCTATCTTCCCCCCCCTCCAAATGCTTAATATTTTATTGCTGTCTTTGGATGTTTTCACTTCTGGGCAAGTCAGTGGCACATGGCCTATTCTGAACATATTCATTAAAATTTGCTTAGTTAGTTAGCTAGCAACAAACAGCCAATGCAAAAGTGGAGAATACCGCATGAAGTAAGGTCCCAAATATGCAGAATAGTGATTTCTCCCAAAGTCATCTGTCAACCGTATATCTTCAGGTATTCTTACATCATCTTTCAATGAATATGGGTGAATCTGCCCTCTACTTCTTCCTGGAAATCTGAGAAATTCCTAGGAATTATTACATTATTATAATGACCCAGGTTAATTTGCAGCAGAGTGTATCCCACATGGCTTGTTTGCTGATACACTTATGCAGGTATATTTTGGTAGCCAATACTAGAAGCAAAATAGAGGGGGAAAGCATCTCTAGGTGAATGTTTACTTGAAATTAAATGCCACCTGTCTCACATATATATGCCCAGCTAGAAAAAAGGAGCCAAGGGCCCCCAGTGCACAGAAGAAAAGGTGGAAAGTTTTGGTTATAACAGACATGGGAACTTCAGTGCCAGGGGTGCAAGCCGGGTCTGTACAGAACCTCTGTGTGAATCACAATGAAACCAGACTTTTGGCACTGAGGAGAAATGAGGAGTAGCAACTTTGAAGTTGACCCATGTGGAAAAGCCATCAGGAATTGGAACTATCTATAATTGGATGAATTGCATCCAGGGAAGAAAGGTGAAAATAGCCCAAATGGAACAGTTAGATAGTATGCAGGAATTTATCACTGAAATGGTAGAGATCTCTACTTTGCAGACAGCTGCTCTGTCGTGCATTGTGGTCAAATCTCTAAAATTGGCCATATCATCCAAATAGGAAAAAAGAATTTCATGCTTCCAGCATAGATAAATTCTATGAGCTCTATTTTATAGTTTCCTCCCTTCAGTTTTATGGGTTGGGTAAAACATGAGGAGCATGGCCTCTACAAAAGCTTTGCATGAACCACATCGAAGCCAGATGTAACAAGGGTTGGTTGTGGCTAAGCTTTCTCCAATACTATCTATGATAGTATTAATCCCAGCTAAGCCATCACTTTTTTCCAGTGGCAGGAAGTAATAGCTATTGTTTCTGAAATGATAGGGTCTTCTGCTTGAGCTTGGGGTTGGACTAAAAGATCTCGAAGGTCCTTTCCTATGTTGTTGTTCCGTTATTCTGTTGAGCTAACTTTGTGATGACCAGGGATAACTACTTCCTGTTGACTGAGATGTCTCCAACTAGCACCCCATGACAATTGAATTGTACCTCTTTTAGCTTTCGTGGGTAATGAGCGTTGGTCAACCCTACCTTATAAGATGAAATGTGAAGTTTGTGGGAAGATTGAGCTATGATAATATAGCCTGCTCTGGGCTCACAGAGGATTTATGGCAAGCTGTGCTGGTGGGAGTAAAAGCTAAGATGGGGAACAAAGGATACAAAAGCATAGGGTAATATACACTTCACTTTCCTGAGTGAATTTTTAAGCATTATCAGCAGCTGAAAATGGGAAGTAGGGGATGGGAAGCATGATTGTTTATAGTGACATTGTTTATTTTATTTATGATATATATGCTTTGTTAGTTGAGAAGACATGTCCAACCCATCATGACCCCATGGACAACGTTCCTCCAGGCCTTTCTGTCCTCTACCATCCTCTGGAGTCCATTTAAGCTCACACCTACTGCTTTGGTGACTAAAGAGAGAAGACAGCAAGGAAGTAACAGGCAACAGAGAGAAAGCAGAGCTGCTTAACTCATTCTTTGCACCAGTCTTCATGCAAAAAGAAACTATAGCCCAACCTACCAGAAGCATTAACTGTAAAAAACAGACTGGAAATAAAAGTTAAAATAAGCAAAAAAAAAAAAAAACAGTAAAAGGACATCTATCTGATCTTGATGAATACAAATCACCAGGACCTGACGGATTACATCCCAGAGTTCTAAAGGAGCTGGCCGATGTCATCTCACTGCACCACATCTTTTTTTCAAAAATATCACCCATAGTCATTGTGATACCAATTGTGACATCTGTGGTGAGCCTCCAAAAATTTGTATGATGCTGTGGCCTGCCTGAAAGAAAAGATTGGGAATCATTGGTTTAACTGTGCCTGTGCCATAAATTTTAACATGACTTTTGGTCTTTTGAGACCTAATAACATTTGATTACATTGTTTGTTATTAGGCACACAATTTTGACAAATGGGATTTGACATGAACTGATGTTCTCAATATGAAATGGTCTACGAGGTAAGAAATGTACTCAATATCCACCAACCTAAAAGGAATAAAGAATGAGGAGGTAGGAGCTGGGTCAAGTCTGGTTGTTTCTTCACAAATCTATCCCAGAACAATTCCTCTTCCTCTTCCTTCCTTATTGGGCAAGGAATAGCTAAACCTGCCTGAGAGAATGTACCTCTTTTTATATTGTTAAAGATTCCAATGAATGGCACCTAAATTCATACAGCTGAGGCACTCAGAATTCCATTTCCCCCTTTTCAATCATGGTGGAATGGAGGGAGTGACTATACAATTGAGTAGGTGTCTTAGAGGTTTTTCTCAGAGATCTAATATTAATGCCAAAGTAGTCTATATTTACAGTACATCTAGCAAGTCAATCTGCTGGATTATTGCCTGGGCAGACCTAGTGAATTAGTGATTAACTTTTCTTCTCAATTTCAATCCAAAAAGACGCATAATTGGTGTAGCAGCCAGAGATGGGGAAAAACCCCTTGATTTATGACTAACATGTTCTAGAAGAGACCAATCTAGGAAGACATCAAATTGTAGATCTGCTTCAAATGTTGTTCCATCCAGAACCAAAGGCAAAGCTGGAGCCTGATTCAAACAGATCTGTTGTTAGCTAACACAGACACTTCCTGCAGAGATTTTACTTGGAATTTATTTTGACCTATTCAAGCCTTTATGAGCACAAGAAACATAGCTTGTTTAAATAGAATGGTGAAATGGTCTGGGTGTCATCAACATATTTTACTCCCCAGCCGCATCATATAGATGTTAAATACCCCAACTTTTCCAGGCAGTCAGCAGGAAATCAAAAGTTGTTGAGAGGTCTAGAAACATGAAGGGCACAATCCAGGGATGATAAAGTTCATTGCACAAAGTCCTCAATACTATTTCTGTCCTGTGTTAAATGTTTAAATCCTGAACCCAATGGGTGCCCAGCAAATTTGTTTTCACTATGGTGCTATGCAGAATAACCTACCGCTTTCTCCAAACCTTTGCACAAAATGAGTTATTTTTCTGGAAATAGACATTTGACAATAAATGAAGTCTTGCATAGAAAGAAGGTAGATCTTGAGTGCTCAAAGGAAATTGTGCCACTTGATTTTACTTAATTTCTTCAGGGATGGTATTCCAATGGGAGAGAGCCACCATGGAGAAGGCTGTTTTTGGCCCTACCTGATGTACCACCTTAGGTGATGTGACCCACAATATTCCTTACCTTCCTGCTTTAGTGGGTTGGGTGGATATAACCAGCAAGAGATGGTCCCTCCGATAACTCAGACTGTCCCAAGCCATGAAGGGCTTTAAAGGTGATACCAGCACCTTGAATTGCACCTAGAAGCAAATTGGCAGCCAATGCAGCTGCTGCAGGAGAGATGACACTTGTGTACACCTGGGTCTGTCCATAATCGTGAGGGTTGCTGCATTTTAAAGCAGCTGGAGCTTCCATATTTTTTCCAAGGGTAATCTCATGTAGACCGTGTTGCAATAATCAAAGATGGGAGATAACAAGAGTGTGACCATGAGTAGGGATTGTTGGTCCAGGAAAGGATGTACAGTAACCAGTGCACAACCTGCAGCTGTGTAAAGGCTGTTTTGGCCATGGCTGTCACCTGTTCCTCAAGCAGGAGTTGTGAATCCAGGAGAAACAGATTATGCACTGGGTTTGTTTGGGGCAATGCCACCCCATCCAAGATCAAAGATGGCAATTCTCCCTGGACCAAAGAACACTAAACCCAGAGCCACTTGGTCTTTACA
Source organism: Natrix helvetica (assembly GCF_964273705.1). Taxonomy (NCBI): domain Eukaryota; kingdom Metazoa; phylum Chordata; class Lepidosauria; order Squamata; family Natricidae; genus Natrix; species Natrix helvetica. The sequence goes on from NC_138548.1 coordinate 284,593,392, forward strand.
GGGTTCAGTTTCAGCCCGTTGCTCCTCATCTAGCCCTTATCAGACTCTAAGTATTGTGAGAGGGAGGTCATGGCATTACTTAACTCGCCATGGGGCAACACCAACTGAGAGTGACCACAGAGGAAGGAAATAGACCAGGACAACACAGAGCCCCCCATTCGCAACTTCTGAAGCCACTCCAGAAGGATATCATGGTTGATGGTATTGAAGGCAGCTGAGAGATCAAGTAGAGTAAGAATGGATGCACTACCTTCATCCAGGTCCTGGCAGAGATGATTAAAAAGTGTGACTATGCAGTTTCTTTCCCATATCCAGGCCTAAATCCTTACTGCTAAGGCTCTAGAGGTTTCTGGATGAAATGGATTATCTAGATGTGCCACACAACTACTTTCTCAACAACCTTCCCCCAAAGGTTTAGAGACAGGTTGAAAATTATCCAACAGGGAGGAATCCAGCAATGGCTTCTTAGGAAGAGGTTGGACCACAGCTTTTTAAAATGCTAGGGCACTCCCCCCTTCTGCAGGGAATCATTAATCACCACCATAACCCAGTGCATATTGTCTCCCAGGAAGCTTTCACAAGCCAGAAAGGGCATGGGATTTAAGGCAGGTGCTGGCGCTAATATTCCCTAATGTTCACTTTCTCAGGAACAACAGATCATTCCCAAATAACAGGCGGAGAACCTGCCCCAGGTGCCTCCACTGGATCAGCAACAATGCTGACATATAAGTGGGGATGAAGCTGAATGATTTTGTCTTCCAGAAAATCAGCAAATTCCTCAATGTGTTCCATTAGGTGACTTCTATATTCTTCTTCCCAAGGAGGAGTGCAGATGTGGGCTGCAAATCCTGGTGCTACCTGTTCGCTTGTGCTCTGATGCTTCTGCACATGCGCAGAAATGCCCAGGTGGGTGGGCGGAGCCTCCCACCGCCACTACTACCAGTTTGCCCGATCCAGGCTGAACCGTGAGCAACCCACATCTGAGGAGGTGGCTCAACTTAAAGAGGTGGTCAATAATCTGCAGACTCAATTAGTTCACCACCCAAATTACCACAAAATAGGCCTTAATAGCAGCTTTTACCCAAGTTTGATCAAGTTCATCTCTTGTCTTGTACAAGCCATGCTCTAGAAGTCTCGATGTCCTTTTTATTCAATTCCCTCCATGTATCACAGAAGACAAAGAGGTTTATGGGTTAGGAGAGGTTGCATGAGTGCAATCCTATCCAAGACCCTCAGTCGCCTCCTTTTTCTAAACAGTGACTAAGAGGTTGACATGGCTGTGCAGCAGATCTACAATTATAATCCTCAGTTTCTTCTGAAAACTGTCTAGATCTATTAGTTGCCAAGGGTGGACCAATCTAATAGGTCCTGCCTTCCTGCAGGGGGATGATGTTCGTCCATCATTTTCAAAGAGGACCTTGACATCTAATGAGTTGTGGGCTGTCCATGGTGTGTCTGCAGGTGGCTGGTAAGGCCTAGAACAGAATGTTTTACCACATGTCAGGCAGACGTGTGGGCACTACTATTGCTGCATTTGCAGCTCTGGCTTTGTGGAGTGCTCGCTTCTCTTGTGCTATGGTTGTCCTTCTGTCTTCAAATGTCTGGCAGCCTTGGTGGATCAATGTGTGCCATGTCGACCGATCTTGTGCCAGGGTTTCCGAGGAGGTGGTGCCCCAGGGACTTGAGAGAGGCTTTCAGTTTGTTTTTGTACCACTTTGTTTGTAGTTGATATCTGCCTAGGACAGAATGCCTGTCAATCGCCTCATTTTTGATGGAAGATGGGCAGTTCAGTACAGATTGGAAGTGCTCAGCCGAATGCAGTAGAATCAGTCTTCTCGGTAATGAGAGTTGCACCATCTGAGTCCAGTAAAGGGGAGATCCCTGAAGGCTAAAGTCCATACAAGGGTCTGAGGGCTTCGTAGAACATTTGGACTGTGCAGCAGATCTGCATTTATAATCCTCAGTTTCTTCTGGAACCCATCTAGATCTATTAGTTGCCAAGGGTGGACCAATCTAATAGGTCCTGCCTCCCTGCAGGGGGATACAGCTCTCAAGAAACCCATTGTCACCAGGCTGTGATATGACCATGACAGGGGTATGAAAGACAGGTCCAGCAATTCCAGGTCACATAGCTACTGCTCCAACTAGAACACTAAATCCAGTGGTGACTACTCTTAGGCCCTGGATAATCTGAATCAGGCTCATGGAAGTCATGGTCTCCATGAAATTCCTCCGACTCCACGGCCAGGGATTGTAGATTGACGTTTGCCAGAACTATAGTATATGCCTGGGGAACTCTACTACTAGGCTTGTGGTGATGTCCAGGAGCCCAGGGAGGGAAGCTGCCACACAGGGAGTTGATTGATAAGTGATCATTGAATGAAATATGAGGAAAGGGAGACATCTTTATGTGCATTACCAATGGAGACTTAATACACAGTTTTGAGTCAAGTTTACCATTTATCAACATTTTTTTAACCAACTTTCCAAAATTGAGGGGTTTTTTGAATTTTTTTTTTGATTCCCCTATTTATTTTTCCAGGAACAAATTAAGGAGAACTGACTCACTTAAAGGAACAAATATTAAATCTACTGCAAAGAAAAAGGAAACGACATATTTCTCAATGGCAGGTCAAGTTTTTTTGTTCAAAGATGCTTATTGTAGAAGAGGTGAGGCGGACATCAGTAGGTCATATCTTGGTATGCCTTTAGATCAACGTTGACTCATATTAACTATCAGGACAAGTCCCTGCAGGACAAGATTTTTCAGAAGGCTGCCCATTCCTTCCTTCCCAGGGCCAAGAGAAAATGATTGACTCAAGGTCATCCAGCTGACTTTGTGTCCAAGGTGGCACTAGAACACATGGTTTTGGGTGGTGCCTTAACCACTGTGCCAAACTGACTCTCTTTACTAAGACATATGCCCTTGTTGAATTTTTAATCTTCATAATGATAAAAGTCATCGGACTGAATTCTACAGCAAGTTGCCTAATATAAGATGTGAAATGGGGAAATATATGGAAAAGGGAAAAAAACACGCACTAAAGAATACTGGGAAACCTCAGCAGGTATAAAATACAGCTGCGTGAGCAGCTATGTGTGTTTATGATAGAAAACGTACCACACCTCTGATTCATGAGCTGCATTTATTATCAGTTTGTTTTTGGGTCCAGTTCAAAGTGGTGGTGTTGATACTCAAAGCCCTTTATGGCACAGGATTTGGTTATTTGAGTGATCACCTCTTCCTGATTTCATTTGCCCATTGTGTCAGATCTGGCAGAGAAGGCATGTTACGGGTTCTGTTGCCTAGAGAGCCACATGTGGTGAGACTTTTGCTGTAGCACCCCCAGTGAAGAATCTTCCACCCTCTGAGGCAGAATGGTTGAGCTTCCAACCATTTCTGAAAAAGTAACTGTGCCAGCAAGGCTGGAATTCCAAGGCGAGGTTGAATTTGTGAGATGATTGTATTATTAGCATCCATTTGTTATAATTTCTTTTAGTTTGAGATATATATATATATATATATATATATATATATATATATATATATATATATATATATATATATATATATATATATATATATATATATATATATATATATATATATATATATATATATTTAGTGTATTAACTATTTTAGCTCTGTTATATGCTGCCCAAAATTGCTCATTGATGAGACAGGTGGCTATTTAAATTGCTTTCATAAACCCCAAATAAAATCAAATCACTTGTTCTAACACCTAATAGGAATTCAACATCAACGCTGTTGTAAAAATCTCAACTGTTCAAATGCAAGATCTAAAATGCCAGGAAGAATGTATGTATATGCCGAGTACTGCAGAATAGCCCCCTGAGACCCTTGTGTCAAAGAAGGTTTTTTTCTTACCACTTCCTGGTGGACACTGTTTCTGACAATGCCTCGCCTTCCACAATGAAAACTCCTCTGGGATGGACCTGGCTGTTCTGACTATGCCCAGATCTACAAGACTGTCAAGACATTTTGGGTGTGCACTTTCTTTTTAGACTGAAAAGAACTGATGGCTACAGTGCAGGGTTTTGTTGGAAGGAGAGAGTTTGTGAGTGCATTGATGAATGGAGCAGGTTTTATATACACAATGTTTAATTCAAGATTAAAGGCAAAGCCTAACAATTATTATATGGAATACAACAAGGCTGTTAAACAAACCTGAAGGCTTATGAAGACATCCAATCAAATTTTCTCAGGACCTTGTTGGCTCTCCCCAAATGCACCCCCAATGCTTTGAAAAAATGGGAAATCCAGGTGCCTTTTGAAAAGAGCACCTTTGGGACACCCCCAATGCAGTATTAGGCTTGAAGCTAATGTGCAAAGTATAAAGGCTGAAGCCTGGATCAGGATCCTAACCTCAGGTCTTAGAATCATGTTTAATCCTATAGGACTGATGCCGTCCAGACAATTACCAATCTCATTGTACAACACCTGCATGGCAGAATTTTATAGTCTCAATCTCAATCCTGAATATTTTGGCCAATTAACCCTAAAATCAACACTAAAAGAGAGAATCTGGGAGATTGATCAATACAATTATATCACTAGTGTCTCTGAATTCTATAGACAATTGTTAGATAGTCACAAGTCTTCTATTGTGGGGTACTTTCACAATTTAACATTAGGCAAAGATAGATGGACCTTTTCTAGAGTTTGTTTTGATGCCCTCCCATCAGCTCTACTGGAAAGAAGATTTCATGGGACCCTTTATTCACAGAGGATTTGCCCTTGTGGTTCTAGGAAGATAGAAAGTCTCACCCATGTCCTCTCATGGTTCCCTTTCTGTGATGCCCCAGGAGGTGCTCTGATTGCTCCAATCACTTCCAAATACGAGGGCCATGGAGATAAATTTTGTTTATTTTTAAAGGGACACTAACCCTCTATTCACATACCTGGTGGGAAGGAATAATGTTGGGATAAAAAAAAACATGGCACCCCAAAGCCTTATGCTTGACCACACATTGGCAACAGAGCTAGTCAAGGGGTAGGTAGCACACACAAATAGATTTTCAGGGCAGCAACTGGCAGAATCCTTGCTACTCTGCCCTTCCCCAGCCGCATCATTTACTAGCAGACAAATGAAGTGCTCTCTTGAATGTATGGTGGCATTAGGATCAGAGGATTCCAGGTGCGTCCTGGCTCTTTATCCACAGTCAGCTGAAATAATGGGAGAGTCTATAAAGTCATTTTTAAAAAAAATATTCCTAGTTATTGGTGCTGCAAAATACTCAAAGGGCCCCCACATTACACCACTGCTTCTCTTCCTACTTTTATGCTAAGCTGTCAGCATCTCTTTTGTGCTGTTGATATACCGTTCCAAAGTGGGACCCTTTTTGTTTTCATTTTGAGTGTTGCTTTAAGGGACAAAAGAGATTATTTAAATTTTACAGATGATTAAGAAATCAATCTTCCAATTGGTGAAACCTCTCCCCAAAGGGCTTGCAGCCTCTCAAAAGTTGCAGAGTCCTGCCATCCATACTGAAAAAATTGAGTCTGGGCAGGGCATGTGAGCTTTTTGGGGGGGGCGGGGATTATGGTCCACTGTTGGCTTTTTAGTTAGAATAAGTTTTGCTAGGAGAGAGAACAGTGCAGCACTTTGAATTTAATAGCAAAAAAGGATGTTTTAGCATGTGTGGAGATGCATGCCTGGCACCTCTCTTAAATTACAGCTGTACTCTTTCATGCTCCAAAACTCCCTTTTGCTTTGATTTGAAGCCCCGTGTAGTTCTAGCGTGCACTGCTTTGGACATAAGGACTTGTGATTTCAAATATAAATGTTGACTTGTAGCTGCCCGATGCCATTTGTGCTTTCATAGCTCAAATAGGGCATATAGATGCTTAATTTCAAAATACTGTTTCCAGACTGGCTGTAAGGAGGAAAACCAAAAGACCCGTAACTGATTCGGGGAACTGTTTTGCATGGTGCATTGCATAAACAAATCTCTCCAGTGACTTCTGTTTGGAAGGTTGAAGTATAATAACCCCCTGCTTGTGGGGTATATTTGATTCCGTTCTTCCTCAAAACAACCATTGCACGAGCTGTTTAAAAACATGTCTTGTTTTCTTAGTAGGCAAGGCTGTAATTTTTTTCTTATTGACTCAGCTCTTACTGACTATTGATGGACAAAAACGGCCCATCATGTCTGCAACAGCTCATACTTCCCATGTGAATCAGGTCTCCCCTGAAGAAAAAACCATTTCTATATCTCAGCAGTGATTCTTTTGCATCCCAGATTGCAGCTTGATGCAGCTCTCATCATCAAGAAGTTTTCATTTCAGGGTCTAAACGGTGAGTACAGTTGAAAAACTGTAACATCTCTCATTTCACATGTGTACACGTGAATCATCCTAACATCCAAGGACCATCATATATGCCACTACAAACAGTTGCAAAGAGGAATACATAGCATAATCCCAGCATAACTACAACTTCATTTAAAGGCAGCAGATTTTTTTTTAAATGTTCTCTTTCTGCTTTCCAAACTCAAGGCAGCTATTTTATTTCCCATTTTTGGTAAACATTCTATTAATCATTTGAATCCAGTATCCCAAGGGAAAAAAACCCTAAAACATATGTAAGGACTGTAATAACCATCATGTACGATGGGCAGAAGACTACCGGTAGCAGAACACATCCATAAGAACCAACCAACAGTACAGTAAGAAGACATGATGAAAACTCCTTATTCGCCACACATATACAGACTCAATCATAATTTCAACCCAGGAGCATACTAGACCAAGTTAAATGGCAAAATGCTATGGGATTCCAAAAGCTTGGCATTCAGAGATATTGGCCATCGATAGAAACATAAACCACATAAACCATGCCATTCAAAAGAGATTTAAGATTAAAAAAACTAAGGAGACAAAAACATAAGAACCCATCCAGCAACCAACATCCCAATAAGCAGGGATTAACACCAGATAACCAAACATAAAACATAATACCTAATCAAGGAACTACCAAAAAGGAAACCAACTCCTATCAACAGTGACAGGATAAGCTACTATTTATAAACTGGAAATAAACTTCACTAATACTAATGATGTTCCTTGTCAGGTAAAAGAGACATCTGAAAGCAGGCACACACTCAGAGAGCTCCAAGGACTTCAAAGTACAAAATAACATTTTTGGAATGATATTAATTTCATTTGTTGACAAACATATCAATTAAAACGTTATGTCCAAAGATTCAGAACTTAGCACACTTTCATCCCTAGTTGAAGGTATAGAATTATTTAATGTTATAATTAACATACTTCAAGGCGCTTCACAGATTTCTATGACCAGTATGAAGAATGTCCTTAAGCTCATGCAGAAAACAGCTCTGGAGTTCGGTGTTAGTGGATGGAAGTTGAAGGTGGAGGTTTGACTTTGTTAGGTTTGCTCATGTTAGACTGTTCATTGTATACTAGCTACTAGCCTGCTCTAGCCTGGAGACTTTTAGAGGTATGAATTTGTTAGTCATGCTGGCTGGGGAACTGTGAGAACTTATTTGGAGGGGACCTAGGTTGAGAGAACTATTAAAATGCACCATTAATGTGAAGATATTACAAGTAAATCTATTGGTGGGGGTTCCAGACTTACCTTCCATTCCTTCCAACAATCTGTCATCTGCTCAATAATTAGGGCTATCCATTTGTCACCTATTCTCACTATGTCCTTTAGTTTATTCTCTTGCTATAGCTGCTTCTCTCACTTCTCTTGGTGCCACAACCAAGCTTTCTTTGTGCCCTGGGATTACACTAAGCGCATTAACATTTTCTGCTAACAGTGTTATCTTTAAAACCTGGGAGAAATGTTAACCCACAATTTTTAGGATGAACAAGAAAGATCACTAACAGCAGTTTTGAAAAGAATCTCTAATTTTAAAAATCTTCTTAAAACATTTGAAAAGTTTACAATGTAAAAATAGCACCTTGCTAAAATTGGATGTAGCAAGCTACAATGGAAAACCGGGTGGATTTTCCCTAGTAGCCATGGGAGCTGGAGTTTTACAGTGACCGGGTTGAAGATCTTCATGATTGGGAAAGGTCCAATAAATTTAGATGCTAGTTTTTGCACGGTACCTTCAACTTAAGATATTTTGTGGACAAGTATACCCATTGCTCAATATGAAAGGGGGGTTGTGGACTCCATTTTTTGTCTGAATGGCATTTAAAGTCCTTTGCCGATTTCTGTAGGGCCTCCCTGACTGTTCCCCACACCCGTTGCATCCTTACCATCCATTCCTGCAGGTCTAGCTCTTAACGGCCTCCTGGGGCACTCTGGTATTGGAATGAAGTCCACCCCAGTAGCTACCTGGAAGGGGGTGAACCTGGTGCTACTGTGGACTGTATTATTATAGGCCATGTTGGCAAAGTCAGCCCGGATTGTTGGTGCTTTACATAGCAGCGTAGATACTGCGCTACCATAGTGTTAGCTGTTTCAGAGGCTCCATTAGTAGTGGGCTGGAACATTGAACTGAGGCCTTGGGAGGACCCTATCATGGTCAGAAACTTATGCCAGAACATAATGGTGAATTGCACTCCTTGATCAGATAGAATTAGTGGCATGCCATGTAGGCAGTATATAGGTGATGAATAGTTTTGCCAGCTTTCTGGCTGACAGGAGGCTGGAACAATGATGGAACCATGAAGTGGGCTTGCTTAGAAAAGAGGTCTATGTCCAGATCACCATGTTATCATGGTTCCAAACCAAGCCAGTAAAACAAGAGGCCGACCTGTGAATGGAACAGGTCTCTTTACTGGAGTCTTAGCTTGGCACGTGGTGAACAACAGAGTAAAAGTGTTTCTAGCCAGCATTACTGGCTTCTGCTAGCCAGCTGGCTATATGGACTCAGCATGCTCCTCCTTCCTGTTCCTGGATACTCCCAGCTGGCTCCAGCAAGTTCTCTTCAGGCCTGGATGGGTTATGAACTGACATCAGCTGGTTTGCCTTCCTGGCTCCTCTCTCAGCATGACTCCCATCACCCGACATCCATCTATGGCCCCATGCGTCTCCCTCCCCCTACGCATGTGTGGCACAGTGCATGCACTGAAACAGTGCATTGTGACCACTTTGAATGGTGCACTGTCTCAGACGTTGACATGTGATGCCCTGGCTCTCCAGGTAGGTCCACAATAAAGTCCATGGCCAACTCTTCCCATGGTCTGACAAGAGCTGTCACTGACTGTAGGAGTCCGGGAAGTTTTTCTTGCTGCTTCTGTATGGTGTTGTTTCATGATGCAACTCCATATGTAGTTGTCTACGTCCTTCATGCGAGGCCACCAAAACTGCCGATTTAGGTGAAGAGTCTTCAGAAACCTGAAATGCCCAGCCACTCAGGGGTTGTGTAGCACCGCAGTACTTCCAGATGGAAGGCGCTGGGTACGTAGATTTTTGACCCCTTCCATGCTAGGTAATCCATTTTTATTTATTTTTATTTATTTTCAAGATTTATAGACCGCCCCCTCTCCCCGAAGGGACTCGGGGCAGTGTACAGGCATCTCATTAAAAAACAGATACAAAAAATAAATACCCTTAAATACCCTTAAAATCGAATTAAACCTAACAGCTGTACAGAATAATAAAAGTTAAAAATCAACCTAAAACTAACCCTAAAAATTTAAAAATGCAGACTTGAGGGACTAAACTGGGATTAGGCCAGGCCGGCTAAATTGAACAGGTCGGTTTTAAGCTTCTTACGGAAGGAGCGGAGATCGGTGGTGGTTCTGATATCAGGGGGGAGGTCATTCCAGAGGGTCGGGCCCATCACAGAGAAGGCCCTACTCCTGGGCGTCGCCCGCTGGCACTGCCTAGTGGACGGCACCCGGAGGAGTCCCTCTCTGTGAGAGCGGATCGACCGAAGGGATGTATGGGGCAGGATACGATCCCGCAAATAACTAGGTCCTGTGCCATGGAGCGCTTTAAAGATGATAACCAACACCTTGAAATGCACCCGGAAAGCCATAGGTAGCCAGTGCAGCCCACGCAGGAGAGGTGTTACGTGGGAGTATCTAGTGACTCCCGCAATTGTCCGCGCGGCCGCATTCTGAACCAACTGCAGCCTCCGGGTGCATCTCAAGGGGAGCCCCATGTAGAGAGCATTACAGTAGTCCAGTCGGGACATCACAAGCACATGGGTGACTGTGCAGAGGGCGTTCCGGTCCAATAGGGGACGCAATTGGTGCACCAGGCAAACCTGGTGAAACGCCCCCCTTGCCACGGCCGTCACATGGTCATCCATTGACAGCCGGGCATCCAGGAGGATGCCCAAATTGCGTACCCGATCCACGGGGGGCAGCTGTTCGCCCCCAATGGCCAGTGATGGGAGCAACTGGTTGAACCAGGGTGCTGGTAGCCACAGCCACTCCGTCTTGGACGGGTTGGGCTTGAGTCTGTTACTTCCCATCCAGATCTGTATGGCTTCTAGACACCGGGACATCACGTCGACGGCATCGTTGGGGTGGTTCGGGGTAGAGATGTACAGCTGAGTGTCGTCAGCGTACAGATGGTAATCTATCCTGAACCCACGAATGATCTCGCCCAGCGGCTTCATGTATGTGTTGAACAGGAGAGGCGAGAGGACCGACCCCTGCGGCACCCCGCAGGTGAGAGGCCTCAGGGTCGACCTCTGCCTCCCTGTCAACACACATTGCGCTCGGCCAGAGAGGTAGGAGGAGAACCACCGCAAAACGGTGCCCCTCACCCCCAACCCCTCCAGACGATGCAATAGGATATCATGGTCGATGGTATCAAAAGCCGCCGAGAGGTCTAATAGGACTAAGATGGAGGAACAACCCCCATCTCTGGCCCTCCAGAGATCATCCACCAACGCGACCAAAGCCGTCTCCGTGCTATGACCGGGCCGGAAGCCGGACTGGCACGGGTCCAGATAATCAATTTCCTCCAAGTGACGTGGGAACTGTTGCGCCACCACACTCTCTACAACCTTTGCCAGGAAGCAAAGGTTGGAGACGGGACGATAGTTAGCTAACATAGCTGGGTCCAGGGAAGGCTTCTTGAGTAGGGGCCTCACCACCGCCTCTTTTAAGACGGCCGGCAAGAACCCCTCTCTCAGCGAAGCGTTGACTAGCTCCTGGAGCCAGCCTCGTGTGACCTCCCAGGATGCCAGTATAAGCCAGGAGGGACACGGGTCCAGCAAACATGTGGTGGCTCGCAGTCGCCCACGTAACCTGTCCATATCATCGGAAGTAACAGAGACAAACTCCTCCCAGGATGGCGCCTCAAGACCCACCTCCGACGTCCCTTCTAGACCGCTAAAGGGGACCCACTCGCTGCGAATCTGAGCGATTTTGTCCTGCAGATATTCCCAAAAATTCCTCTGCTCTACCCTGCAAAGGGGCTTCCCGCGGCCTCTGTGAAAGGAGGGAGAGGGTCACCCTAAACAGGGCGGCAGGGCGGTTATCTGCGGACGCTTTAAGAGTGGCGCAATACTGACGTTTGGCCACTCTTAATGCCACAAGGTAAGTCCGTAAATAGGCTCTCACCGGTGATCGGTCAGACTCGGAGCGTGACGATCTCCATCTGCTCTCTAATAATAATAATAATAAATAATAAAATTTTATTTGTTAGCCGCACCCTCTCCCGAAGGACTCGGGGCGGCGTACAATAAAAAACACATAAAATACAAATATGGACAATACATACACAAGAATATAGACGTATACGTGTACGTGGAGGAGGTAGACAGATGAATGGAAACAATTAAAATCGCAATTTAAAATCCCCTAAATAAAATTACAAAATTAAAAACCCATCAGGAGCGATATGATCAAATTATGGTTGAGCCAGGCCAGCTACTTGGAATAGGTGGGTCTTGAGCTTTACACGGAAGGAGCGGAGGTCAGAGGTAGTCCTAATATCCGGAGGGAGGTTAGTCCACAGGGCTGGGCCCGCCACAGAGAAGGCTCTGCTCCTAGGCGCCGCCCCTCGGCATTGTCTGGTGGACGGCACCTGGAGAAGTCCCTCTCTGTGCGAGCGAATGGGTCGCAGGGATGTATGGGGCAGGATACGATCCCGCAAGTAGCTAGGTCCTGAGCCATGGAGCGCTTTAAAGATCGTTATCAGGACCTTGAAACGCACTCGATAGACCACAGGAAGCCAGTGCAGCTCGCGCAGGAGAGGTGTCACATGGGAGTACCTTGTACTCCCCATAATTACCCGCGCGGCCGCATTCTGGACCAACTGTAGTCTCCGAGTGCATTTCAAGGGAAGCCCCATGTAGAGAGCGTTACAGTAGTCCAGGTGAGACGTCACCAGCGCATGAGTGACTGTGCGTAAGGCGTCCCGGTCCAATAGGGGGCGCAATTGGCGCACCAGGCGAACCTGGTGGAACGCCCCCCTTGCCACGGCTGTCACATGGTCATCCATGGACAGCCGGGCATCCAGGAGGACGCCCAAATTGCGCGCTCGCTCCACGGGGGCAAGTTGTACGCCCCCGATGGCCAGAGATGGGATTAACTGGTTGAACTGGGGGGCCGGAACCCACAGCCACTCCGTCTTGGAGGGGTTGAGCTTGAGTCGGTTGTCATCCATCCAGACCCGTACGGCTTCCACACACCGGGACATCACTTTGACGGCCTCGTTGGGGTGGTTCGGGGTGGAAATGTACAGCTGAGTATCATCAGCGTACAGATGATATCCCACCCCGAAGCCACGAATGATCTCACCCAGCGGCTTCATGTATGTGTTGAACAGGAGTGGCGAGAGGACCGACCCCTGTGGCACCCCACAAGTAAGGGGGCTTAGGGTCGACCTCTGCTCCCCTGCCAACACACGTTGCGTCCGGCCGGAAAGGTAGGAGCCGAACCACCGCAGAACGGTGCCCCGGACCCCTAACCCCTCCAGTCGGTGCAACAGGATACCATGGTCGATGGTATCAAAAGCCGCCGAGAGGTCTAATAGGACCAGGATAGAGGAACAACCCCTATCTCTGGCCCTCCAGAGATCATCCACCAACGCAACCAAGGCCGTCTCTGTGCTGTGCCCGGAGCGAAAGCTGGACTGGCGCGGGTCTAGATAATCATTTTCCTCCAGATGTCATGGAAACTGATAAGCCACCACACTCTCTACAACCTTCGCCAGAAAGGGAAGGTTGGAGACAGGACGATAATTGGCCAGCTCCGTAGGGTCCAGGGAAGGCTTCTTGAGCAAGGGTCTCACCACCGCCTCTTTCAAGGCGGCCGGAAGAGACCCCTCACCCAACGAAGCGTTCACTAGGCCCAGGAGCCAGTCACGTGTAACCTCCCAGGATGCCAGTACAAGCCAGGAGGGGCACGGGTCCAGTAAACATGTGGTAGGTCGCAGTCGTCCACGCAATCTGTCCAAATCCTCGATGGCAACCAAGTCAAACTCCTCCCAGATTGGTTTCTCAAGACTCGCCACGGACGTCTCCACTGGGCCACTGAAAGGGACCCAATCCTTCCGGATTTGAGCGATTTTATCCTGCAGATATTTCCCAAATTCCTCTGCCCTACCCTGTAAAGAGGCCTCCCGCGGCCTCTGAAACAGGAGGGAGTGGGATACCCGAAACAGGGCGGCAGGGCGGTTCTCTGCGGATGCAATGAGAGCGGCACAATATTGACGTTTGGCCGCTCTCAATGCCACAAGGTACGTCCTTAAATGGGCTCGTACCTGTGTTCGGTCAAATTCGGAACGGGAGGATCTCCAACGACTCTCTAGGCATCTCTTGTGGCGCTTCATCACCCTTAGCTCCTCGGTAAACCAAGGGGCCAGGGTGGATCGTTGCCGCCGGAGAGGCCGCAAAGGCGCCACCCGGTTCAAGGCCCCGGTAGTTGCATTGTTCCACGCGACTACCAGGTCCTCTACCCGAGGGCGGGTCAGGGCTACAGGAGGTGGCCCAAGCTCCATTTGGAACCTATCTGGTTCCATCAGGCGCCTGGGGCGGAACCATCTAGTGTTTTCCGGTTCCGCCTCCCCGCAGCGGGGGGTAGCACCAGGGAAGTCAAGTCGGAGGAGTGAGTGATCTGACCATGACAGGGGAGTGATGGTTAAGTTCCCTTCTCCCAGATCACTCAACCACTGGCCAGAGACAAAAACAAGGTCCAAGGTGTGACCTCCCTTGTGTGTCGGGCCCTGAATCAATTGAGTCAGGTCCATGGCTGTCATGGAAGCCATGAACTCCCGAACCCCCTCGGATGCTTCTCCCACCGATGGCAGGTTAAAATCCCCCATCACTAAGAGTTTGGGGGTCTCAACAGCCACCAATGCGATCAGCTCGAGGAGTTCAGGCAGGGCCGCTGATGTATAGCGAGGAGCCAGGCATACTATCAGCAGGCCCAACTGTCTCCCAGGGCCACATTTCACGACAAGGGATTCACACCCAGACGTCTGTGGCACAGTGGACTCCCTCGGCTCTAAATCCTCCCGAATAATCGCTGCTACCCCACCGCCCCTTCCCTGGGCCCGGGGCTGGTGAAATGCTTGGTAGCCTGGTGGGCACATTTCCACGAGGGGTAAACCTCCCTTGTGGCCCAACCAGGTCTCCGTTATTCCCGTGAGGTCCGGCTCCCCCTCCAAAATTAGATCGTAAATGAGGGGGGCCTTATTAACAACGGACCTCGCATTGCATAGCAACAGCCTCAGGCCCTGGGTCTGCAGTTCCTGACCACCTAGAACGCGTGGGTTGGTACAAGCGACCGGGTGTAACCAGCACTCACGGTCTCCCAACCGACTGCGAGTTCTTAATCTGTCCTCGTATCTGCCCCTCCCTACGACCGTTGGAATCAAAGAGCCCTGTATTGGAACGATATCCTCCCCCTCCTCCTCCCTTCCGCTCCTTCTGCTCGTGACCACACCTGGTGACCTGGCTCTGTCATCACTCCTGACCTGACCCACCCGCCCCCCAACCCCTTAACCCCTACAAGTTTTTAAAAAACATTTAACTAAAAAACCCCTAAGTCTCCGCTTCCTCCACCTCTCGAGATTAATAAATCCGTCATCAAGGTGGGCCCTCGAGAGGGCGGAGGGCCACACCTGCGAGAGGGGGGACTCCCGCAGTAGGATTAGGTCTGACCTTAAATACATGTGATATTAAAAAATTCGTCAGGGCCTAGGATGTGTGCTGAAGATGTTCTGGCCAATATGCCATAGTCCAGTATAGTTTGAAAAAGCCAGGGTTCCAGTGCGAAAGAGAATTGTCCAGTCCTAGATGGGGTGGTGGTGGTGGTGGTAGGCTGGTCGGGTGACAATCGATAAGTGGGGGCTAGTGGGTGGTCAATGGTGGATGGCGAGGGGTAGTTAGACTATTGTTGGTAATGGGCAAGGGGCAGATGGTCAATCAAACGATAGAGTCACAGAAGATAGGGAGGTAATCCTCCAGCGCGCACACAGATGGTAAACAGGGGCAGGTTGTTAATAGGCGTCTCTTGCGGCACTTCATCACCCCCATCACCTCAGTGAACCAAGGGGCCTGGGTGGATCGATGCCGCAAGAGAGGCCACAAAGGCGCAACCCGGTCCAAGGCCCCGGCGGCTGCACTATTCCATGTGGCCACTAGGTCCTCCATCCGGGTGTGGGTCAGGGCTACAGGGAATGGCCCAAGCTCCGTCTGGAACCTATCAGGTTCCATCAGGCGCCTGGGGCGGAACCATCTAGGACATTCCGGTTCCGCCTCCCCGCGATGGGGAGTAGCGGTTGGAAAGTCGAGCCGGAGAAGTGAGTGATCTGACCATGACAGGGGTGTAATGACTAAATCCCCTACTCCCAGATCTCTCCTCCACTGGCCAGAGACAAAAATAAGGTCCAGTGTGTGACCTCCCTCGTGTGTGGGGCCCTAAATTACTTGGGTCATGGCTGTCATGGAGGCCATAAACTCCCGAGCCTCCTCGGATGTTTCCCCTACCGATGGCAGGTTAAAGTCCCCCATGACCAGCAGCCTGAGGGTCTCAACTGCCATCTCGGCGATCACCTCGAGGAGCTCGGGCAGGGCCGCTGATGCATAGCGAGGAGCCAAGTATACAATCAGCAAGCCCAACTGTCTCCCTGGGCCCCACTTCACGCATAGGGACTCATAACCGGTTATCTGTGGCACAGTGGCCTCTCTCGGCTCAAGGCCTCCCCTTACGATAACCGCTACCCCGCCACCCCTGCCCAGGGCCCGTGGCTGATGAAATGCACGGTAGCCTGGCGGGCACATTTCCACGAGGGGGAGACCTCCCTCGTGGCCCAGCCAGGTCTCCGTTATCCCTGCCAGGTCCGGTTCCCCCTCCGAGACCAAGTCGTTGATGAGGGGGGCTTTATTGGCAACGGACCTGGCATTGCATAGCATCAGTCTCAGGCCCCGGCTCTGTAGGTCCTGACCACCTAGATTGCGGGGGTTGGGACAAATGACCGGCCGTATCCAGCGGCCACGGTCTCCCAACCGGTTAAAGGATCTCAGCCTACCCTCGCATCTACCCCTCCCCATGACCGTTGGGATGGAAAGACCCTCTTCTGGAATATCGCTACTCCCCCTTCCCTTAATAGTTCCGCTCACTTCCTTGCTAACCCCACCTGTCTGCCTGGCACTAGTCCCTCCCTCAGTCTGACTAAACCCACCCCCCACCCTGGAACCCCTTAAGATACAAATAAAAGATTTAATTAAAAAACCCCTGAGGTTGCGCTTCATCCACCTCTCTGGATTAATAAATCCCTCATCAAGGTGGGCCCTCGAGAGGGCGGGGGGCCATACTTGCGAGAGGGGGGATTCCCGCAGTAGGATCAGGACTGCCCTCGAGTAGATGATGGATCATATTACCGCAGGGCATCAGGTTTGGTTATAGGGATGTTGCAGATGTTAAAAGCATAGTTAAAAATAGTTAAAAATTCACTAATTCCAGTAAGGTACCAAAGGCCAAAATCATGGGTAGGGTGGTAAGATGGTCAGATAGTCAGCAGATAGTCATATAAAGTGCACATAGTCATATAGATGGTCAGTAGATAAAGTGCACATAGTCGTAGAGATGGTGAGCAGATGGTCGTGTAAAGTGCACGTAGTCACATAGATGGTCTCACAATCATATGGTCCCACAGAACGCACTTAGCCTGGTCCGGTGCCTAAGAGTCTCCTGCCTCCTGGCAGGCCTCCAGCACTGAAAGCCTCCTGCCAGGCCACCGACGCTCTTCCGACGCTCCTACGACGCTCCTGCCAGGCCTCCTCCAGCCAGGCCTCCTCCAGCCAGGCCTCCTCCTGCAGGCCACCGACGCAAGCCTACGCAAACCGACATCCGATACTCCTGCTAGGCCTCCGACGCAGGCCGGCATCGGCCTGAGCGCCCGGCGTCTCCAGCTGACACTCCTCCGACGTTCCGACGCTCCTCCGCGCTCCTACCAGGCCTCCTGCCGACCACCGACGCTCCTCCTGCAGGCCACCAACATAAGCTCCTCCGGCGCTCCTGCCAGGCCTCCGACGCAAGCCGCCATCGGCCTGAACGCCCGGCGTCTGCCACTCCAATTCCCGCTGACTCCACCCGGCGTCTCCAACTCCAGCTGGCCTCCGGCTCCTTCTGGCCAGCGACACCCCCGTTCTCGGCTGTCAGACCACCCTGGAGACCAACTCAGGTCTTAATGGAAAGCCAGGGTGGTCGCTTACTGGGCCCGGTCTTTGAAAATGACAAAAAGGACCAGGCAACATCCCTATTCCTTCAAACGAGCCCCACGGCCATACGGACCTCAAAGGCAGTCTGCCATTGTCCCGGAAGCTCCGCCCTCCACCTTATGACCCTTGTTGAAAAAATTGGGTGAGTGTGCATTGGTTCTCCTAGAACCATGGATCGGTCAGAAGTGCAGCTTGGATGGAACAGTGTATGTCCTCTATCTGCACCTTCTGTTGGGTTGTCTCTGGTGTTTGTTGAGCTGCTTGCACCCGGGGATGCGGTGTTGGTATCATGGCATGAACTACCTCTTCTTGCCCACTAGTGTACTGTGGCCTCTTATCGCCCACTAGTGTACTGTGTACTGTGGCTTCCGGGACACTGCATTGCCAGGAAGTTCCTTCATTCTTAACAGACAGTGCATCTGCTAAGAGGTTCCTCCAGGTAAGTACTTCAGCATGAAATTGAAGCACCTGAAGTACAACGCCCACTGGACTTGTTTGGGTGATAGTTTTCATGGGATTTGGAGGGCTTCCAGATTTTTATGGCCTGTCTAGACCTCAAATGCAACCTTCCTTCCAATAAGGTCATCAGGACCCACTAAACCACAAAGGCCTCCTTCTCTGATATCGCCCATTTGTGTTTGGTATTGTTTAGATTATGGGACATGTAAGCATGTCCCTGTAGCACCCCCCTTGTTGGTTTGCAAAAGAATTGCTCCCACCGCCACATCACTAGTGTCCGCTTGTACTATGAATGGCTTGGTGGGATCCAGGTGTTTTAGCACTGGTAATCTGGTAAACAACGTTTTCAGTTGTTCAAAGGCTTGTTGACATGCTACTGTCCACTGTATGGGGTGACCTGGGCGTGGCTTTCCAGCCAGATATTTAGTCCGTAGGAGGTCCATTAGCGGGAGAGCCACATGGGTGAAGGATGGAATGAACTGGCAATAGAAATTAGCAAACCCCAGAAAACTTTGCAATTGTTTATGGGTTTTTGGGGCCTGCCAGTCCAAACATCACCCTCACTTTGGCAGGGTCCATTTCCATTCCCTTGGATGATATGGAATCCTAGATAGTCCAACTGTTATTTGTGAAACTCACCCTTGGATAATTTGACTTATAGGTTTGCCGCTAGCAATTTGCCTAGAACCTGACTCACCAGGTTGATATGCTCCTATAGGGTTTTGGTGTATATTAAGTAAACAACCACTCCATTGTATAGATGTTCCTGCAGGACTTCATTAATGAGCTGCATTAGTACAGCTGGGGCACCTTGCAACCTGAAAGGCATGACCTTGAATTGGTAACTCCCCAACAACAATTGAAGGCAGTCTTTTATTCATCTCCAGCCTTGATTCTAACTCTATAATAAGCCTCCCATAGATCCAAATTGGTAAAGATGCGGCCCTCTGCCAGGTGGGCCAGCATGTAATAATAATAATAATAATAATATTTAATGCTTCTAGACCACCCCCTCTCCCGCAAGGGACTCGGGGCGGTGTACAGTTCATACAAAATATCACAGGATACAATAAAATTAAATTAAATATGTACAGTTGACAATTGACATGGAAGAGGTTAAAATGTAGTTAAAAGAACTGTACAAAGCAGATATAAAATAAATTCAAACCCCTAAAAACAAATACAGTAAATTAAAAAACCCCTAAAATAACCAGATATAATACATTTGCCAGGAGGGACAGTTGAATTATGCCAGGCCTGCCAGTTGGAACAGGTGGGTCTTCAGTTTTTGCCGGAAGGAGCGGAGGTCAGAAGTGGTTCTAATGTCGGGGGGGAGGTCATTCCAGAGGGTTGGGCCCATCACAGAGAAGGCCCTACTCCTCGGTGTCGCCCGCTGGCATTGCCTAGTGGACGGCACCAGGAGAAGTCCCTCCCTGTGTGAGCGTATTGGCCGCAGGGATGTATGTGGGAGGATGCGATCCCGCAAGTAACTAGGTCCCGTGCCATGGAGCGCTTTAAAGATGGTAATCAGCACCTTGAAACGCACCCGGAAAACCACAGGCAGCCAGTGCAGCTCGCGCAGGAGAGGTGTTACGTGGGAGTACCTCGTACTCCCCATCACAGCCCGTGTGGCTGCGTTCTGAACTAACTGCAGTCTCCGGGCGCGTCCCAAGGGCAGCCCCATGTAGAGAGCGTTGCAGTAATCCAGGCGGGACGTCACCAGCGCATGAGTGACCGTGCGTAGGGCATCCCGGTCCAGTAGGGGGCGCAATTGGCGCACCAGGCGAACCTGGTGGAACGCCCCCCTTGCCACGGCTGCCACATGGTCCTCCATTGACAGCCGGGCATCAAGGAGGACGCCCAAATTGCGCGCCCGATCCACAGGGGGCAATTGTTCGCCCCCTATGGCCAGCGATGGGATCAGCTGGCTGAACCGAGGTGCCGGTAGCCACAGCCACTCAGTCTTGGAGGGGTTGAGTTTAAGTCTGTTGTCCCCCATCCAGACCCCGACGGCCTCCAAACACTGGGACATCACTTCGACAGCCTCGTTGGGGTGGTTTGGAGTTGAAATATACAGCTGAGTATCATCAGCGTAGAGGTGATACTCAACCCCAAAACCACGGATGATCTCACCCAGCGGCTTCACATATGTGTTGAACAGGAGAGGCGAGAGGACCGACCCCTGTGGCACTCCACAAGTGAGTGGCCTCGGGGTCGACCTCTGTCCCCCTGTCAACACACATTGCCTCCGGTCGGAGAGGTAGGAGCCAAACCACCGCAAAACGGTACCTCCGACTCCTATCCCCTCCAACCGGCGCAATAGGATACCATGGTCGATGGTATCAAAAGCCGCCGAGAGGTCTAATAGGACCAGGATAGAGGAACAACCTCTATCTCTGGCCCTCCAGAGATCATCAACCAACGCGACCAAGGCTGTCTATGTGCTGTGCCCGGGTCGGAAGCCGGACTGGCGTGAGTCTAGATACTCGGATTCATCAAGGTGTCGTGGAAACTGCTGCGCCACCACATTCTCTACAACCTTCGCTAGAAACAGAAGGTTGGAGACTGGACGATAATTAGCTAGCTCCATTGGGTCGAGTGAAGGCCTCTTAAGCAAGGGCCTCACCACCGCCTCTTTCAAGGCGGTTGGTAAGGATCCCTCACCCAATGAGGCATTCACCAGGCCCAGAAGCCAGCCTCGGGTCACCTCCCAAGATGCCAGTACCAACCAGGAGGGACACGGGTCCATTAAACATGTGGTGGGTCGCAGCCGTCCACGCAACCTATCTAAATCCTCGGGGGCAACAGAATCAAACTCCTCCCAGGATGGTCTCACAAGACTCGCTGTTGGCGGCCCGTCTGGTCCACTGAGTGGGGCCCATCCGCTCCGGATCTGAGCGACTTTGTCCTGCAGATATTCCCCAAATTCCTCTGCTCTGCCCTGTAAGGGTGCCCCCTGTGTCCTCTGTGACAAGAGGGAGCGGGTCACCCTAAACAGGGCGGCAGGGCGGTTATCCGCGGACGCAATGTCCTTAATGAGTGGAAGAGGGTACATGTGTATGACACATACCACATTGATTCCCCAGAAGTCAACGCATAATCGCAAGCCCCCATCCTTCTTTTCCCTGAAAAGGACTGGGGCTGCTCTCCGGGATCCAGCCGGTTGTACGAACCCCTGTTTCAGATTTTTCTCTATATACTTCCTCATTTCCGCTAACTCCTGAGGGGTCATAGAGTACATTTTGGGCTTTGGCAATGTGGTTCCTGGGAGTATATCGCACAGTCCATGGAATAGTGGGGAGGATGGGTGTCACACTCCTTTTCGATGAACAACTCCTTCAGGTCTCTGTATGTGGCAGGGAAAGCTGCTGGCTCACCGCTGCTTTAGCCTCCTCCATGGTACCCCCTCTGTCCCTCCCCTCTCCTGTGTATGGACATATATTTCATGTGGCGGTGGGTTAGGCCCAACCCCTACCTGCAGATGCCAGCAACCTCCCCACTAATATCATTGGATTCCACTTGTCAAGCCATGCCAGGCCCAGGATGACTTCCTCTGTTATCTTTGGGATCATGATGAAATGTATGAGCTCTTGGTGCAAGCCTATTTCTAATGTGATCCCTTCAGTAACATGTGTCACAGGTTGGCCACCCAAGAAGGAGCTGTACATTTGCTTGAAGCAAATGGGGTGTGACAGTTTCTGGATTCTCACCCCTAAGCTAGTTGCTGTGGCTGTACTCATGATGCAATGGATGCAGCCCAAATCAATCAGGGCTTTGCACTCTCGGTGGCTCTGAGCTGTCAACACAACTGAAATCCAAAATGGTTAGATTTCCATACATACCATTGGATCAGCCTCTCCATCATTGTCTGCCAGCCCCCTCTTGTAAGCCAACTAGGGTTGGTGAACTTGTTTGTTGCTTCCTCATGACTTTTCTGGGGTTTTCTTAGCCGTTTTCCTCAGTGTTCCTTGCCACGTTCCTGAGGTACTCGTGGATGCTTTGGGGCCGGCTTTGGGGCATTCTGCTGCCCGGTGGCCTGGCTTCCCACAGTGGAATGATATCACTGGTGGTGGGTGGATGTAGTCTTCTCAGGCGGTGTCACTGGGGATGGTTGGGCTCTTGGGTTGAGGCTGGCCCATTGGTTCAGAGCTTTCTGGGGCTGCATGGTCCACTCCCCTCTTGGCCTATCATCCCGTAGCTGCACCTCCAGTTCTGTGGTGGCCTGGAAGCAGTCTGCCATGCGGGGAGGCAAGCCTCGATGCACACAAGCCTACTGCAACATGCGGTCCAGGCCAGTCTTAAAGTGATTTACCAGCAACCATTCTGGCCAGCCCCGCAACTTGCCAGATAGCTTTCAGAACTCCCTTATGTAATCAGCTACAGGCCTGCCCCACTACCAGCCCACGAACAACTCCCCCTCTGCTCACTGGGCCCTGCTGTTGTCCTCAAACCATGCCCGAAGGGCTGCTATGAACAGGCCGGTGCCCCTTGGTTCCCT
This sequence comes from Natrix helvetica, assembly GCF_964273705.1. Lineage (NCBI taxonomy): Eukaryota > Metazoa > Chordata > Lepidosauria > Squamata > Natricidae > Natrix > Natrix helvetica. Next base: position 284,615,986 of record NC_138548.1, read on the forward strand.
AGCATGTTCACTGTATAGATCTGCGACCCAGTCAGCTGCGTCACTTTCCATCACTGCAGCCATAGCAATCACCATGGCCTATTGGGATGTATAGAGGTGTACCTACCAGTTCATGTGATTGAGCACCTGGCCCAGAAAGAGATCCACCTTATCTGGACTGTCAAAGGACTCTTGCAAGGCTGGTGGGTCCCAAGGCCCCAGTGGCCCCTGGCCGTGCCCTGCTGCAGCCTAGGCAGGTGTTGAGGTTTGGCTCTCATATCATAGGGGTCTCCCCAACTCCCCTTGTTCTCCATATGGAAGCTGGTTAGTCGGTGCAGGGTCTGGTGTTGGTCCCTGCTCCACCTCCCTAGTCTGTCCCGGCCTGTCCTAGTGCAGTTTTGGGCTGGCCAACTGAAAGTGGCTGAAGCCCCTTCTGGGTGTTGGGGCTCAAGAGGAGACTGGGCCACCTGGCCTCCCTCCCTCCCCTCTTCAGCCATTCCAAGGTCCTGGCTCCCTGAATCTGCCTTTTCTGAATCTGTCCTGCAGCAGTCCATTGTTTGGCTGTGGAGTAACTCAATTTGCCTTCATTGTCCACCAAGATATGCTGCTCCCACCACTGGGTAAAATGGCTTCCAGAGGGAGTAAGCATGGGAAAGTGAGTAAAAGGGCCCCCAGATCTGATAGTCCCTGAGGTTCTAATTACTATTCATACTAATTTAAGGTTTTGACGTGTAAAGAGGTTCATTTTCTCTGTCTGGAGGATCCCAGAAAACAGCAGTGATATTTCACTGCGTTTAGTACCATCATTCAGTTCAGACATGCTCCGTAAGATACATTTTGATCATGTTGGCAGCCTTGTGTAAAATGATGTTTGCATTTTTCTACTGGTTTTAAACATATTGAAGCATTCTGAACAGGAACAGTGCCACTTCATATAGACAAAAAGCACCTAATATTTATTTCCATTGTCTCGTCTACAGTCATAAAACATGGCGTGCATTAAAAAAGTGCATCTTAATGTTTATTCTACTTTTGACTTTTGGTCCTGTGAACTTGGATTGACCTTTTGCTGAATTTTTCCTTTCGCACTTATTAAACTATCTCTGAGGAGGATCTTGTGACAAAATTTTGAAAAAATGGGAACTGTGCAAATTTCTAAGTGAGACTATCAGGGAAAAAAAACTAAAGCAATATTCAAGATTTTTATTTTTAAAAAGGAAGGAAGATATGCTAAGTGAAGATGGCTTTATGCAATGATAATCTAGATTATTCAGTAATTTAGGTGATTGAAATTTGTATGAAAACTTCCAAGAAGTAAATACAAAGGCCAAAGTAAATGCATATAGAATCAGTATGATTCTCACTAGAAAACATGAACAAAATATGTTGGCTTGGTTACATCCTGTGTACTTTCCCATCTTGACCTAAATCTTCTGAATCCATATTTAATCTCAATTTCCCTTATTCGGAATTGCAAAACATATTCTCAAAGCAGGAAGGAAATGTATGCCACTATAGTTTAAAACATTACAGACAAAGATGAACATGCAGAGATGATGATGGTCAATGATTTATAGACTGTTTCATCAAAATTTTATTTGACAATGGCAGTTACAAAACCCTTGCTTTGGTTCATTTTCCCCTGAATCATTGTAGAGTAACATGAGAATCAGCTAAAAAAAAATTGAGAATTCTTCAAAGGATCTTCATGCTGATGAAATCATACTTCTCTGATTTAACTCTAAGGTGGAAACGAAATTTCAGTTTGGAATGAGTAAATTGCTGAATAAGATTATGTTTGTGAATTGAGAAAGGATTCCCACTTTGTTTAAGACATCTATAATAATGAATACACCAAAGTGAAGAATTTGATTTTCCAATCCCTCCTGATCACCTCAAACACTTGCTTGATTTAAAATTCAAAATGCCTTTGAAAGGCTTACTTACTTTGCAGGATCAACTTAAGGCCGATAAAGGCTTTAAATGCCAATAACCAGCCAACTTCCAAAAGAACAATTAATTGCATTGTATTCCCCATGCTTTAACCTACAAAAAAGCTTTGTGGAAATTGTACAATGCAGTGCATTTTTGTCAATAGTCTGCTGTACACTAGATTATGTAATACAACAAGCAAAACTCTATCCTATCCAGTTTCTTCCAGTGAATGGTATAACCAATACAATCCAAAGGAAAAGGAAAGACAAATAATAAAAATTGTGTATGCATCATAAAGAAAAATGTTATTTATTTTGAAAATAACACTAGTGTGACAATAGTTTTATAAAATCTGGCTAATAGTGGTTGCTGGATGTAGAAAGATACATATTTATATATGAGCTTTATTGCAACAATTGTAGGTTAAAACATTATAGAAAGATGGAAAAATAATAAAGATGAAATCAAATGTGCAAAAATTGATAGATGAAGTTTATCATGTTTCATTCAAGACTGAAACTGTTGGTTTTGATTCATTCTTCTTAATATTATCAAAACAAACAAACATACAAAAGAACAAACTTGCAAACAAATCCAATAACCAAGCAAGCCAAATATCAGCAATATAAAAGTACCGTAGTGAATGGTTGTTTAAAAATATTATATTATTATCTTAGGTCAGATTATAGCTATTAAATTCATGACAGCATAAGGGCCCTTTGGTTAATTGACTCTTCCTTTCTCCTCTCCATCTAGCCAATGTGAAAGACTCATCAACATTGCTCACTCATCTAACTTCAGGAGGACAAGCTAGAACTGGAAGGGCTTGGAGTCATTTGGGATAGGAGACCTATCAAATCATAATGAATGGAAGCATCTGAAAAAAGCAAATGGCACCTAATAATTTGGAGTTAGGAGAAGGGAGATTTCATATCACTTTTCTTTCTGACAGATTAGCTGTCATTTAGCTTTTGAGTGAGGAGAAGCAGCAGCAGCAGCAGAACAGTCTTCTATGGAAGAAAACTAATCTTTAGATTAGATCAACAAATGTTTCTGAAAATAAGGTACTAGTCCTTCACACGATGACATGATGGTGATAGTGCAATGGTCCTCTATATTGGCAGTGTCCTTGGTTGTTTCACTTGGCCAGAAACAATTTTTCCTAAATTCCAAGAAGTGCAATTGAAAAACTGTTCAGTTCAGTGTGCCGAAAGACAAATGAAGCTCCTCGTCAAGGAAACTATTAAAGTTAAAATAATAATAATCATCTGAGCTAATACTGCTGTGAATTGTATTTGGCCCTGCATTCTTAAAAAGCTAAGCAAATCTACACCGATATCCCATCCCATCTCATCCCATAATTTTGTTAGCTGCCTGTCTAACTTTGGACCTGCTCCTTATTATTTTAGGAAAAGATGTAAAGAATTGATGTTGGCCACATCTGAAGGCAGGTGGCCTACCTGGGAACTGAACTATTTGACCACTGAAACGATTAACTGTTCAATATACATTTGTTTTAAATCAGTTTGTGATAAATGTGCAATGTGTGATTCATTAAAAAAACTATAACTGTCTGTACAAAGTGGGCTAAAAATTAAAAATATATATCTTAAAAAAAACATTTAGGAATGTAGGAGTAAGTTGTAACGATGCTATATTATTGAAGATTAAAAAGCATATCAAGAGATCCAACTATGGGCTCCCTTCTCAGAAACCTTATGATACAATTAGAGGCCTGATGCTTTTTGTATTTTCAATAGACAATATAATCAATTGGGTGATAATTAGAAAATGTTATCACAAAATAATTTTAAAAGCTGATTGAAAAAAGTGTATAATATACAGTATTTGAAGGAGATAGGCATATTACTGGCCATAATTTATAGAATAATTCATTTTAGCTATTGTAACATTGGACTTCAAATTGGCATGTTTGCCTGCAAACATTCCCTTACTCTATTGTTGCCACATCAACTAAACATTTAACAAATACTCTGTGCCTTAAAAAAAAACCCAAATATAACATTGACAAAAGCTAAGGAGGTAAATATGAATATTATTTCAAAAATGGGAAATTGCTAATAGATCGACCAGAGGGAAATAATCACTATATATACCCTCCTGTCTATCTATATGATATATACGTACACGCACCCACATATACCCTAACTATAGGTATATAATATACCTGTTTTACTATTAATACAATGTGATCAAAAGTAGCTAAAATACTTTTTTTATTGAGACACTTTAGAACTACCTCTGGTAGAAAAGAGGACACTAGAATTCTTTTTTTTTAAAGCCCTTTTTTGTCATAGGTTGCTTTCTGAGTGAAGCAAAACTGGAATACATGTTTGCATTGTGCAGAGCAAAGGACACATGAAATGCGCAAAAATGTTTCAGCTATCTGCTCATTAAACCTAAGTAGCAGCCAATGGGGAGTACTGAGGTATCGTCACTGGATTAAAAAAGGCAAGATGGCGGCCACAGCCAAAGCAATCCTCATCATTGTGCCATATTACTACAGATAGGGCACTAAAGGAATGGTGGTGGACCTCCAATTTATGTAGGGTAAGACACATAGGAATTGGTATGGGACCTACATCTTGATTTGTCTGCCTAGTAAATAAATCCACTTTTGAGCATCCTGGAAGTTATTTTGGGCAGTGGATATTGCAGCCCAAAGTTATTAAGTGCTGTCTCCAGCCTCAGAAAGACTGAATAATGATAATCAAGTCCAATTGTTGCAAGTGACAAATGCATGTCAATGAAGCTTAACTGGTCACAATAAAATAGCTTCTTGCATCTTGGGAAAGTTTTTCAATTTCCCAACCAGCCTACAGCCTTCGGATTTTGTATTAGTTGTTAAAAGTCCCATCAAAGACTAAATTAGATCCAGCCTCATTTCCCAAGATCTACCTGTTGAAACAGAATACCTCTAGGATTCAGCAGAATACAATAACGGTTACTAATAACCCTCTGCAATAAACCAAAGATATGGCTCCCAATTAGGCAGTGAGGCTTTTTGCTTACAAAGTGCACAAGCAGAAAGAGAAAAAAAAAATGCATGATCCATTTTTCATCCTCTTACGATCTTGGATAAATCCAAGCATTCCTTTTAAATCTCTTCATCTCATCCAATGAAAAGGCAATCTGCTGAAAATGTAACGTTGAATGTTCCTTCTGCTGCCTTGACTGAATGTGGTAATGATGTTCTGGGCACTCTGTATTATTATTTCTTTTCACAAAAATTGCTGCTTTTGCTTACTGTCCATAGCTACTGCCTGGGCAGCTGCAGTATCTGAGTACCTGTAACTCATGAAATCATTTACCTTGGAATGCTGTAATGAAAGAAGTGGGAGACTTAAGAAGAAAGGCAGGCCCCAGCTTAAATGTCTGAGCTTGAAGTTCAGTAATTATAAATCTTAAACAATGGACAAAACTTTTCTGAGTCTTGACTGATTTCCGCATGGGACTTCTCCTGTCCATCTGTCCATTTTCTATCCTTTCTAGGGATACATTTTTAAAGGCATCACTTGATAATCCAGTTAGCAAATAACAGTCAAGTAAAGTTGCAAGAATCAATAAGGCATTTGTCCCAATTGAAATTGGTGGACTCTTTTGCTTGATCTTGTGGAGACGTGTGTTTGTCATGGGGAGAGCCGTTTCATCCAGAATTTATTGTGGCTATTATGTGAAGAGAATATGTCACAGATTTTCTTCTGGTATTCTGATTTAGCAGGAGGAAACATGAATGATGAACAAATGTATATCGTGATGGAAGAGCAAATTCTGCAGGAAGATTGAAAAAAACGTAATCCCAGTTCAGAAGTCACAATTATCTCACAATACTGATTTGAATTGTTCTGATTTAGTCTGTGGTCCTATTCTGATACTCCTGGTCTCAGAAAAGACCTCTTTCAATTACTCCAGGCTTCTGTTTTAGATAACAAACAAAAGAGGGATAAGCTGCAACTGTATTTTGATATGATCGAACAAAGGGGGATATGCACATTCTTCCACTGGATGGAACTGCCCAGTACTAGCATATACAGGAACACAGAACACTGGTAACCCTAGCAATCTGACTTCAACTCGGGTGCTTGTTCTTCTTCTTGCTCGGGGGCTAAAGGACTGTCACAAGATATAGTAGATGAAGTGTTTGCTTCATTCAGGGTTGAACTAAAATTGAGAAAGAAAAAGAGTGAGAATTAGGACTACTCAATTGTAGTAGACATAGCTGAATCTTGGCATGAATCTTCGTCATTAGCATCCTCATTGTCACTGCCTTCACAGTCATTAGCATCAGAAACATCATCGTCCAGTTTGATTTTGGAGCTACTGATGCAAGACAACAGGAAAATTCAGGAAAATCTGCCCCTAATTTTGAGAAATACATTTCCAGAAGATAATTTGATCATTTAATGGATATATTCTTCAAGAGAAGGCATTCTGCAGGCCTTAATTTTTTTTTTCAACAATATTGTTCATATTATATGTTCCTAGTCAAGAGAACAAGCAGTTGGAGTGAAATAATGTCATGCTTGGTGATACAAGTTAAAAATATTCTAACCTTGCTCTGCTGCTAGAGGCCTCCGGGGGGTTATTATTGTCTCCTTCTGGTTTAGGATCAGGCAAAGGAATGATATAATCATTGTCCACGCCATTCTGCTCCACAGCTGTATAGAGGACAGTACCTGAACTGACACTGTCACTCACAGTGGACCTTGAAGGATTGAATTCTGTGTTCCTGGGCCTTGTACGCATAATAGCAGGGTGATCACTTTTCAAGAACTCTTCATTGACCTGTTGATACTTCTGCTCACATGCAAGGCAATGAGAATAGAGAGAATGAATGAGTACATACACCTGTTCATCTACAGAGCTCTATATTGAACAATGGTTTTTTATTTTTTTTATTATAAACACTAACTCACATTGACAAAAACGTACACAACACAAATAACATCGGAACGTCACGTTCCTTCTTACAACAGATATCTATCAGTGCATCTTTATAAACACTATTTTCCTGTCAATACATCTCTATGTCATTTTACACTGATCCTATTTCTTACTCTTTTGCTTACTAGTCTGTTTGGTTATTTGCATCAGGCAGTCTTTATTGTTCTTCTACTAATATATAACTATTCCTACTTTTGTAAATCCTACTTTCCTACATTCTTACCACTAATTCCTACTTCTTCTATAATACAAACTACATTTTTCAAATTCTTATTTTCTATTTCTATCATCTAATCACTTATACCATTTTCCCCAAATTAAATAGTACTCTGTTTCCTCCTTTCCTTGAATTTCCTTGGTCAATTTATCCATCTCTGCGCATTCTAAGATCTTCCGTATTATCTCATCTTCATTTGGTATTGTGTTGTTCTTCCATTTCTGTGCATATACTATTCTGGCCGCTGTAATAATATGTGGAAGTCTCTTTATTGTATTTTATTGTGGTTATGCCTAATTAAAAATGTCTGGTTTCTAATATATGTGATTCCCTGTTATAGTTTCCAACCAGTTTTTGATTTTAACCCAGACTTTTTTGGCTGCCTCGCATGTCCACCATGTGTGATAGTACGTCCCATATGATTTCTCACATTTCCAACACATTGGGGATAAGTTTGAAGTCTCGCGGGCACCAGGTGCCATCTATAAAACATTTTGCACTGGTTTTCCTTGTATGCCACAGACATGGTCAGTTTCAAATTTGTTCTCCCAAATTTTCCCCATCTTTCCATTTATCATGATCACTCTAATATTAAATGATTGAGTACTGCATACAAAAGCTAACATCTTTCAAGAGTTTATGACAATGAAGAACAATAGATTGAGGTTTTAGAATTCTGGATGGCAATTAAACATTGGAATCACATCAAAAGTGCTAAATCAATAGAAAACATATTTTTTAGTACTTTCCCCAAATAATAGCCAACAACGAACAGATTTAGAGAAAAGTACTCAGTTCTCATATTCTTTTTATGGGTAAAAGAAAAGATATTATCTAGATAGATTTTGATGTAAAAACTGATTCTCTTTATCTGTTCAGGTTAAATATAGTTTACCTTTTTGTAACTGTCTGTTAGCAGGTTCCCCATAAGTACTACCAGTTGAGAGAAAGATGGTCGGATTTCAAACTTTTCTTCCCAGCATTTCTGCATAATTTCATAGCTAAAAACACATGAAAGAAGATTTCAAGGTTTGGGAAAGTCTTGAAAAGTGGATGACATTTCCCTTACTTAAGAGAAACAATTGTTTGCCCAAACCACTCACATTTCATTGGATGCATGGGTAGGTTTGGACATCCGGTAGCCACGTTTAATAGCATTATAGAATTGCTCATTCATAGGCAATTCAGGATATGGAGTCCCACCTAAGAACAAAAGAGTGAACTTAAGCAACCACCATTTATTTCTCAATTTCACACAACGACAGTGGTTGTTGGGAATGGTCCCTCTCAGACCGAAAAATGGATGGCGGAAAACACAAACATAAATAGAGAAGATTATGTAGATAGACTACAGAAGTAACAGTTTTATTTCATTTTAAACACATAATATTTGGAAGGTAGGATAGATCAAAGGTTAAGCTGGACAATGTTGACCAAAGAGACATACCTAGAGTGAATATTTCCCATAGAAGAATCCCAAAAGACCACACATCACTTAAGGTAGTGTAGAGGTTGTTGAAGATGCTCTCAGGGGCCATCCATTTCAAAGGCAAGAAGGTCTATTTAAAAAGGTAAAATGGATTTTATTTTTTAAAAAAAACTTCCCATAGCACTGACCACTGAAGATTTTTGAATGGTTACTTTGCTAATGATATTTTCTGTGAATGTTAATGGCACTTGTTTGCAACCTAGGAAGAACTGGGAGCCCTTCTCAGTCAAGAAGGGGAGCTCATGACTATAACCTTGCTATTGTCAGTCCTGCTCAGCACGATAGCAATATGACAAAGGGTGACTCTGCTCAGCAGTAAAACACTTAGTCAAGTAATAATAATACCAAATTCTGAATTTCATGTGTAGAGAATGGATTGCTGCTTCAAAAACAATTTAAATGATGATCCCAACCAAAATCCAATTGCAAAGAAAGGACGGGTATTTCAAAAACAGAGAGAGAGAAAAAAAAACAAATACTCATTGCCTTCACAAGTTACAATGTATGGAGAAAATTCCACATATTGAAAACTAATAGGGATTTAGTGAAGACACTATCTGTAATGTTTATTGGTCTCTGATCCAGTGGTGGATTCCTACCGGTTCCTACCAGTTTGGAATGGTTCGGCCGAACCAGTAACTTGGTGGACTGGGTCACTGAAACCGGCAGTGACCCAGGCCTACCACGTCCCTGAACCTGTTCTCCCGGTGGCGTCATAGGTGGTAGCATCTTGTTTTTGGCTTCTGTGCATACACAGGGCAATTTTCTTTTTTTAAAAATAGTTTTATTGAACATTTTCAAATTTAAAAACCACAAGTAGAAAGAGGGGAAAAAAACAAATAAAAATACAAAAACAAATACAAAACAGATAAAAACACAAGCAACATAACAATATAATATCATTTTAAGCTTCTCGTATCAGCATGTATATTCAGCTTTGTAGTTTACTATTCGACTATTGCCTTCTCATAGTTTTTAACAATTCTAATACTAATGTAGTAATTATATTGTAATAGAATAGTATAATACATATAATCAGATTTTACATTTTAAAAACTTTTATTTCTTGTTTAGGCTTCTATTCGCTAGCCACTTGTACAGTTTACTCCAAATTTTATAATAGTCCGACTCTTCTCTTTCTTTCAACTCCATAGTCATCCTGTCCCTTTCAGCACATTTGAGTATCTTCCTGATTACCATTTCATCTCTCTCTCTGTGTGTGTAGTTTTTTGTTTTCAATTTTGTGCAAAGGCGATCCTAGCAGCGGTTAGTATGTGTAATATTATATATTGATATTTCTTGTCCATCTTTGGGTCTAGTATGCTTAATAAACATAATTCTGGTTTCAATTCGTTCCGTGATTCCTTCCAGCTAAACCTTAATTTGAAGCCAATATTTCTTGGCATGGGGACATGTTCACCACATATGATAGAATGTTCCAGATTTATGTCTACATCTCCAACATTCAGGAAGAAGATAGGTTTGGGAACATCTTGGCCAATTTCGCTGGTGTTAAGTGCCATCAGTAGAACATATTATATAAATTCTCCTTATAGGCTACTGCCATCGGAAGCTTATAGCTTCTTTCCCACAATTTGTCCCAATCTTCTAATTCTATGCTTTGGCTAAAATTTCTGGGCCAGGTTATCACTGTCTCTTTTACAGTCTCTTCTTCCATTTTATATCTTAAAAGGAAGTTGTATATCATTTTTCCTCCCGTTTCTTGCAATTGTGTAATTCCAATTGATTCTCATATATGCCATATTGTTCACGGTCCTTTTTAAACCTTGTTTTAATCTGTAAATAAGGCCACCATTCCATCACAATTCCTTCATGTTTCAAATCCTAGGCTGATTTTAATTATCCTTTATTGTCTAACAGTTCTGCGTAGCTCACTATTTTATTGAGGTCTGTGTTGTTTGGATAGATCATTGCTTCCATCGCCGATAACCAAATTGGGATCTTCATATAATGGTTTTTAAAAATTATTTCCCAGGTACCTAATAGGGCATCTCTTAATAGGTGCCTCTGAAAATATGAGTGGGATTTATTTTTCCCCTCCCAGAGGAAAGCATGGCAGCCAAGTTGGAGATCGTGGCCTTCTATCGTTAGTATCCTTTTTATTTTTCAGTTGGATCCAATCCTTAAGCTACGTCATTTCCGTTGTACTGCTCATGCGTGCATGCATGTGGCCTTTTCTGTGAGCGAACCAGCAGTAGCGGCTGCTGGAACCTACCACCGCTCTGGTCATATCCTTGAATCTGCAGGCATACAAATGGAGCAACTTGTACATAGAGGCCACTATTTACATTGGGAATATTGCATGTATTAAATTGTTTCCATAGTGAAATACGACAGTGCAGTGAGGAAGAATTGGAGATTCATGCAATTTAGAAAGACGATATAGCCGCAGACTTTTGGTGCCTCTTAAGTGCAAAGTAACTCTTGGGCTTCCCCAAATAACTGAGAACTGCCAATAGTTTTGATTTATTTTAATAGTTTCTAGTTTTAATGGATTTTATTTGTACTAAAATACATCCTAAGAACTGTTAGTCATAGACTATCCTACATAAAGAGTGGATGTGAGCTTCTAGAGATCAAAGAATTTAAAAACACAGCCTGAAATAATCTGGAATAACGTTAAATTGGATAGGAAAAAAATGGTCTGGTTGAGCAAAATGTCCTTCAAAGAAAGGACATCTATATTATGCTTGTTACCATCATTTCCTGTATTCTTCTCCCCAGCTTATGCTTTTCTGTGACATGTGAAATCAGTCTGCTTCTGTTTTTTTCCCCCTTGCTTGCGTGCTGTTCTAATCACCATCTTCTAGGCTGAAAGAGGCCTCGGTTGTGCAACCAGCACCCAAAAAATAATTTCCAGGAAGAATTGCAAAGAACCAGGGGTTTCGTTTCCTATTTGCTGGGGAAAGTGAAGGGTAAGGGAGATTTAGAGACGTGCCTTCTGTTTCCAGCTGTGCAAAATGATTTATATTGGGACTCTGGTCATATTTTGGCTTCAGTCCCTGAAAGTCTCAACCTAAGTATGCACCCCCTCCCCAAATTCAACATTCCCAGCATGGGAATGATAAGAAGATCAGTAGGGTAATCTAAGTTTTATGCATGAGGAATTTGGGAGCTTGCTTATCGGTATCCATAATGATTTTTGTACTGTGTTAATGATATAACTATATAGCTATATCTATATAAGAAGAGACAGACATCACAATCTCCAGAAGTTAAATATATATTATCCACTTAACTTTTGTTAGCCTCTGCTAACATCGTCAGAGTGTAGAAACTACCATTGAAGAGATTATTTGTCTTTATGCATCATTTATCAATTTGGCCATTGCATTTGTGATAGGCCCATCCACCCGCCTCCCACCTGTAGTTAGCTTTGTCGTTTTTGCTTCAGACATGTTAATTAATGGAGGCTTAGTTCTTGTTGCTTCCTCCCCCATTGCGCACCACTTGGGCTGCTTTACTTTTTACTTTACTTTTATTTGCGCTTCTAGACCACCCCCTCTCCCAAAAGGGACTCGGGGCGGTGTACAGTCCATACAAGAAGTACAACATATAAATAATTAAATAATTAAACAGTTAAAATTGTTAAATAGATAGATAGATATGGAGGAGGTTAAAAAGAAGGTTAAAAAGAACTGTACAACTGAGTAAAGTATCTAAATATAGTCTTAAAAACCCCTAAAAATATCCCATAAATTAAATTTAAAAACAGTTCCCCTAAAATACCAGTTAAAAAATATGCCTGCTCATCCCCAGGGAATGATGCTGAGCTGTCAGATATTGCTTTAATGGCATTCTCTCTGGCCCCTTCCCACACACCACCGCTCCTCCGCCTCACAGGCATATTTGATATATCAAACAGATTTATTTGTTCTTTTGTCCGTGATCTTGTAACCAGCCCGGGGCATTCCTCATTGCACATGTCTATTATGGCTTGAAGCAGCTCTGCTGGGCTCCTTGGCATTCGGCCCGGGCTGGCTATACCTCTGCAGGACAAATCTGCATGCCCAAAGGGAGAGGTGCTGTTGATCTCTACTCCCCACTAGGAATCAGTCTCTGCTCATCCTGCAGGATCTTTCTCGGTGCCTCAATGCTTGATAAGCTGGTAGCAGGTTGATGTACCTATTGATGGAATTATTGTTGGAAAACCAGGCTTCTTTCAGTAGGTTTCCCCCTTTAGTTGCATCGCTGGCAACATCTTCTACCTCTTGAAAATTGACTATGTGATTGTGCTCCTTCATAGGGGTCCAGAACTGGGAACGCTGTTCTTTGTGCTTGACAGCCAGTTCATGTTCATGCACTCTAGTCTGTAGCTGCTTAGCCATTTCCCCTAGATAGTTGCTTGCACAATTACTGCAGCTAATACTGTTTAGGTTTAGGTTTATTGGACTTATATGCTGCCCTTCCCCCAAAGGACTCAGGGCAGTGTACAACATAAAAACACATATTACAAAAGTTAAAAAAAAATTAAATAGAATATCCAAAAAACCCAATAGACATTTACAAGGAGATTTAAAATTAAATTAAAATTAACAATTAAAATTAATAATTTATTTTATTCAGGCCAGGCGGCTTGTGGGAAAAGCCAACATTTTAGGGCACACCAGATGAACCAGAGGTCGGGAATTACGTGAAGCTCCAGGGGCAGCTCATTTCAAAGGGAAGGCGCTCCCATAGAGAAGGCTCTCTATGGGGGTCGTCAGCTGACACTGCCTGGCCGATGGCACCCTGAGGAGGCCAACTCTATGGGATCATACTGGATGGTGGGAGGCAGTAGGTGGTCTCGCAAGTGCCCTGGGCGTAAGCCATGGAGTGCTTTAAAGATCATAATTGAATTGCACCCAGAAAACAACCGGCAACCAGTGCAGGCCGCTTAAAAGTGGTGTAACATGGGAGCATCTAGGTACCCCCATGACAACCCGTGTGGCCACATTCTGGACCAGCTGAAGCCTCCGGGTACTCTTCAAGGGCAGCCCCATGTAGAGAGCTCAAATGCAGCTAACTTTATGTGCTGTGGGATGGTTGCTTTCATTGTGTAAAATGTGGTCCATGCTCATGATTTTTCAATACACACCTGTGTCAAGCCTCCTATCAGGATTGTGGGTGACAAGCACATCCAGGATGGCCAGTGTGGTATTGGCCTCCTCCTCCATTGTAAATTGAATATCTGGGTATATGGAATTAAGGATTCTCATGAATCTGGTCTTGTCTTGCTGTTTAATAATGGCAAATGTGTGGTCGATATAATGTGCCCAAAACTTGGACTTGTAGATTTTCATTCCTCACATCAACACCAAAATGTTTTCGAATGGTGTCATTTGTGATGTGGTCAAGAAGGGAGATGCCCGATATCCAATGGAGCATTCATAATTTTCCATGGCATGGAGATACCTTTCGGTCCCTGTTGTTGCTGCCCAGCATTCAGTGCCATACAGTGTAACAAGACGATGGTTCTCTTGTAAATCTTAGATTTAAGATGGATTGGCATTTGTCACATTTGTCACATAACACACCTATGAGTTCTCACCAACGCATCCAGGCTGCAATCACCCTTGCTCGCACCTCACCATTGATACTGCCATTGCCTTGGAGGTTGGACCTAGATACTGAAAAATGTCCACCTTCTTCAGGTTTTCTCCATTGATTTGAAGCATTCCAGGGGTGGTGACAGTCTCTAAATTCTCAGTTTTCTTGATGTTGAGACAGAATCTGAAATGGTTGAGGTGATCATTCCATGTTTGAACTTGCTGCCGTTGTTCGCCTCTGGTGGTGGAAGCAAGCATAACATCATCAGCATAGAGCATAGTCCAGGGTGTGTTCTGCTGAAGGTCATGTGTGATGATACCCATGACTAATATAAACAGAAGTGGTGACAGTGCAGAGCCTTGGTGCACCCCAAATGTCACTGGGAATCTGTTGGAAAGGCCAGCTGGGCATCACACTTGGCTGCTGGTATTCTTGTATAGCATTTAACCCAGTCAATGACTGGTTCAGGTACTGTGATCCTGGAGGGCATACCAGATTAGTTGGTGTGGGACACAATCAAACGCTTGCTCCAGGTCTAGGAAAGCCACACCTTCTCATGATGTTTTTCTATGAGTTGATGGGCGGCAAAGATGGCATCAGTTGTTCCACGTCCTTTAACAAAGCCACATTGGTTGATGGTGAATTGGGCGATTCTGAAAATGCATTGATCAAGGATCCTCTCAAAGATCTTCACAGTGTGACACAGAAGGCGGCTTGGGTGATAGCTGGCAGTCAGCTGGGTCACCCTTGTTGTTGAACATGGGAACTGTAACGCTTGTTGACCAATCAGTTGGTACATGGCCAGTGCTCATTATAGCAATGAAGAACTCAGTCAGCCAAGGTATCCCTGTGTCTTGCACTTCCTTTAGTTTTTGGAGGTCCGCAGGTAGGTCAGGCTCAGGGGCCTTCAAGTTCTTCATTCTGTCCACAGCATTGTTAACTTCACTCCTCAATTATAAGTGAAATGGCTCCATGCGTTGGTGTGCCTTCTGGAATTGGTGGATGTGGGAATTCGATGTTGGAGATCTCATTGAAATGATCCTGCCATCATTGCAGGATCTCCTGTTTGTCTTGGAGTTATTTGCCATCCTTCACACACATGTAATGCTTGATGTCGTGTGCTAAGTTGGTGAAAATCTCTTTTTAAATTCAGGAAAAAGTTCATCATTCCAGAGACTTAGAAATGAAGATACTTCCATGCAAAATCATTTATGAAGAATGTAAAAACAGGTTCAATTATCTGGTGAGTGAGATCAAAATAATCTCTGTGAAATATTTTATGTTTCTTTCTGAAACATAAGCTCCTTGAGATACTTTGTGATTTCATGATAAAAAATAAGCCACACTTTAAACAAATGAATACATTTAAAAAAACCAAAAATAATTAAAACAGCAATCAAATTGTGAAAACAATAGCAGCAATAGCATAAATGTATAGATCGATTTGTCTTAAAAGTGTATAGAAAGAGCCAAATTATTACAACCCATTTAAAAATTATCAGGAAATCACTCAATGTACACTTTTGGCAAGGCAAAACAGGAATGCACTGTTACCATCAACAACCAAAAAACCACAACTCTTCAGGCTTAGCTTGGTCTAGTTAAAAGATAATAAAAAAGATGTCATCTTCTGAGAATTCATAATTCCTGCTCTTTTAATGGTGGTGCACGTGGGTATATGGCTAGCCACATAAAACCAATCTTCAGAATGCTTGAGGATTTGAAATTTAGATTTGTGGGTAATATGCCTTCCCTAAGAAATTTAAAAGGTCAGGTGTAGCAAGGAACCTAACTCTATTTTGGATTACAGCCCAGGTAATCTTGCTACTCACATTTCCTTTGGAAATATAATTTGAATCCCGCATGATGTCCCTGGCTAGGCCAAAGTCACAGATCTTCACCAGTTTCCCTTCACAGATCAGTACGTTCCTTGCAGCCAAATCACGGTGCACACACTGGATAATAAGGGAAAAGACATGCTGACTGTGTAGACATATACTTCGGGTGTCCTAATTTTTATTTCAAAAGTAATTATTGTGCCTCGGAATTCCTCGGAACGAAGCAACATCACAACATGCAGTGAGACATGTAACGCACATGATGAAGAGGTGCTTGGGCAGCTGCTCTAGAGACATGTGGAAATACTGCTGTCTAAGCTTTATGACTTCATTTTGTCCTCTCACACCGCAGCCTCATTTTGTAAACTTCACAATTCTTTAAAATACTCTGCAGAGGCAGTGCAAGAAGAACCACAAAAATGCAAGTACCAGTGCTTTAGCTGAGATACTTATTTTTAAGACCATTACCCCTGGCACTGTCACATTTCTCTGTTTTTATATTAGACATGTGAAAAGATTCCTTCAGGCAGCAAGTGCCAGGAGGCAGCACACCTGGGCTCTTCTCAACTTGTTCATCTTGAATTTGGAAACAGAGTTTGCCCCCACCCACCCTGCAAACTACCTGGTTCCCCATGGTGTAGGCATCCTATCAGCAGCATTGAAGGAATATTTGGTAGTCAGTTGAACAAAGATTAGGGAGATAATACTTTCTCAGATATTGGATATCTTGGGTTAAATCTAAGGCTGCTACGTTCCACCTCCTTCGCCTTGCTTCACACACAAGTGTGTGGAAGTAGGAATTGCAACCAGCCACAAGGGAAAGAAAAAATAATAATTTCTTCCCATTTTTTACTATATTGTGGCATTTTTGCTCATGGTTCCAAAGAACCTAGAATCATACAAAATCGGAGAACACGATTTTGAACACTAAGTTTATATGTCATGTAAAGCCATCTTTGGTTTAACCACTGTTTGTTGAATAGCCACTGTTGCCTGGTTCACACAAAATGCTGTGTTTTAGAAACTACAAAGGCTGAATTCATACTTCATTGCAGAATTAATTCCTTGTACTTTGAGGTGCTGCTATTCTTTTGCCCTTCAAATTCATTATTTATTACATGTACTGTATATGCCACCTATCCTGCTATTCAAATTCATTGCTGGGTAGAACCTGAGAAATTCTCTGTCTTACATGTTTCCCAGCCATATTTTTGGTGGTACTAGCAATCACTTGTGACATCCATACTGTATGTGACATCTTAATGCTGGCTTGTGAGGATGCCCTTCAGGAAAAACAACCACAGATTATGTGGTAACGTAGAAGCAGTTTCTTTGTCTGCACAAGTTTTAGACTTTTTTTTCCCTCCTTGCCATCACTATTAGCCACATGACCAAAAGGGCTCAACTCTGATCAAGGTTATGACTACATAGACATGCCGATGAGTGAGCTATTATGTCTGAAATGAACCTTGTGACACAATTGGATTTGTTGTGATGCTTACTAGGCTGTACTGCAAAGCTTTTTTTTTTACTACCTGAAGGAGAGAAACCCCTCCATTTAATCCAAGGTGGCTTAATACCCTAAGTTAACCAGGTTTGGGAGCAAGTAACGCAAAATATATTCAGAAAATCTTCCATTTAATTGGCAAGGAAGGAGACAAACCAACAGTCAGCTTCCCATTCACGATCTATCAAATCTGTATTCTGAGGGACGACCTCACTTTGCTTGAAGAATCTGAACATACTGAGCTAGTCTTTTCTTACTGAATGTCATGGCTTTTGGTTGGTGCATGCAGGGGGATTAGGTAAACATGGCTGGTTGTGAAAAAGGTTGCAGTAATGTCTAAACAAACAACATACCAAAGTCTAGTAACACCTACACTAACAGCCCTCCTATTTATGCTTTTGAAAGAAACACCCTTGTTCACCTCCAACTGTTTCTGCTTCTTTCTTGAGCACAAACATGTACTCAACCATGTCCCCTTCTCCTTTGAAACCAGATATCCATAAATATAGTTATATAATCCCGAGTGCAAATATATTTACGTTTTTAGAAGCTAAGAACTCCATTCCCTTAGCCACTTGGAAGCTAACTCCAAGAAGATCGATATAGCTGAGGAGAGGAGATTCGTTGATCAAGGTCGCTTTTTCTGAAGCTGAAAATATAAAATAATACAGTGTTTATTAACTCTCCCCCCCCCCCTTTAAAAGGACAGAGACATAAAACCTTTCTGCACACTTACACTATAGCAGTCTTGCTGGAATATAAGATCAATGGCATATAAGATCAATGGAATCGGAAGTTTCCTTCTCCCAACATTAAATTATAGAGGTAGTCCTCAACTTACAACTACAATTAGGACCAGAATCTCTGTCATTGAGTGAAGTAGTCCGTCGTGCCTCAGCATACAATTTTTATATATACTGTTGTTGGTCTGTAGCCCCATCTAGCGGCTACAGGGACATATACAATTATATTTTGAAGCTGACCCAACTCCTTTACCCATCAGCCTGCACTCTCAAAATAAGTGCATGCTGGGAAGCCAGATGTTCTGACCTAGTTCTCAAACATGACAAGCACACAGTTTTTTTTAACTAAATGTTCCCTTTATTAGGAGCAACTCCAGCAAAGAGTCTCTCTCCCTCAGCAGGATAGTGAAGTCTCGAAGTGCCTGTGGAAAGCGAAGCTTGCTCCCCTTCGCCCTGAAATGGCTCCAACACACCAGGAGTCTCTCTCACTCACCACCCTCATAACGAAAGTCCTGGAAGGTGCGCCCACTTTCTTCCAAGTAGCGGAGACACACACACCCACACACACTCCCAACTCTCCCAACTCTCACTTCCTATTAACACCTGTCCTTGGAGAAAGGACCCAAACTAGCACAAAACTGTGCCACCCAGCCTCAGCCCCCATAGCTGACCCAAAAAGGATACCATGGTTGATGGTACCGACAGTCATTGAGAGGTCAAAGAGAAGAAGGATGTTTGCACTACTCCCATTCTGCTCTTGCCAAAGATCATTGACAAGTGTGAGCAATGCTGTTTCCATCCCATAATGGCCACGAGGGCACTGCAATTGCTGCAACTTGGGCCACAGGCTTGTAAATTCTTTTGTTCTACACTGCTGTAATTTTGAATGGCTGCTTAATGAATGGTCATAAGTTGAGAACTACTTCTCAACTGGATGAAACATTTAAGAATGAACAAAACTTCATTTTTTTTTAAATTTATGCAAACTGTTTTTCGGTAATCTCTTACCTGAAGGCGAATAGCTGTCCAGCTCATAGGTCGCGCCATAATTGGAAGAATCAATGTCTACATACTTGATTTCACCCTTCATGTCAGACATGGGCACATAATCCAGTGATTCATCCTTACTCATGTCCATATAGCCCCCATCGCTTTCTACGGATACGGAGGTATGGCTGTGAAGAAGGATCATTTTTTTTAAACCTTTTTTTAAAAAACTTTTATTCATATTTATAGACCGCCCCCTCTCCCAAAAGGGACTCGGGGCGGTGTACAGTCAATACATAAAAGATACATAGATAAATCAATACTTAGATATTTAAATACATAAATAGTTAGATACTTAGATGGAGGAGGTTAAAAGAACTGTACATTAAAGTAAAGTATTTAAAATACAATCTTTAAAAAGACCCCTAAAAAATACCCCAAAGAGTTAAATTTAAAATGGTTCCCCAAAAATACCAATTAAAATATATCTGCCAGGAGGTAAAAGCTATGGGTGTGCCAGGCCAGCTAATCGAAACAGGTGAGTCTTTACTTTTTGTCGGAAGGAGCGGAAGTTGGTGGTGGTTCTAATGTCGGGGGGAGGTCATTCCAGAGGGTTGGGCCCATCACAGAGAAGGCCCTACTCCTAGGCGTCGCCCGTTGGCATTGCCTGGTGGACGGCACCAGGAGAAACCCCTCCCTGTGAGGGCGAATTGGTCGCAGGGATGTGTGCGGCAGGATGCGATCCCGATTTTGTCCCCTTAGAACAGTTTTCTGATAAGTCCCCCTCTAGTACAAAATCAGGAAGGCAAGAATCAAAACTTAACCGTGTTTTCTTTCCCCGTTATTTGTTTGCAACAGTAAAAGCTGCCCATAGGCAAAGAAAAGGAAAAGGGCAAGAGAAATTATTTCACAGAGGAAAAGAAAATTAAGTGCTGTGATTTATACACACATTATTTACCAACAAGACTAAATCAAAGATTACTGCATGTGAGACATATGCAGAATGTGCATGTGGTCAAATATCTGAGTTATGAAGCATCTTGCCTATTATCAGTCATTTAAGGCTGTTATCTGCATAATAGGGCTGGGCCTCTCACTTCCTATTAACACCTGTCCTTGGAGAAAGGAGCCAAACCAGCACAAAACTGTGCCCCCCAGCCTCAGCCCCCATCGCTGACTCAAAAAGGATACCATGGTTGATGGTACCGAAAGTCACTGAGAGGTCAAGGAGAGCAAGGATGTTTGCACTACTCCCATCCTGCTCTTGCCAAAGATCATTGACAAGTGTGACCAATGTTGTTTTCATCCCATAACTGGGCCTGAATTCTGAATAAAAAGGGTCTAGATAACATTTTATCCAAGTCCCTCAGAAAGTGCTAGGCCTTTCTACAACCTTCACCAAAAAGGGGAGGTTGGAAACTGGACGAAGGTTGTCCAGGCTGGTGGGTCAAACCATTCCCAAGTAACTAGGCAATGTCCCAGCATGTCATATGGACTTACTCTATGCATGAGAACCAACTCGCAATGAATCCGAGCAACTTTGTCCATCAGCTGTTGAACATAGTTCACTGTACAGCCTTGAAGATGATCATCTGAGCACCTTGGTCCTAGGAGGGACTGGGTGAGCCAGTACAGAACTGATAGGTGACACACTGGGGGTGCAGTAAGGGAGGAGAAGTAATGGTGTGTCACCAGTGTAACTTGTATGAGATAAGACCTTAAAAGTAGCTCTAAGTTGTGTCTGGTGGGAGTCATTCTTAGTTTTCCTCCAACAGTACTCTTAATGTCTTTTGGTCTTTTCAGAAAGGGGTGGGTTCCTGCCAGTTCTAACCTCTTCTATAGAAGACGTTCCACAAATCTACTGTGCCGTTTAGAACCAGTTCCAGCTCCCTCCCCCTGCCCATCCGCACCACGCTTGCCCCGCCCGCCACTCACTGATTGGCTGGCTCACCAATCGCCTCGCCCGCCTCTAAGAGTCCTATCTAAACCTCAAAGTCTTAAAGCTGTCAAGTTTGAACATCCCCAGGGGGGGTTTTCTAAAGGGCTAGGGGTGCAAGGGTCTTGTAACATGATAGCTTTAAGACTTGCGGGCTTCAAATGCCAGAGTTTCTAAGCCAACATTTTGGTTGCTAAGCAAGAGCGTTGTTAAGTGAGTTTCACCACATTTTACAGGTTGGCCACGCCCACCCAGTCCCATGACTGCCAATCCACTCCCACTTGTTCACATGGTTGGCAAGCCACTCCCACCCGGTCACATGGCAGGCAAGCCACTCCCACAAAGCAGGCCACACCTACAGAAGAGGTTCTAAAAAAATTTGAAACCCACCACTGTTTCAGAACCTTCAACTTCTCCATGAACCATGGGAAGTGATGGGTAAGAAAACTGCATCCTATCCAAGGCCTTGAACTCCCTTAGGTTCCAGGATGTTACTAAGGCTTCAGTAGGACTGTACAGTAGAACTACCAGGATATCCCGCAGTTCCCTTTGGAACCCAAGATGAGAGAAATCTGATGTAATTTTTTTTAAAAAAATAACATAAAATGAATAAGTCCCATCCGAGTTGAATTGACTTTTATTGTATTCTATGTATAAAGAGGAAGTAACCCCCGAAGTTCTTTTTCAGAATACCAGGAAAATTATAACTAGAAGAAGCAGGGTTTGGGAAGAACACAAAACTCCTAATCCCCAATGCTGTGGCACATCAAAGAATAAATCTATGCTGGTTTTTCAGTGAATTTCTGCATATGTTTCTGTATTGGTGGGTTTTGCACTTTGTTATATTTGTGTATATTGATATACACAAATATATCGCTATTGATATAAGTTGGGTATGATTATGTAAACAGATACTGTAATTAGATTTATAGGCACCTTTGCAGCCGGTCCACACGTATGCCATTCCCATATAATTCTGCTTCTTGTTTGGTCTTCTCACTGTAGCACTGCAGGAAGGTGTGCTTGTTTCTGTGTAGATAGTCCACCAGGTCTCCATTGCGACAATATTCTGTTATGATGTAGATGGGACCTGTACAGAAGGTCATTTTCAGGAAGTTAGAGAATACCCTTTGTTCATAAACTAATGATGGACTTGCTGAAGTTGCAAGTCTTTACAAGCATTCACATGGAGTGTTGTGATAATTGAATGCTCCACTAAACTTCAAGACTACAATTTCCAAACAAAAGCTCATCTAGAATATTTCTTCATTGAATACTAGATTTTTGCATGATGGAACATTTTACTTAGCGAAGCATGTATTTTGGGAGAATTTCACAGGTGTAGTGAATATAATCCAGGTTAAAACAGTATTCCTTAAATGTGGGAAGTAGACTTCCAACTCTTTTTCTGTATCTGAGAAAGATATTCGACTTTTTTAAAGGTGTTAAAATGTCACTGCATGCTTTTGTAGAAACTTGTAAACATACTGTTAAATCGGCGCACAATGAATACACTCTAGGCTTCAGAAACTTTCAACACTTTTTATTTCCCTAGCCGCTGCAATACGAACTGCCGGCAGGCTGCTGGACCTCTCTATTTAAGGAGCTCCAGCAGACTAGCCAGCCACTGACAGCGCTTTAAAATTCCTGCCGCTTGGCAAACCAATCAGCGGTGACATACAAATCTGTGCGATGTCTGTCCATACGTAACACCCCTCCCCTCCTAGACTGAGCATTGTCCAATCCGTGGCTGATGCAAGTCACGTAATCCCAAAAGTAAGTGGGGTGTTTAGAGTTCCTACTGGACCTGCGCAGTTCAGTTGTTCCTGTGGCCTCTGCCAGTGCGGTCAGGCCTGCTGTCGTTCAGGGATCTTGGGATGGAAATTCCTGGAGCTCCTTGTGCTGCAAGTTGAGTTGTGGCCTGGCTCCTCCATCCTCTGTCTCCCGTTGCTGGACACCAGCATCCCCAGATAAGTGTCCGCTTTCTCCTCGGGTTTGAGAATAGGGTGTTGTGATGCCTTCTATGTAGGGCTGGTTCTTCTTTGCCGACCTCTTCTGTGTTGGGTGTGTATGCTCTGTGGGGCGGAGGCTCTGGCCATTTGGGGTCCAGTCTCAAGTCTGTTTGGGCTTCCTGGCTGCCTTGATTCCTCAATTCAGAGTCCCCTAGTCTGTTCCGGAGTTGGTCGATGTGCCTCCTCCATACCCGGCTGTCCTCTAATTCTACTTGGTATGTTTTGGACCTGGTAACTCCCACTACCTGGGCCCTCACTCAGGTTGAGTATCCCGCATAATTATGAACAACCGGTTGCTTATTGTGAAAGATCTGGTTTTCTGGGTGACTCCAGAGGTGCTTCAGAGTTGTAGTTCGGGTGCAGCTGGTCCAATCGGGACCTCAACTTTTGACCCATCAATAGCTCAGCTGGGCTTCTTTTTTTTTAAATAAAATTTTTATTTTTATTTTTTTGTTTTCAAAACAAACACAACACATAAAATCTTTTTTTTTTTGCATACTCTAGAAAGTGTATCAGTTGGTTACAAAAGGCTTTCGTGCATCTCTTCCACAGTCATCAACCATAATTCATATTAACTCAAGCGTTTTAACTCAGATATTTATACATGTTACCATCATCATACCTCCATTTTCATTTGACTATAATTGTTTAAACGTCCTTCATCATAAAAAATACCAAGATTTAATACATAACCACATACTAGCATTTCATTTACTATTTCTAAAATCCTCCAATAACACTGAATCTTTATATCCTATTCTAGCTAAACATCCATAATATTCAATAACAAAATTTTCTAATCCTTTCCAAATCATTATTTGCAATTTACATCCAATTTCCTTATGTTGTACCCATGCCTGTATATACCTTGTTATCATTATCCCTCCTTTATTTAACTATATCATATATTATTACATTTCCCCCCTAATATTCCAAACTTAACTATATCTAACTTAGTTCTTTTTTATGTATTTATTAATCTTTATATATAATCCAAGACGGTTTCTAATCTTCCTTTCATGGGTACCATTCAATATTCATATCCCATTATTACTTATCATAACACTACACATTGTATATATTATTATCATTATTAATTATTTGTTTAACTATAGCTATTATCACTAAATTTCACTAAGTTTAGTTAGTTTTAAGTTTTATTCTTCCATCTATCAACCTGTATCTTTCCAATAACGAGGCAATCTCATATCTTCTGCTGTTTGTGGTATCAGTCCTCTTATCTTCTCTTTAATCAACTTTGTATGGATTCCTCTTAGCAGCTCTTTGCTTATACGTTCTCTCTTGTAATTTCGATGCTCTTCTTCTGTTTCCTCTATCAGCTTATCTATAATTGTCAGTGGTGTTATCAAAACTATTGCTGAAAAGATTTCTCTCTTTAGGTCCATAAATTCTTTTATTTTTTCTTCTTCTGTATCTTGCCATCTGGAGTAAGTTTCCCCTCCATTTAATTCCTCTTTCAATATTCTACTCTTTCCATTTTCAGAAACGAACCCATCATCATAAATATCAGTTTTAATTTCTCTATAATCATTTTCCTCTTCATTTTTTTTAATTTTAACTGCCACAACAATGTGATCAAGGTGTGTCAGATGCCTTGCTCCATGAGGAACAACTCCATGGCTTTAGCTGGCAGTTGACGGACACCAACACGTCTGGTAGGCCGTGGGTTGAGAAGATTCTCCAGAGTGCCCTGATGGTGGCCTCCATTGTGGTGGTTGACATGGTTACTACCTCTAGCCATTTGGAGTAGGCATCAACCACGATCAGGAAGGTTTGGCCCACGATTGGTCTCGCAAAGTCTATGTGGATTCTTGGCCAGGGCCCCTTGGGTACTTCCCACTCTTGGATGGGTGTTTGTGGGGGTGCTGGTCTTGTCTCTTGGCAGGGCCTGCAGGTGGCCACCCACTCTGTAACGTCCTGGTCCAAATTTGGCCACCAAATATGGCCAGCACTTTCATGCACACGATCCCTGGGCGCCTCACATGCAGCGTCTCTAAAACTTGCTTCCTTAATTTCTGAGGTACTATGACTCTTTCCCCTGATAACATGCACCCTTTAATTGTTGAGAGTTTGAGCTGTTTGCTTTGGAAGCTTTTAAATTCCTCTCCCAACTTCTCTTGCGGCCACCCCCTCAACACTCAGTTTAAAACTTTATGCAAGGTCTTGTTCTTCCTGGTGTGTTCTGCAATGTTGATGGAGGTGACTGGGCTGGTCGGGTCAATGTCAATCATTAGAATCTGTGAGATGGGGGCTGGGTCTTCTACTAGGTCAGGCACAGGGCAATAGCTAACAGTGTTTGCATGGCTGATGCTCTTTCCCAGGTGGTGGACTAGCTTGTAGTTGTATCTGGTCAGGAAGATAGACCACCTGGTCATTCTGGGTGACATGTAGCTTGGGATTTGTTGGCAATGGTTTGTGATCAGTGATGAGTTCGAAGCTTCTCCTGTAGACATATTCGTGGAAGTGTTTGATGCCCACCACCGTAGGCAGTGTCTCTTCGTCGATCTGGCTGTAATTTGATGGGGATGGGGATGTGGGGATGTGGGGATGGGGTGATGGGGGCTTCTGTACCATCTGGCAATCAATGCTGAGGACGGCTCCAATTCTGAAAGGGGATGGATCACATGTGATCAGCAAGGGAAGAGTTTCATTGTACTGGATGAGGACAGCATCAGACTATAGAAGTTCCTTGACTGCGGCAAAGGTTCATTCCTCTTTCCGTCCCCAGATCCACAGTGGCATCTTCCCCAGCAGCTTGTGGAGAGGTTCAGCAATGGTTGCTTTCTGTTTTAGAAAAATGCTTTAGAAATTCAATAGCTCCAGGAACATTTGCAGTTCGGTTTTGTTGGTTGGGGTAGGGGCTTCTTTTATAGCTTTTACTTTGCTGCCCTTGGGGTGGATACTTGACCCGTCTATCAAGTAGCCTAGAAACTCTACTCGTTTATGCCGATTTTGCACTTTTCCCTCTTTACTTTGAGTCCTTTCTTTTGGAACCTCCCCACTGTCTCTCTTAATGGAGCCATAAGTTGTTCTGTGGATTCCCTGTAGGAGGCGCTCCATCATGCTCTGGAAGTTCTGGGGCCACGCTGACCCCAAATTATAGCCATGTGCATTTGAATGCCACCCCTGTGGGTCACTATTGTTTGGGCCTCTGCAGTGGTGGTGTCCACTGGTAATTGCTGATAAGCCTGTGCCAAGTCCAATTTGATAAAAACTTTCCCATTCCCCAGTGAATGCAGAAGATGTAGCACCACTGGCACCAGATATGTGCTGTGCTGTAGGGCTTTGTTCAGAGTGCATTTATAATCGCACAGAGGCGGGCTGAGCCATCTGACTTGACTGAGGTGACTACTGGGGTCCTCCATGTGGCATGATCTACTGGCACCAGGATCCCTTGGGCAATGAACTTATCCACCTTGGGCCATAGAGCAAATGAGACCCTTTGGGGTCTGAGCCTGATGGGGGTTACAGTGGGGTCTAGGTTAAATGATACAGGTTTCCCTGTATCCCCATCGAACATGTCCCTGAATTCAGCCAGCAGCTGGTCCAGCTTGTTCCACTTGATCTAGTTGAGCCCCGTGATCCCGAGTCCCAAACCCTTCAACCATTCTACGCCTAGCAGGGTTGGTTGGTTGCTTGTGGCAATGGTTAGGGGCAGCTGCCCACTGAACACTTTGAAACTCACTCGGACTTCCGCTCTGCCCAGCACGTGGATGTTGTTTCCTTGGGAGTCGTTCAAATGGATATTCTGTGGCTTGAGCTGCTTCTTTGTTACTTTGGGGTTGAGCTGTTTGAGTGTTTGCCAGGACATGATTGTGAAGAAAGTTTGTTTGTTTGTTTGTTTGGATTTATATGCTGCCCTTCTCCAAAAGGACTCAGGGTGGCGTACAACATTAAAAAAAAAACACATTCCAAAAGTTTTTAAAAAATTAAATACATATCCAAAAAAACAAACTGAATTTAAAAGACAATACATTTAAAATAAGTTAAAATTAACAGGCCAGGCCAGCTTGCTGGAAAAGCCAACTTTTTAGGGCGCGTCGGAAGGATCATATGTCCAGCTCCATTTGGCATGGGTTTCCCTCCATGTGGGGGGTGATGTGGTATTTCTCACCGTCACATGTGTCAGAATGTCCCACAGTGGTTTGGTTGATATCTCTGGGAGCTGGGAGCTGCTCCTCTCGGCTCTTGCTTCGCTGGGGCCCAGGACGCATGTGTGACGATCTTCCCTGTCCCTGATATTTCCCAGATGCAGGTCTAATTTTCTTTATTAAAAACCAATAATGCTATGTCAAAGATCATTATTATTGCCAAATATTGGAATAATATAATGGATTGATATCTTGGGGATATCTGATGGCCAAATTACCCACTCCTTTCAGCAGATGGGTCAATTCATACACTTATTGGTTGGTATTCTTCTCTAAGTAGTGGAACAGAAGACACAAAACTCCTTTTCCCAATGAAGAGACACAAGGAGTCCTGCATATAAATAGATCAAACACGTGTGTGTGTTTGTGTGTATCTATATATTTGAATCCATATAATCTATATATCTGTTTATCTATATGATCGAATCAATATGGATTGTAATTGCAATCAGATTAAAATAAAATAGTGATTGTAAACAAATGATCAAGCACATATTGATTGCACAGAGAGATTTGTGCTGCTGTCTCCTGGAGCATTTATATCACACATCTGCCATCTGCTGACTATTCCACTACAAAGCAAGAACTTTTAACTGGAGGAGCATATGAACCAGCTCCTGGTACCCTGTCTCCTGCACTGACCCTCTGACTGCTTTCATTATTTGGATTAAGTAAATGTTTCTTCTTTCTTTAAGAGTTGCAAATACCTGCACAAATTACATAGCTTAGCATATCTCCCTTAACACTGGAACCTGTTCAAAATCAGGAAAGTAGGCAGGACAGGCAGTTATAACTTTTAAAAACCGTAATGTGATTTTAAACATTTCAGTAGGTGGCAGTAGCTATATCAGATGATGGTCATGTTATTTACAAACCTGGTTATTTACATAATCTTAACAGCATAATTGAAAGACAGCTAGCCATTTTAATGCAATTCATTTAGAAAAGAGGACTTTCAGAACTAATCTCCATTAACATTTGCATTTATTTTGTGATCAGGACAGTCTCTATAATATTAAAAGTAGCAAATAAAGTTGTGGGTATAATGGATTCAATAAAGCTAACAGAGCTTTCATTATACATCAAAGGTGGTTTCATTCAAACGGCATTCACTAAGTGGCAGCACACAACTGGCCTTGGCTGATCTTGAAAAGCTAAACATAGTTAACTGTCATCAGTAATTGGATGGAAGACCACCCGGGAAATCCATGGATGTATATTAAACTGGGATGTTTAAAACAAAGTCCTGGAAAGGCAAGACAAACTATTAGTGCAAAATTCTAACTAGATCTCTCTCTGTAAATCAGCAGAAGTTGAACTTACATTCTAATGAAGAAACTGAAATATGTGTGGTTTGGAAAGAGGTAAATGGTAGTGTTCTTATTTGCACTGGATGGAAATTGGGAGGGTGATAAAAAGCAGGTTATGTCCTCTTCAGAAAACAGTCATACAGGAATAGCTCATTAAGTAATGAAAACATGAACATCTTCATCTATTTGCCAAACTCCACGCCAATTCAAAAGAGAGCAATTCCAGTACATGGAAGCAAATGGCAACGGTAGAGACAGGCATCCGGGTTGAAGAGATTAAAATGAAAACGGTACCTCCTTTGGTGCAAGCACCAAGCAAGTTGACAATGTTCAAGTGAGGCCCAAGATGGCTCATGATCTTCAGTTCTGACATCAGAGCCTGCTTTTCACTGCTTCGCGCTGTGGCTGTAGGGTGGATGAATACAGTAATGAAATATAGATATTTCTTTAAAATGCAGTCCACACTGGGCATGTACATGAAGGAAGATTGGGATGATCTTGTTGGATACTCAACCAGATTAATCATGTAAGCTATTATTTAGATAACATTATATTATGGACACAGTTATTTATGCCATGGGATTGGTACCAAAGATAATTGAATGGGAAGGTACAGTAGTGGCCAAAATTGTGGAAACGTTTGGGAAAAGTGTATTTTTGAGGTTTGCTGGCTAATAACACCACTTTTTTGCAGTAGTACCATAAAAGTACATATCAATGTATGTACTTAATATCAATGGGAATATAATTTAATCAAGAATGTAATGCAACAAAGTTTGTTCAACTATCTGTATTCTATGAAAAGTTATAGCCAAATATAGCCAGCAATAAAACCCAGTTAATAGAAGCAATCGTTCAATCTTGGTTTCACATTATAACAGCTGCAGAACTAAAAGACTTGGTTCACTTTGTTGGAAGACGGCGTAAGGCTGTAATTCATGCTAAAGGTTACCAACTAAGTATTAACTGATATGATGATAATTTTTGTATATCTCTTTTTTTCCACGTGTTTCACTTTTCTTCTTATAACTGCTATTCTAATAGCAAATACTCCATAAAAGTTATTGCATTACATTCTTGATTAAGTTATCTTTCCATTGATATATACTTTTATGGTACTACTCCAAAAAAAAGGTGTTATTAGCCATCAAACCTCAAAAATACTGTACACTTTTCCCAAAAGGTTTCCACAATTTTGACCCCTACTGCAGATAAGCAATGAATATGACAACATATTGTTATGTTATGTTACCCTAAAGGAGAAAGCCAGGCATGGAAGATAGCATGATTATTTGTATTTCAATGTGCTGGGAGGAAGAAGAAATGGTCCAAACTCACACTTGAGCATTTTTACAGCAACTCTCATGGTGGACTGGGAATGGCTGAGGCTGTGAGCAATTGCTTCCACCACACGGCCAAAGGCTCCAGAGCCCAATGTACGTCCTGCAGCAAACAGAAGATTAAATAGCTATGTAATTTTTGCTTCCTATAAAACAGCTGAGAATAATAAGATTGCAGCAGTCAAAAATTCTGATCAAATTAAAATAAAATACATCAACTTCTCTAAGTACAAACAGCTATTTTCTTTATTTTTATTCATTTATTTGTGACGCATGTATAAGATAACAGATATAAGTATAAGCATGATTATGAATACATGAAATGGATACGAATAAATGGGGACATTAGGACAGGGAAGGTAGGCACTTTGGTGCGCTTATGCACACCTCTTACAGATCTTTTAGGAATGGGGGTGAGGTCAACAGTAGACAGTCTTAAGCTTAAAATTGTGAGGATTTGGGGAAGAAACCACAGAGTCAAGTAGTGCATTCCAGGCATTGACCACTCTCTTCTGAAGTTGTATTTTCTGAAATCAAGTATGGAGCAGTTTACCTTAATTTTGTATCTATTGTGTGCTCATGTGTTGTTGTGGTTGAAGTTGAAGTAGTCATTGACAGATAGGACATTGTAGCAGATAATTTTATGTACTACGCTTAGGTCAGACCGAAGGCAGCGTAGTTCTAAGTTGTCTAAACCCAAAATTTCAAGCCTAGTGGCATAAGATATTCTGTTGCGAGCAGAGGAGTGGAAGACTCTTCTTGTGAAATATCTCTGGACTCGCTCAATTGTATTAATGTCTGATACGCAGTGCGGGTTCCAGACAGATGAGTTGTATTCGAGAACTGGTCTAGCAAATGCTTTGTATGCTCTAGTTAGCAGTACAATATTACTAGAGAAGAAATTACATAAGATTAGGTTAAGAATTCTTAATGCCTTTTTGGCGATGTTGTTACAGTGGGCTCTGGCACAGATCATTAGAGAGGAGTACTCCAAGATCCTTGACAGAGTGGGGGTCATTTTCGAGGTCAAATCTGTCCAGTTTGTATTTTGTTTTCTGATATATTTTTTTGCCAATGTGTAAGACAGAGCATTTGTTTTATTTGTGGCCCATAAATTGAGTTTAAACTGTTGCAGAAGATGAGATCAAGGCAGTTGTTGAGTCCAGTGTTGCTAATTACTAGTGATCCAGTCCCAGATTAGTAACAGCATTGTACAGAGTTGCATGTATGGGTTCATGTTAGTAGTGAGGTTAACTTGTTTGCATATACGAGATCATAACCAGGGGCTCTGTAACATAGTAAGAAGCAAATTGTGCTATTTAAGGGCAGCTCGTAGACGATGCTGTCAAAAAGAGCGAGCCCCCATGTAACAGAATATTTTTTTAGATTTAGGGACTTTTTATAGAAGATAGCAACACCACCTCCTCTATGTCTGTCACGATTGGACTGGTAAACAGGATAGCCTCTTATTGTGGTAATGGAGTCAGGGAGGGATGTGTTGAGCCACGTTTTGCAGACATAATATAATGTCAAATATAGCTGTATTTAGTAAGAGGAGGAATTCAGGCATTTTGTTTACGAAGCTTCTTGCATTCACTAGCTTGTATTTAAGATCAGTAGTGGTTGGTATTGAGGAAGTTACGGGCATGCATACCTAGTTTTGAATGGGTGGTTGGATGTTGGGACCTGGGTTGTGAGACTTACTTTTGATACAGTCAGCATGATAGTCAATGTATAAGTTAGTCTTTCATTCATTCATTCATTTCATTCATTTATTGAATTTATAGACCGCCCCCTCTCCCCGAAGGGACTCGGGGCGGTGTACAGACAAAAGCTAAAAACCGTATATACAATAACAATATTAAATACCCCTTTTTAAAAACAAATTAAATATAGAGTCTGTACAGTGATAATAAAAATTAAAAACAGTTTAAAAGGACAACCCCATAAAATTTAAAATACCGGCCAGGAGGATTGGAAATTAAAAACTACGATTTTCGCACCTGAAAAGCCACAGGTAGCCAGTGCAGCTCGCGCAGGAGAGGTGTTATATGGGAGTACCTGGTACATCCCATGATTGCCTGCGCGGCCGCATTCTAGACCAGCTGCAGCCTTCGGGTGCATCTCAAGGGGAGCCCCATGTAGAGAGCATTGCAATAGTCCAGGCGGGACGTCACAAGCGCATGGGTGACTGTGTGAAGGGCGTCCCGGTCCAATAGGGGGCGCAATTGGCGCACCAGGCGAACCTGGTGGAACGCCCCCCTTGCCACGGCTGTCACATGGTCATCCATCGACAGCCGGGCATCCAGGAGGATGCTCAAATTGCGCGCCCGTTCCACAGGGGCCAGTTGTTCGCCCCCAATGGCCAGTGATGGAACCCACTGGTTGAACCGGGGCGCCGGTATCCACAGCCACTCCGTCTTGGAGGGGTTGAGCTTGAGTCTGTTGCTTCCCATCCAGACCCGTACGGCCTCCAGGCACCGGGACATCACTTCAAAGGCCTCGTTGGGGTGGTTCGGGGTGGAGCTGTACAGCTGAGTATCATCAGCATACAGATGGTACTCAACCCCAAAACCACGAATGATTTCACCCAGCGGCTTCATGTACGTGTTGAACAGGAGAGGCGAGAGGACCGACCCCTGTGGCACCCCACAAGTGAGTGGCCTCAGGGTCGACCTCATTGCATCTGGCCAGAGAGGTAGGAGGAGAACCACCGCAAGACGGTGCCCCTCACCCCCAGCCCCTCCAGACAACGCAGTAGGATACCATGGTCGATGGTATCCAAAGCCGCTGAGAGATCTAATAGGACCAGGATGGAGGAGCAACCCGCATCCTTGGCTCTCCACAGATCATCCACCAATGCGACCAAGGCTGTCTCCGTGCTGTGACCGGGCCGGAAACTGGACTGGCACGGGTCTAGATAATCAATTTCCTCCAAGTGGCATGGGAACTGTTGCACCACCACACTCTCTACAACCTTTGCCAAAAAGCAAAGGTTGGAGACAGGACGATAGTTGGTTAACATAGCTGGATCCAGGGAAGGCTTCTTGAGTAGGGGCCTCACCACCGCCTCTTTCAAGGCGGCCGGCAAGGACCCCTCTCTCAAAGAAGCGTTGACTAACTCCTGGAGCCAGCCTCGTGTAACCTCCCAGGATGCCAGTATAAGCCAGGAGGGACACGGGTCCAGTAAACATGTAGTGGCTCGCAGTCGACCACGCAACCTGTCCATATCATCGGCAGCAACAGAGTCAAATTCCTCCCAGAATGGTCCCTCAAGACTCGCCTCCAACGCCCCCCCTGGACTACTGGAGGGGACCCACTCGCTACGGATTTGAGCGATTTTGTCCTGCAGATATTCCCCAAATTCCTCTGCTCTACCCTGCAAGGGGGCTTCCCGCGGCCTCTGCGAAAGGAGGGAGCGGGTCACCCGAAACAGGGCGGCAGGGCGGTTATCTGCGGACGCAATAAGAGTGGCGCAATATTGACGCTTGGCCACTCTTAATGCCACAAGGTAGGTCCGTAGATAGGCTCTTACCTGTGTTCGGTCAGATTCGGAGCGTGAAGATCTCCATTTGCTCTCCAGGCGTCTCTTGCGGCGCTTCATCACCCTTAGCTCCTCGGTAAACCAAGGGGCCAGGGTGTCTCGCTGCCGCAGGAGAGGCCGCAAAGGGGCAACCCGGTCCAAGACCCCGGCAGCCGCACTGTTCCATGCAGCCACCAGGTCCTCCATCCGGGAGCGGGTCAGGGCTACAGGAAGTGGCCCAAGCTCCATCTGGAACCTTTCAGGTTCCATCAGGCGCCTGGGGCGGAATCATCTAGGACCTTCTGGTTCCACCTCCCCGAGATGGGGGATAGCGCCTGGGAAGGCATCTAGGTTTTGGCATCTTTTAAGTTCTGATAGTGTTTGCGGGAGCGGGCATGTTGCAGTATGGATAGGTTAG
This sequence comes from Natrix helvetica, assembly GCF_964273705.1. NCBI lineage: Eukaryota > Metazoa > Chordata > Lepidosauria > Squamata > Natricidae > Natrix > Natrix helvetica. The sequence goes on from NC_138548.1 coordinate 284,649,907, forward strand.
GCTGTGAGCGAAACGTATTGTGGTTGGTGTAGGGATTTGGTGCTTGCTTTTATTGTATAAATGAATGTGTGTTTGCTGGACTCATTCTTGCAAACGACTCTACAAAATCGTGGGGTCACACTGGGCCGTTGCTGTTCTTGAACTCAGGGCCATCTCTGGAAATTTCGATGATTTCATTGGGGGAGATGGTTGATGTATCAGAGCTGCTGCTGATGTTGTAGACTTTAGTGATATCCTCATGTTCGCTGGTGTCATCTAGCCCAAATAAAATAGTGTTTGGATGTTTCTGTTCACGTTCGATGGTCTCTTTGATGAGTATGGCGATACTATTTGCTGGGTTGGTGGTTTATTTGTGGTTGTGGTTGTTGAGTTGGGATAGGATTTGGCGCTGTTGGGTATTCACTTTTATGTGCTGTATTTTTTTTTTCAAGAGATGTTAAAACGTTCTTTTAAACGTGCTTCTATTGGTCAATGGATATTAGTTTTGTTTCTATGGTTTCGACTCTATCAGACAGGAAATTAAACTGTCCAGTTTAGGTGAGCTATGATGGGGAGGGCTTAACAAAATTGTTGTATGGACTGTCCTTAATATGAAACAGCTTCATGGAATTTAAAGAAACACCCATACCAATATTCCTCCTTCATTATTATAATCTTAACTGTCAAGGCCACTGTGATGATATTCATGAAATACAATTTAATAACTACATTGTATCTAGAGTACCACAATGTATATTGTTTATACAAGCTGATGATTATTTTTCTAAGCTCCCAATGTAAGGGGTTTCTCCTCTGGCATTAACATGGCTGATGTCTCCTTGGCAACCTCTTTTTTTTCCCCTCCCGACTCAGCTTTCATCTTATTCCCAGCCCAGTTCTTCCATGTTTATGAAGCACCTCACCACGTAGATAAATAAATGTGAATTACTGGGTTTTCCCATAATATTAAGTAATGCATATTATATTACAATCTGAATATAGTTATGCCTTGTCACCCATCTTTCAGCATCCTTTAAAAGCCTCTGAAAAATATGCTGCAGATCAAAGGAGGAGGTTTCACAGTCTTAAGAGCCATCTAGTGAGAAATGAAACTCAGACCTGGAATTCTGAATGCGACCTCCTTCAACCTTATACAAATGAACTCTCATCCTCCTAACTGTCATGGAGAAGAATCAATAAAATGGTTTAATTGTGGATTAAGTCTTTCTGTTCCCCATAGAATTCCATTTTTTAAAAACCCCTAATTTTAATTGCAAGAATGCTATCTTTGTCATACAGTGTAAAGGGTGGTGTTTAGTGGCATTTGGCTTCTAGGTATTAAATGTCTCTCTTATCCTGCTCCTTCTCTTCTCACCTAAAACCAGCCGATCCCTTGGGACTTCCCAGCTGGAATCATAAGGCAATTGCATAGGGTCCACGTAGATATATTCATGCCCATCAGAGCTGACGGACTCAATCACCTTCCAGCGAATTTCATATCGAGGCTTCTGGTAGAAGGAAACAAAAGATTTAGAAGATGGTAGATGCAGCCCACTGCAAGGAGAGGCTCAAACAGGGAATGTAACACCCTCCTTGTACAATTTGCACACAGTATTATTGCACACCCAACCTATAGACTGTCCCTACGTACAAAAAGGCCTTCCTCCAAGGAAGGGTGCTACCTCCCTCCCTCCCATAAGACAGCTAAAGTTGCTCAAGTGGTACATTACAACATCAGCAGACGTTTCGACACAGAAATCAACGGGTCTTTGAATAAGGATAGCAGCCTGTAACTTATCCCACCCATTCACTGGGACCCCAAAACAGCCATTTAAAAGCAGCCCCATTAGCTTTGTTTCCATAGTATAAAGAGAAAACTTCTTTTACAAACTTGAAGGATGCTCATTCTCTTTCTGACATCATCATTTTGATTATAGTTACACATTTTAAAAGTTGACACTTTGTCACTAAGAAAATTGAGAATATAATTTCAAAATAAAAAAAGAACATTAATAATCCTATAGACAAGTATATACTTGTCCTACATTATGGGGGAATTTTATAAATACTGTAAACTCTGATTGGTATTTCAGATTATTCTCAGAATCTTGGCATAGTAGACTTACAGTTCATAATAATCATAAGTTAAGCAAATCAACTATTATTCTTAGAGCTATTATTCCTATGGCTTCAGGAGTTTGTTCAGCCAATCGTTCTCTGAAATTCAGCATAATTATTCAAAAGCTGAGAACTTAATAGTCTGAGACACTAAGGGCTAAAAGCAAATTCTTACTTTTCGCCACAAGAAAATGAGGATCACCAGGAAAAGAACCATGAGAATCACAAAAGCCACGATGACTGAAATAACGATCACTTTCAAAGGTAGATCTAAAACAAAAAACGTAAACAGAATTGCTAAATTTACATATACATTTATGGCCAATGCTGTCCCAATATACATATTTAGATTTTTAATCCATTTTTCACCTACAAGGTTTACAAAGAGACTTAAAATAATATTATCATGTGTCTTTTTAGTCTGTCCATGCAATTACCCACATATTGTTGTTAGTAATTTTGAAAACTTTTGTGCTTTTTGATAGTTACATATGTAATGTAATTTATTTTTTCCTGTTGTTCATATATTTTTCTTTCCCTGCCTTTTTCATGTTTTTTCTAGTTAAATTTTTTGACATCTACTGATGTTTAATTAAATAGCATTAAGCTATATTTTTGCTAGTTTAGCTGAGTGGCGGTTGTGCTTGCTGTGATCTGAATATGGGGACTAACTGGGATGATGCTGGGTGAAAACTAAACTGGAAATTACCCACAGTTATCACCAATGTACAGCACAGCAAGGGGACACAAAACCACTTCTGCCCACGCCAGTACAATAACACTCTTGCATATCTACATGTGTGTCAAAAACAATAAGATGGTTATTGCAGGACTCACTGTATGGAACCAAGGTGATTTGCTGAGTGTGTGCACCAAGGAGATTTTGAGCTGCACATTGGATAAAGATAGGTTCATCTACTCTGTGGAAAAGGAGCTTGCTTGTCACAATGTATACTTTTCGGTCATCTTCATAAGTGAAATTTGTTTGCAGATTCATTTCTTCTGAGGTGTTTCCCAGGATCTTAGTAGTTTCCCCCGTACACCTGTTTTGGAAAGCAATCAAAGAGAGTTTGATCAGTGCCTCCATCATATTGAGTAATATGTTACATCTCTACTGTAGCATATTCCTTTGTCTGCACATCTAAAGGTTAGTCCCACTAAAGGTTTTCTCAGAAGTAGGTTCTGTACATTCATGCTTAGCTTCTCAAGCTGTCCTACTACAGAGTGAATTATTCAACCCAGAGCAGGGCATGCAAACATGTATTTCAGGCATGTAAAAAAGATCTTGTAGTCTGGTCAGTGTTGGACAGGAGAGCACTTGGGGACTCTTTGGATGTCCCCTTGGTATGGAAGTAAGACAGAACACAAATTCAATGAAAAGAAAAGTCTTAAGTGTGTGCATGCTTGAAATATACTACTCCGGTCACCATATTTCAAAAAATATATTGCATGTGCAGAAAGGTGCAAAATGTTTAAGAATTCAGAAATTTCCTATGAAGAAAAGTCATCAGAACTGAGGCCTTTTAGCTTAGGAAAAAGATATTCGATCATGGACAAAAAGCAGGGGTAGCAACAGAGAACTGTAACCACAAAGGCATCTGTTGGCAAGCCAAAGAGCAGCAGCTACTATTCTTATAATTATTTTGCAGTTCTCTCAGAATATTTATGGAAAAAGCATAATGGCCAATGATTTTGGCCAAAAACGGCTACTGTGACACCACAGGAATGATTGGGGAAGGTTTGTGGAAGTAAACATTTCCTCTTCCACACACCCCTTCAAAAATATATGGGATAACAGAACCATCCCAAAACAGGATTGAATATACTCAGTAACTGTGGAAAGTTGATGGTCAATTGAAAAATGAAAAGAGAAGGGGAGGAATGGAATGCTAGATGACAGTATCCCTATGAATGCACTGAGGCATTTTGATGCTTATTTTACTTCTTGTGAGATTCAAATCATGCTCTAACCAATAACAAGATCTGAATTTATCTCATGTATAATGAGATTATAAAAAGATTGGTCTGCAGCGAAATCCCATGGCAAGTTCTTTCCTGCTGTTCTCCCCACCCAGAGCTTTAAATGCAAAAACACTCAATATGTTTGGTGCAAATGTTCTCCTTACCATTTGTCATTATTACAGGTATACCAGGTAACCTTTGGTTGGGGCATTCCTTCTGTAGTACAAATCACTGTTTGCTCACCATTTGTTTTGTTGCTACTGTCTCTCAGTTCAATCACTGTAGCTGGGACTGGTTATATTGGAGAAAAGAAAATGAGATAACAAATAATTGGTGATAGGGGTATACTGTTTTTGCAAGGGAAAGCTTCCTGAAAAATGAACAATACTGTACAAAAAGTACTTTATGAGTCAGAAACATGGTGTTTAAATTCACTGCTATATCTTGCTCAACTGATATTCCATTTACCCTATAATTTATTTTTTTTGAAATTTTTTAAACTGAGTGCTTTCAGTTTCATATTCATAAACCTCTGGAATGAACTTTATTAGGAAATCCCCTAAAGTTCTGGAGACATACACAGTTTCCAGTTATTGAGCAATATTGCTACTTGGGAGATTGCAAATAAATGATGCATTATAGTTACAGAGCCTGTGAGTAAATTAACCTAATACTCAGACTTGGTATGGAAACAGTGGTCCTACCACACTTTAGAAGACACATTTTAATGCAGGCATAGCAATACGTTTTCATTCATGTAAACCACTGCAAATATCCACTAAGATAACATGCCAAGGTGCGATTTTTCTTAACAATGATTGCATAAACAACAATTGGCTAGGTATGCTGAATCATAAACTGTAGGTTTTGAGTAATAAAAATTGGGTTTACATGATATGCTAGGCTATAATGCAGCTTTTAGGCTTCAGATTAGCATGTTGTATGAATCTAACCAGAACCCTTTAGATCAGTGTTTCTCAACCTTGGCAACTTTAAGTCCTGTGGACTTCAACTCCCAGAATCCCCCAGCCAGCTGGCTAGGGAATTCTGGGAGTTGAAGTCCACAGGACTTAAAGTTGCCAAGGTTGAGAAACACTGCTTTAGATGAATATGAATAGACTATAATTACAATCACTTTAGCTAAGAAGTACGAGGATAAGTAATTATTAAACTGTGGGAAAGCCAGAAAAAAATAATTAAATCCTTTAATTAATTAAATGGTCATAGAGAAACTAAGCATCTCCACTTCCTGTTGTCAGACAGCAAGTTAGCTTGTTAAAACAGCTTTATTCTAATAATTAAATGTCAAGATGGTACCCACAACTTTATGGTTGAAGCCCATTTAGTTGAATATGTGGCTCTCATAAAAAATGGTGCAGTTTCAGCTGCACCATTGTGGCTCCCAATTTAACTTTAAAAATAAAATACAATTCCCATTGTTTTATCTACCACAGTACCAACCCCTGCAGTCTAGGTGGACAGGCGCTACAGAGCCAGGGCCTGCGGCTGATGCTTTGCAACGCAAGGTCTGTTACCAACAAGGCCCCCCTCATTAACGAGTTGATCTCAGAGGGGGAGCTAGACCTTGCAGGGATAACGGAGACCTGGTTGGGCCACGAGGGTGGTTTACCCCTCGTGGAAATGTGCCCACCAGGTTTCCAGGCATTCCATCAGCCCCGGGCCCTGGGTAAGGGTGGTGGGGTGGCGGTGGTTATTCGGGAATATTTAGAGCCGAGGGAGTTCACTGTCCCTCAGATACCCGGGTGTGAGTCCCTTGGTGTGAACTGGGGCCCAGGGAGGCAGTGGGGCTTGCTGATTGTATACTTGGCTCCTCGCTATGCATCAGCAGCCCTGCCCGAGCTCCTCGAGCTAATCTCAGCGACGGCAGTTGAGACTCCCAGACTTTTGGTCATGGGGGACTTCAACTTGCCGTCAACCGGGAGCGGCTTCTGAGGTGGCTCGGGTGTTCATGGCTTCCATGACGGCCATGGACCTGACCCAATTAGTTCAGGGCCCCACTCACGAAGGGGGCCACACACTGGACCTCATTTTTGTATCTGAACAGTGGACGAGTGATCTGGGAATAGGGGACTTAGTCATCACGCCCCTGTCATGGTCAGACCACTCATCCCTCCGGCTGGACTTCCCTGGCGCTATCCCCCACCGCGAGGAGGCGGAACCAAACTCTACAAGCTGGTACCGCCCCAGGCACCTGATGGAATCGGATAGATTCCAGACAGAGCTTGGGCCAATACCTGTAGCCTTGTCCCGCTCCCGCTCCAAGGACCTAGTGACTGCCTGGAATAGGGCGACGACTGGGGCCTTGGACCGGGTTGCGCCTTTGCGACCTCTCCTGCGGCATCGACCCACCCCGGCACCTTGGTTCACTGAGGAGCTAAGGGTGATGAAGCGCCACAGGAGACGTCTAGAGAGCAGGTGGAGGTCCTCACGCTCCGAATCTGACCGAACACAGGTAAGAGCCTATTTGCGGACTTACCTTGTGGCAATAAGAGCGGCCAAGCGTAGACATTGTGGCGTCCTTATTGCGTCCACGGATAACCGCCCTGCCGCCCTGTTTCGGGTGACCCGCTCCCTTTTATTGCAGGGGACGCAGGAGACACCCTTACAGGGAAGAGCAGAGGAGTTTGGGGAATATCTTCAGGACAAAATCGATCAGATCCGGAGCGGATGGACCTCCGTCAGTGGACCAGACGAGCCGTCAACAGCGAGTCTTGAGAGACCATTCTGGGAGGAGTTTGACTCTGTTGCCCCCGAGGATTTGGACAGGTTGCGTGGACGGCTGCGACCCACCACATGTTTGATGGACCCGTGCCCCTCCTGGCTGGTACTGGCAGCCTGGGAGGTGACACGAGGCTGGCTTCTGGGCCTGGTGAACGCCTCATTGGGTGAGGGATACTTACCAACCGCCTTGAAAGAGGCGGTGGTGAGACCCTTGCTCAAGAGGCCTTCGCTCGACCCAATGGAGCTAGCTAACTATCGTCCAGTCTCCAACCTCCCCTTTTTGGCGAAGGTTGTTGAGAATGTGGTGGCACAGCAGTTTCCGCGACACCTGGACGAATCCAACTATCTAGACCCACGCCAGTCCGGCTTCCGACCCGGGCACAGCACTGAGACAGCCTTGGTCGCGTTGGTTGATGATCTCTGGAGGGCCAGAGATAGGGGTTGTTCCTCTATCCTGGTCCTATTAGACCTCTCGGCGGCTTTTGATACCATCGACCATGGTATCCTATTGCGCCGGTTGGAGGGGATGGGAGTCGGAGGCACCGTTTTGCGGTGGTTCGGCTCCTACCTCTCCGACCGGAAGCAATGTGTGTTGACAGGGGGGCAGAGGTCGTCCCTGAGGCCACTCACTTGTGGGGTGCCACAGGGGTCGGTCCTCTCGCCCTTCCTGTTCAACGCATATGTGAAGCCACTGGGTGAGATCATCCGTGGTTTTGGGGTTGAGTACCACCTGTACGCTGATGACACTCAGCTGTACATTTCAACCCCAAACCACCCCAACGAGGCTGTCGAAGTGATGTCCCGGTGTTTGGAAGCCGTCGGGGTCTGGATGGGGGACAACAGACTCAGACTCAACCCCTCCAAGACTGAGTGGCTGTGGGTACCGGCACCTCGGTTCAGCCAGCTGACACCATCGCTGGCCATAGGGGGCGAACAACTGTCCCCTGTGGAGTGGGCGCGCAATTTGGGCGTCCTCCTTGATGCCCGGCTGTCAATGGAGGACCATGTGGCAGCCGTGGCAAGGGGGGCGTTCCACCAGGTTCGCCTGGTGCGCCAATTGCGCCCCCTACTCGACCGGAGTGCCCTGCGCACGGTCACTCATGCGCTGGTGATGTCCTGCCTGGACTACTGCAATGCCCTCTACATGGGGCTTCCCTTGGGACGCATCCGGAGACTGCAGCTAGTTCAGAATGCAGCCGCGCGGGTTATCATGGGGAGTACACGTTACTCCCACGTAACACCTCTCCTGCGCGAGCTGCACTGGCTACCTGTGGCCTTTCGGGTGCGTTTCAAGGTATTGATTACCATCTTTAAAGCGCTCCATGGCATAGGACCTAGTTATCTGCAGGATCGCATCCTACCACACACGTCCCTGCGACCTATCCGCTCACACAGGGAGGGACTCCTCCTGGTTCCGTCCGCTAGGCAATGCCAGCGGGCGACACCTAGGAGTAGGTCCTTCTCTGTGATGGGCCCAACCCTCTGGAATGACCTCCCCCCAGACATTCGAACTACCACCGACCTCCGTTCCTTCCGTCAAAAATTAAAGACTCACCTATTTCAATCAGCTGGCCTGGCACTCTCTTAGTTTTATCTCCCGGGGATTTATTTTAATTGGGTTTGGGTTTTAATTGGGGATGTTTTTTAGGGTTTTAGAATATATTTATTTCTTGTACAGCCTATCTCCTCCATCCAAATGTATTTAATTGTTTTATGATTGTATTTTTATCTGCATTGACTGTACACCGCCCCGAGTCCCTTTTCGGGAGAGGGGGCGGTCTAGAAATCCAAGAAATAAATAAATAAATAAATAAAGATGGCCCTGCATTAAAATTCTTCTCATGCAATGTTGAGTTTCTGAGTAGTTTTTACTAACTTTGAGCCAGGGAGCTGGACATGGACAGTAACACATGACAAAGGAGAGTCTGGAGTAACAATAACAACCACGAATGGGAAACTGTTCTACTCCTTAATGGGACAATTTCAAGACCCACTAGAAAGTGACAGCTTTAGGGAAGGAAGAAGCTTTTTGCTCAAGAGGCATAAGAAGCCCTTGAGAACAGTGTCGAATGAAAATTGCATTAGAAGATAAAATGACCCATTTATTTATTAGCCACCATTCTTCCCCAGCCAAAAAGAAAGACACCAAAGCCAAAGATTCTGGGAAGTTCAGAACAATAAAAATAAAAGGAACATTAAAACAAAAAGCAATAAAGAATACACTACGGCCCATAAATTTATCTTAGACATTATAATCTCCCTTATTAAATAAAAGGTTTTAGCATCTTTTTGAGATGTGAAACAATGTGAGCCAGGCTCTGGGGACAGAATGTTATGCGATTTGGAGGTTGCCCAATAGAAGGCCTACTTTCTAATCCATGTCCCCTTTAAGACAGCCTTACCAGGGGTGGGATTGAAAAAGTTTAGCAACCGGTTCTCTGCCCGGTTGCTGGGTGGGCGTGGCCATGGGGGGCATGGCCTACTCAGCCTCGACATGGTGGGGGGTGGTCTGTTTTTGCCCTCCCCAAACTCTGGAGGCTTTTCTCGAGCCTCCGGGAGAGCAAAAACGTCCTCTCCCAAGCTCCGAAGTCCCTCTGGAAGCCGGAAATAGGCCTGTTTCTGGACTTCAAGAACTTCCAGTAGGCCCATTTTTCACCCTCTCACAGCATCTGCACAGGCCCTGTACTTCCACTGGCCAAGTGGAGACTCCTGGGAGGGGCGAGATGGGTGGGGCCAGCCGGTCCTTGTAACAACTGGTTTGGCAAACCAAATGCAAAATTAGCATCCGGTTTGCCCGAACCAGTCCGAACCGGCTGAACCCCTGAGCCTTCCCTATTATTATTTCTCCAATACTACAATTTCTCCTATATTTTGGATAAATATAAGGATAAGGAAATTGTGCAATCCCAAATTCTTCTCTTTCAAATCCCGTTATACCGATTTTGCAATTAGCAGTCTGTCTTGTTTTGAACCCAACTCCATGGCTCCCTGTTTAGACTGCAATCATCCAAACAACCACTAGATGGAAGCAAGGCTTTTATTGAGCAGGAGAGAATAAGAATATATTTGGAAAGCATGACTGATGAAAGGAGCCTATCAAACTCCTTATTTTAATGAGATTCCCCTCATCATTTTTGATTAGCTGCATGAAGGAGCTGCAAGTGTACCAGGGACACCCTACTGCGGGCTAATGTTCAGCTGTAGCTGATAAAGGAGGAATGTGCGGACATTCACAGCTTGCTTCATTTTCCAAACTGCCCTCCACTTTTCTAGGTTCTGAAAAGACCAGAACAAAAGAGGACAGTCAATTTCTTTGATTCCCCAGATGGCATCGGCCAGAAATATGATTATGTTCTCAACCAGAGACCCCTACACATGTCTATTCTTCATTCTGCCAGTTTCTGCCAGTGGATTGTCTTTGGGTACTCTTGTTAACATTGACAAATGATAGCCAATAGCTACAGTTTCTGAACAGAGGTTCCAAGGAGGGGTGTGGCTAGCCAAGGAAGCTACAAGTGGTTTTTCTCCCCCATCCCTATCCTTGCTCAAGGGAAAACATATTCTCTTTGGATAGCCAAGACTATCCCTGTCAGGAACGACTAGCACATATGCAATTATATTCCTTTTTAGGATCTTTGGCCTGCAACATTTTCTATTATTTTCCTATGCTGTTTCATTAGTGAAGTAATTGGGAGGGGGGAATAGAAAGGAGTAGAATTGTGGAATGTGTTGTTGTCATTCTTTTCTAGAAGCCAAGGTCATCTTTTGTCTTCGCACCTCGACACCTGACCGGAACCAGCAAGGTGGAGATACCAGCATGGAAGAAGAGGATTGAACCATGTGATGGATTTATGGGTGTGGGGATAGATCATGAACTTTCAACTGGGTGGAATCCCAGGAAGTTCTTCAGATTTGGGATTCCACAGCACGATGCCAACATGTATGTCTTATTAAATTGGAACTTTAAGGATAGCTCTGCCTTAGACTCTGATTTAATTCTGCATGATATTTGGAACACTGACAATCCCGTTCTAAAATTGGCTCTGGAAGAAAGTTATTATTATTATTTTTGCAAGAAATCTCATGACATTTTGCATTCCCTAAAGTCTTATGACAGGGCGTGATATACAGATAATCCTTGACTTATTATATGATTACTCATTTAGTGACCTGTCAAAGTTACAACAGATCCCTCCCTCAAAAAAACCCTACTTATGACCAGGTCCTCAAGTTATAATTGTTACAGCACCCTCCCCTCCCCAACATGGTGATTCACCCTACTCTTGGTATATTTAAGTGAAAACTAATTGCTCTGTCCTGAATATTTAAAATGTGACTTAAAATAAAGATACTTTTAATAAAATATAATCTTTGCAAAGAGATACTTTTGGCATAAATAAAACTGATTGTGAGGAGGTGTGCTCACCATTAATCTGCAAATAAAAGGAAAGCTCTTTTAAGTCATCTTCGTGAAATGCTCGGACAGTGTACAGACCTCCCTCACTTGCTTTCACCCTTACAAGGGTCAGAGTAGTTTGATACCTGGAGGAAAAAAAGAGAATCTTGGAACGGTCGAGATAATGGAGCTTATGTGGAAGCACAAATTATGTTACTTTTCAGGGGCATACTTTCCACTCAAAGAGAGAAACCCATTTTAGTTAAGCTAGAATGAACTGTGATATTTGATAAACTAGAATTTGCCATCATGCATTAAACGATTAAATAAGTGATTAAATTAAATGAAGGGTGGCTCAGTTCGGCGGTTCGAATCCCTAGTGCTGCGTAACAGAGTGAGCTCTCGTTACTTGTCCCAGCTTCTGCCAACCTAGCAGTTTGAAAGCATGCAAAAATGCAAGTAGAAAAAATAGGAACCACCTTTGGTGGGAAAGTTAACAGCGTTCCGTGTGCGTTCGGCATTTAGTCAAGCCGGCCACATGACCGCGGATATGTCTTTGGACAGCGCTGGCTCTTCAGCTTTGAAACGGAGATGAGCACCGCCCCCTAGAGTCTGGAACGACTAACACATATGTGTGAAGGGAACCTTTACATTTACCTTTATTAAATGAGAACTAACTTAAATATAATGTGCCATCCCATTCTGATTTATGATTTAGGAAATATAAGTTCCTGGATGCTTGATTTATATTGGACCAATGCATACAGAGAAAGAGAAACAAAAAAAAAATATTTCCCTTATCTTTATATTATTACTACTATCATTTTTTTCCACATGGGTGCAAAGTTTTATAAAATCCACTAATGATACTAGATTTTTCTTAGTAAAGGGAGGATAGATACCTGTCCATGATGTATACACTCTATCAATTAAAAACAATAGATGGCTCAGTGCTGCACATGCTAAAATATTGAGAGGAAACACTTTACCTGGTTTCTGACAAATTCCTGCTATTGATAGCAAAATCACTGTTGCTCTCAGAATTCAGGGTCTTGTTATTCTGAAACCAGACAATGGTTGGAGTTGGATAGGCTTCAATCTGTATCAAAAAGGTGTGACTTTTGTGCAGTTCTGCAAATACGGTCTCATTCAGAACAGTGTGAAAAGTCACAAAGCCACGCTCTGGGTCAGAAAAGGCGAATCGAAAAAAGACACAAATGGACCTCTATTAATTTTTTTGGCTTCACAATGTGAGTTAATGATGAGGATAGTTAATTGGCTCTCTGTTTTAGCACAAATTGACTATTTTAATAAGCAGCATAAAACGACGTGTTTTAAAGAAAGAGCTTCCATTTAACATCACTATTCTAATTTGTAAAAAACTGTAACCTGGACTTACTTAGCCTTTCTGTAATTAAGCTTTTTAAAAAAAAATGGGGAAAAAATAAAAATTTAAAAAAGGGCCAGACTTTTTAGACTACATAGAACGTGTGTGAAGAAAAGTTATGGTTCAGTGAATAGAGTTACTATTGCTATAACTGAATGCTATGAATGTTAGGATGAGTTTCTCTTTAAAGTTTTATTTTAACTGACCACGGAACAGAAATCACTTATCACTGCTTTGTAGTGTACTGCCACACTACCTTCTTTTTTTAATGAGGTATAAAGCACATCAAGTTTGATGATCCTGTTTATTACCTCCTTTTTACAGTGTTGGATTGGTCCAAGGTGAGTTGTATTAGACAACCTGGAATATCTATTTTCTTTCTTGGAGGCTAGAAAAAAAAATCCCTTGCTCTTTAGCAGGGGTCAAGCTAATCTGCAAAATAGGCTGTTTTTTAATTTTTGGTGGCTTCCTTGTTTCAGAGAGAAAGCAACTGTTTTGAAACAGAAGTTCCTCTCTATGGAAGTAACCAAAACATATCAAAATTTTAGGCAACTGCAGTGGTGACATTGGCTACTCGCCAAGTTAATTCTCTCATGTCAAAACCAAGCTTTTGCCTAGAAATTCCTTGCTTTTCTTTAGTTCCCCTTCAACATGAAGCATTATTTTGAGAAACTTTGCAAGCAAATATTACTCAGTGCTTCTGAATGAATAAAACTATCAGGCAACTAATAAGGAAAATACTGTTTTGCTATTTTTGTGAGGAATTTGAGCTGAAGCTTAGCATATCTATTACATAAATTTTGTGAAAGAAAACCAGAATCTGAAACACAATCTCAATTTAATTTTTAAAAAAACCAAACTCCTGTACCACTTAGGCAATCTATGTTTTTATCTGGGGGAAAAAATAGTTGAAATCTTGAGCAAAATATAAGAGATGCCTTGTAATTTTGTTTATAGTCTTACGACAAATGTGCATTTCTTAAACAAAACAAAATGATACTGGTAAACTGATTTACACATTACAGGTAGTTCTCGACTTATGTCCACAGTTGAGCCCAAAATTAATGTTGCTAAGTGAAACATTTGTTAAGTGAATTTTGCCCCTTTTTATGACTTTTCTTGCCACTTTTGTTTAGTGAATAATTGTGATGGTTAATATGTAAAGTATAAAAACATTAAATACAGAGATAAAAAGCAAAAGGCAAGATTGGTCCTCGACGTACAACCAAACTGAGATGAAAATTTATGTTGCCAAGTGAAACACTTTAGAGTTTTGCCCTATTTTATGACACTTCTTGCCAGAGTTGTTAAGTGAATCAATACAGTTGTTCAGTTAGTCACATGGTTGTTAAATGAATCTGGCTTCCCCATACTTTGCTTATCAGAAGGTCGCAAAAGATGGTCACCTTGACCCTAGGATACTGCAACTGTCATAAATATGAAGCAATTGCCAAGCATCTGAGTTTTGATCATATGACCATGGGGATCCTGCAACGGTTGTTAAGTGTGAAAAATGGACATGTCACATTTTTCAGTGCAGTTGTAACTATGAACGGTCACTAAACAAACTGTTGTAAGCAGGGGACTACCCGTATTATTATTTTTCAGTTGGAATGAATTAAAAGAGATTTGTTTTCCAATGTTGCCTATAAAAATCAGTACTATGTATACTATTGAAATGCCTGAAGCCATAAAAGTTATTTGAGGAAGATTTGGTATCAACCTGATGACTAAGAAAAATATTTCACCCAACATACCAATCACTCTGATAAATATATTTTTTTGTTCTTTTTGTCCAAAATAGGTGTCCGTGGCCTCACATGCATATAGACCTTGATCATCCAAGTTTGCATCTGGAATGGTTAGGATGGAACTAGTATAATGTTTGACTCCTGGAGCAATATGTGTCACGGGTTTTACCTCCTTGCCTACCTGTAAAAGATAGTAAAAATAATGCAGAGGCAGTAATACAGAGTTTCCAAAGCTCAAACAACAATGAACATAGCAATTTGCTGCCTCAAATGATGACACGCTTTCATTTAATATCTTTTCTTTACTGTGAAAATATGACAATTGTTTCTCTCTTGTTAGTATGGCACATGTGACACAAAAGATTTCAGGAGAAAACCTACCAGTAGTGAACCTGAAATATATATGATAAAGTCACAGTATACCTTTTCTCTCCTCCAGCAAAGGAGGCTAATTCTCTTTTGTGGAACACTTTTTCAATGAGGATATTTGATAGTAATAAAAATATAAATCTGCTACTCTGGATGATAAAATGCACATCTTTCTCGGATTCCATGTTACATTTTTAAAAACAAACATGAGTTGCAGCAGAAAATATCTGTGGAATACTGCTTGTTCATATCAACAAGCTCAGATACACAGAGGAGAATACAATACACATGTTGTTATTTTGGCTTTACTGTGATTAGGAAGGAACATCTGCAGTTATTTCTGTAATAATTAAGAAAGGAAATTTCCTTGTTTAGCTTAGAGGACCAAATGTTCAATTGCCATTTTGCAGTAATATCTAAGCATACATCTGTAGAGAAGATATCTCGGAGTCTATTTTATTTCCTATGACTAGAATAAATAATTCTTTATTGGCCAAGTGTGTATGGACACACAAGGAATTTGTCTCTGGTACATAAGCTCTCAATGTACATACAAGCATCAGGTGATAAATTATGATCATAATCATAATCCAAGCATCTTGAATAATAAGGTGGAACACTCAGCGAGAACCATAAGATACTAAATAAAACAAGCAGCACAAATTGTAACAACAAAGTGATAGTCATAAAATGAAGGAATAGGTAACTTGAAAGATAAGGATAAATAATAGTAATACAGTCGTAGTACAAGGTTTAACATCCTAGGGCATAAGACAGTATTGTGGGTATTTGAAAACACAGACACAAATGCAAACACACTAAGATCTATGTCTCCTTGCTTACCGTCTGTCCAGGATAACTCCAGATATAACCGATCAATTCAATGCCTCTTACTGTACATGTCACAATGATAGTTTCACCTTGTTTCAAAATAGTTTGCACCGCACTGATAGAAACATTGATGAAGGATGTAGGAGGAGGAACTGTAAAAGAACAAAACTAGTGAATAAGGAAGAAACTTAGCTCACAGCAACTTATATGAAAACAAACAAACAATTGCAGCAAGCTCAATCAATATGCTGCTGTCTCAGAGTGAGAAAATTGTTTTCTGTGGGTTTCACTGCATAGAAAATTTGAAAACTTCAATCTTAATAAAGCATAAGATGTTAACAGTAAATAATAACTAGCCCAGTACGGAACTACAGTACAACGAGAGGACTCCCTAAAATGGAGTTCTTGATGCTCTTTGGGTTTAGTTGTTTGCTTGCAGATGTTTCATTATCCAACTAGGTAACACGCTCAGGCTGATAATGTAATAAAATGTTGGGTAATAAAATATCTGCAAGCAAACAACAAAGCTCAGAGAGCACCAAGGATTCAATAGTTCAACCCTGAGGTAGATACATTCTCTTAGAACTTAAAATCTCGTGGAGAACAGGGCAAGGGTCTTGGTCTGGCATTGAATTTAATCACAATGGAGATCTGAGTATGTCTCTCCTCTGCCAAATCAACAAGTGACTTGGGATGACCATTCCCTCAACTTCAGGCTGAAAGACAGTCAGAAAAATACATTCACATTATAATAATCAGACACACGCCCTATATGCAAAGCAGTTTAAATATTATAGCTCAGATCAAACAGATCTGCCTCCTATAACAGACATATCAGCCCTGCTCAAGTACCAAAGAGTAGTCCATTACTTTGGCAAGTAATGATGTTCACTTCTCAGTTGTTTAATGAATGTGCTCTCACTGAAAACTGAGCTATTTTTTTCCCCAAAGGAAGTAAAGATGGATCTCTTTGCAAAGCTTGCTCAAGGTTTTTAGTGAAGCAGGTACACAAGATCTGTCAATTCCACCCACCAGAATGATTCCAGGCAGCAATGAGCATAGTTGGATCTTTCATCTTTTCAGATGAACACAAGGATTAAAAAAAAATATAGGGCTTCTGTGTGGCATTCCCATTGCTGGGTGGCGCAGTGGTTAGAACGTAAGCCAATTCTGCTGACTGCCAGTAGTTTGATTCTGATTGGCTCAAGGTTGACTCAGCCTTCCATCCTTCTGAGGTGGGTAAAAAGAGGACCCAGAATTTTTGGGGGCAATATGCTGACTCTGTAAACCGCTTAGAGAGGGCTGTAAAAGAACTATGAAGCGGTATAGAAGTCTAAGTGCTATTCCTAATGCACCTCTATATAGGATGATGTCTTGTATTCATTCAGAGAATCCTTTCTGCTCCACACACTTGCTAATGCTGTGCATAATAATGAAAACATGTAAACATTGATCCAAGATTCACCTTGGAGATTGTAGACATAGAATGTTTCAGACTCAAACTCTTCATCTTCTATTGTTGCCTTGCAGATGTAGGCCTTGTCTTCAAACTGCCCTTTAAAGCCTTGCTGTGGAAAATACACTCCAGGGGCTGGATCATTAACCCTCTTTTCATGAAGAGAGACCGTGGCATTGGGGTTTGTCACCCGGCAAGGAATAATGACCTCACTATAGCCTGTGCTGAACACAAAGGTGTCTTCCTGGTTGTTTGGTAGGAAAGGCATGGAGAGATCTACAAAGAAGAATGGAGAGAAGCTGGTTTTGTCATTGACTAGGGAGGTATCTAAATCACAAAGACTGAAGACATATTGATTTTCCTCAAACAGCATCCTAGATGCAATAAGGGATATACTTATGACCAAAGTAGCTCAGTATGGAATGTGGAAGAGAAATGCAACAATGATGTTTTCTCTGCAGAGAGATGTGGCTTGGTTCCTCTCTATTACAGTGTTCACAGTATAATACCGTAGATGTGTGTGTGTTTTGGGGTTTAGCATGTGTATAAGTGTATGAGTGCATATGCATCTCCACAGCCGGTATGATAGGTATTGGTTTTAAATAGGCTGGAAGATTGTAACTTTTATATATGGAGGCAGCAGAGGAATTTATCTCAAAGAAAATACCCTGTGTATTAATCCAGTATTGACACCATAGGTCGGTTTAAAGGAGGAACAGGATTTTTGCCACCATCTCAAAGTCTTTATTCTCATATATGTAATTTGTTAGGCTCTGCATTATATCGGTGGCCACAGCCAAAGCCCAAAAGTAGGTAGAATTTAAGGTGTACAGTATATAAAAAACAAAAAAAGATATTTAAATCTAGGCATCCTACTTCAACTTTTGAAGGTCCTCCCCAGCAGGTAGAGATGATAGAAAGAAGAAGCAAATACTGTATTATTACTATTCAAGGAAAAGTAGTGTGGCCTGGAAAATGTGTACATTTGAGTTATCTGGAAAAAGCCATGTCTGCATCCAGAACAGAGTCCTTGTTTTTTATTTCTTCTGAACTTTCTGTTCATTCCACAGAACCAAACACCTGCATACACATGAAGCATAAATTACAGGATTAGAAGTATCAAAGTTGTGCAATCACCAATACCTGGTACAAAAACGTAGATGGCCTTTCCATCCAGGTGTTGATCGTCGGAACAGGAATATTCACCTGTGTTCAAACCAGTCAAGTTCCTTAACGTGAGGGTATTGGTAAAAACGGTGCCCCTTTTCTCCAGGACAGTATCTAATTTGGTATGCTTGTTGTCTGTTTTCCAGATAACCTCATTGTGGCCTGAACATTTCACGGTAAAATCAGTGTAGAGATTGAGGACAACTTCGTGGGCACTGGGAGTAATTTCCAGGGAGCTGATTTCTTTCGCACCTTTAAGAGATTGTTTGGAAATCAAATGAGCAAGAGACAGAACATAGGGGATAGCAGAAGAATGTACAGGGATGAATGCAAGGACAGGGATAAAAACAAAGCAACGTGTTTCTGTAAAATCTAAACATTTGAACTGCTTGAAAAGCAAAATCATTTTCCATTTGGAGGCAGGGGTTAGAGGCCAGCCAGTCAAGATATTTGACTAAAAACGAATTCATTGCCATGAATGAAAGGGTCTTGATTCCATCTAATGCCTTTTCCTTCTAGGAAGAGCCTGAGATTGGTCTCCGGCAGAACAATAAATTATGAGTAATTGCACGATGTGAATATAATTCAGGCATTGTGTACAGAACAACTGGAAAACTCCAGTGTAATAAAGATTTTTTTTCCTTCCTAGAACATGGCATATTCTGACCCATTAATTTTGACCCCTGTTACTGAAGTGTCTGCTGTGATTTGTGTTGAAGAAATCTAAACAAGCTAAGGATGTGAAAGGAAAATGAAAATTGCCAGGAAATCCATAGGAAATGATACAGTAGACAGCATTTTCCTGAATTGCTCTCTCCAAACCTCAACAATGTGCCTCTTTTCTCTGCTGGCAGTAGCACCAGGCCAACAACTTACCTATTTCAAAACTTCCACATCCTTTCCTAAATAGACACTTCTTACAGTTGAGTCACCAACCAGAAGATGGCTTCTCTTTTTAGATAACCTACTCAGCCCATATTGCTGATTTGCAACACCTGCAACACATGCAGACCTTCCTTATCCAAGACCTCTTTTTCCTTGCAGACTACAATCCCCTGCCTAGTTCAGTTATCATCACCACAAACAGCTAAACCCGTCACCTTAATATCCCTATGAAGTTCAGTAGGAACACTTAATAATTTTGTAGGGACACAGCAAAAACAGCATGCTTAAAATCCACAGCTCTCACTCAGCCAGACCCAACAGTTGTCCATACTGCCCTTCTCCTGCAGGGTCTTTGTGGAAGAGGGGGCTGATAGAGGGGCAGCTTAGAACATACCAGCTCAGTTGGTCACCTAATTTCAGCCTGAAGAGCTAAACTAAAGACTAGACTAGCAATCTGTCCATGTAAGCTAGCAATTTTCATACAAATAGGGTAATGCCCAAACTTTTAAAAAGGTCCCATGGAAAAATAGCTGCAAAACAAGTGTTGCAATGAACTAAAGATCCTAAAAATAAAATTGCAATCACATCAACACCTACCAAGGGTGAATTACTGCTGTTTTCAAATTACTGCTGCTTTTAAGACTACACTTGCTCAGATGCACACATCTGGTCAGAGGTCCTCACAATGAGTAACTTCACAAAGTTGTAAGTTCACAGAGTGACTTATGGGTGGTCTTATGCCGAACCACAGATGGCCTCCATTTTTAGGGGAACCATTACTAGGCATGTTCTTGTAAAAGGTCCCGAGCCTGGCTATCATCGATCTCGCCAGACTTAAGGGCGCTAGCTATGGACTGCAACACTGCAGCCCCCAGCTTCGACTTCTTAGTTCTAATAGCGGAGTCAAGCAGAGTCGCCATGCTGGGGGGCCTAAAGCAGACACTAACGGGATAGTTGGTTGATAGGAAGAAGAACAGGAGGGTTGGCATTCTAAATTTCGATCCGCTGCAAATAAAGTAGGTGGTGGAGGAGGAGGGTCTGGTAACACTGGGGCAGAGGATGGCACCGCCCACTTGATGGACCGCAGGCGCTTCTTGATCACCTCTACTGACCGCCCGGAGAAATGTGGGATTAATAATACATAGAGGTCTTCCTTTAACAACCCAGTCATCCAGTAGCGGTCAGCATGGTGCTTCAGTGCCTCGTCATCCTCAGAGGACTACTGTAAATGCTTCGTGGGTAGGACAGCCACCCTCTCCACGTTAACATCAGTGGAATGTTTATGCCGCCTGTGCGTACTCAGGCTGCGCTGAGATTTAAATTGCCGGCCGCAGACGCACAGGAGCATATTGGAACTAGAAATGTCGAGGTTCGTACCAGGAGCATCGTGGGGAGCTTCCATGGCACCAGCTGGCCTGCTGTTGTCCCAGACTCCAGAGGGGCCAGGACTTTGTTTACTTTTATTTGTTGGAACCAGCAGTAATCCCCTGCAGGATGATTAGTCCTGTAAGGGAAAGGCCTGGGTCTTAGCTCAGGTGCCGGGGAATAATTCCCCTGCACTCTACCCAGCGATCGCCACGAGGAGGCGCCCAGGTCATGCAACCATGGCTCTCCCAAACATCAAAAGATGTTGAGAGAGTCATAGTTACTCCCATAAAGGGTCAAGACTAAACACTAGACTAAATTAAGCTAAGCATGATCCTCTCCAAAACCTTGACTGCCCTTTGATTATTGAACGTTACCAGTGCTTTGGCAGGAACATGCAGAACCCCTCCCCCCCCGGATATTCCCCAGTTCCCTCTGGAAGCCATTTTGTTGCCATTAGTTGCCAAGGACAGATTGCTCGAATGATTCTGGACTCCCTGTGGTGACAAACAGCATAAGAGAATCTGAAAGCCAATAGGGCATGATCTTCCCATGACAAGGAGGATACCAACAGGTTGTTCCCCATTAATCGTTGCCATTGCTCCAACATATCTGGGATGTGATTACTGTCCCAAGCTGGACTTGAGATGGTTTGGATTAGACCCATGGCTGCTATGATAGTCATGATCTCCTAGGCCCCTTCCAAGGCCATACCCACAGATGGCAGATTGAAGTCCCCCCAAGGACCATAAGCCTGGAAAACTCCACTATTAACTCTGAGATGGCCTCCAGCATCTGTTATGTAGCAGGGAGGCTGATACAGTAGGCAAGACTCCCACCTGATATCATGAGTTCAGCTTCAGGAACGGGTCCCATAAGCCCAGCTTCTCAGCCAGAGACTTAGGAAGCAAGTCCCCTGAAAGCCAAGAGAGATTCTCAAATGGTTATTGCCACCCTTCTTCCCCTGCCCTGGGGTCTTGGCTGATGGCAAATCCTAACCCAGCTGGGCACATCTCTGAGAGCAGGGCCACCCTCTTCCAGAGTCTGCCAGGTCTCAGTGAAGTATGCCAGATCAGCTTGCTCCTTCTCAATAAAGTCTTGGATGAGGAGAGCCTTACTACTACCCTGGAATTCACCAGCAGCAGCTAAACCACAAGACCTCCAAGGATTTCCAGGGGCTGGAAGTGAGCTCAGCACACAAGCACATGCCACTGGTACTAAGCATTGGTGGCATCTTCTGCTGAAATGGAATGTCCTGTGGCTCCCATAACAACCCATGCCCATCACCAGGGATGGGATTCAACCTGTTTGTACTGATTCAGGTGAACTGGATGTCAATTTTATATCTGGTTCGCTGAAGCAGTAGGTTAAAGGACTCGCTGGCCCCTCCCACCCCACTCCGCCCCTCCCAGGAGTCTCCACACAACCTATTTTGGATGCCAGGTAGGGCCCACATGGAGGCTCTGGGACTGTGAAAAACAGGCCTCCCGAAGTTCTAGAAGTCTGGAAATGGGCCCATTTCCGGCCTCCAGAGGGCCTGGGAGAGGCTGTTTTCACCTTCCCAGAAGTTCAAGGAAACCCTCTGGAGCCTGGGGAGGATGAAAATGTCCCGTCCCCGTCCCCGTGGTGCAGGAGGCCATGGCCACCATGGCGACACCCATCCAGCAACAGGGCAGAGAACTGGTTGCTAAAAAATTTCAATCCCACCCCTGCCCTTCACCACTATTATGTATTGCCATGCCCAAGAGCCCACAAGATGGTTTTCATTCTCCGATCCTGATCTCCCTCCTTTTGGGCCACAGGATTTGCCATTCCCTTCACTCCCTTCACATTCACTCCCTCAGACACTCTCAGTTAGTGGGCTTCTTGCTCCCTAAAACGCTGAATTCAACTCAAAGAAGTATTAAGAGTTCCTCCTTTTAAAAATAAACAAATGCCCTAGTTTGCTTTTACTTTTCCCCACATCTAAACAGACCTTGGACTGGTCTGCAGAATATTCTCTTCAAACAGAATTCTCACCCTGTTCTTGACTGTTATTTTATTTATAAATCTAAAAGATGAAAAGGTATCATTATTGCAGAAATAAAACAGGGTGTAGAGAAAGTCAGCAATGGAACTTAAGCACTAAAATTTAGGGATGGGATTTAAGACAGCAATAGTGGCAGAACTCTTGGAAACTGGGAACTGTCATGTTGATTCATTTTATGCCAAGGCTCTGCATCTTTATTTTGTGAGTCCCTGGCCTCAAGGATGTCTCTGAGACGGCTTCTCTAGCTGCCTTAAGTCCTTCTGTTTATTTAACAGACCACTACAGGCAAGCCATGCAACTTTCAGGCTCCGAAAATGATCCCAACTCATAAACTGCAATGCGTCTGTGACCTGCCAGTACCCAACTGCTCTTTCTTTCCTTCTTTTGAGAGAAGGAAAAGGAGAAGGCTGAAAAAAAGTAATGAGAGTTTAAAGTAAGCTGAGGCAGGCTCTCCCTCCCCTTCCCCCCTGCACCTAATGAATGCCAGGTTTGTCATCTGAGAAGATGGATGTTTCACAGGAGTATTTTTGGTAGGGGTAACCTGCATCTGCTTTTGCCTTATACTCATTAAAACACCTGCTAAAAGATGTAGAAATCAGCTGAGAAGGTTTACGTTGATGACCCCGACTCCTCTTTAGTAAAACAAATGCTGCAATTAGAAAAAGAAAATTGGATTCTCCAAGGTAAAAGTGGGGATGGTGTACAAATCACTTCCCTGAATTCTTTTTGAAACAATATTCATGTTCCTATTGAAACAAAGCAGTGTTATCAACTGAATTGGATCCAGAGAAAAAAGGTATTCTTTCAACATATACCCAGGGCTTTTTTTTCTTTCTGCATAAGCCTGCCTATCCTCGGGACTAGGGAAGCTTTTAAAGCAGTAGCCCAGTAAACTCTGCCTGTCCCGTGTACGTGCACAAATGATTTGCACACACAGCAGGGCTTCTATTCTGGGACTCCAACTTTAATTGATTATATCCAATACCACCACCCTTAGAGTGGCTAACCAAAATGGTCATCAACATGGAAGTAATTTTCCTGGAAATCAATGGGACTTATCTATTAAATGGGTGGTGAATTGGTTGACTTTTGTTTAATACAACAAATTCTGTAAGCCCGAATCACAGAAGTATTTGTGCACGTGCAAGGCAATGTGCATGTTGCAGCTAAGAAGCAAATGCTATTCTTTGAAGATTAAGATGTCCAAGCAATTGTATACAGACAGTAATGTCACAAAATGTGATTCGGGAGAATTTTCTCTCTCTACATGAAAGATAGCCAATCATAGCCTCCCTCAGTACAAAACGGAAGTTTTGTGAGTGCTTTCCATAGAAGCATTTGCACATCCATAATATGCCCAGGTGTTTGCTTACTTGTGAGGAAGAGGACGAAGAAGACTAGCATCTTCTGAAAGAAATCAGGCATCCTGGCTGTCAGTTCTGTTTCATGCAGTACCCTGTAAAAAGAAAAGCGAAACCAGTGATGCATAGGAATCTGGAGAGTGGGCAGTATATATGCCATGGCCAAGGATAGATTAATAAATATTGATAGATTAGGATAATATTAATACAATGAATGAATGACTAATCTGTTCCTTTCTTTGGGGTTGTGTATAGCAGCCAAGGTAGTGGCTATCTGCTTTAATGGAGAAAAGCAATGGGCAAAGGAAATTCAAGCCTAACCCTAACTTTACTTTAAACAATCAGCATTGGTGCCAAATGTCTGCAATGCAAATCTTTGGGATTGTTACTGGATTAAAAAAAATAGATGATGTCTCTTGCTTTTTACTCTCTTAACAATATTGGTTTAATAGGGCTTAGAGCTCATTGTTGTGGGAAGAAGTCAAAAAATCCAAGAGAGCAGCTTGAAGCCATTACTGATGACTGCATGACTTTAGTTGGAAAAGAGCTGGCACTGAATCATAACCACAACATCCCAATGTAATGAGATAAGAAGTATCTTGTGACTATTTTTCATAATTTCCTACGTCATCCGAGGTCAATTTACTTTACAATTTGGACATAGCAGCTGAATAAGGTATATATCTAGGAAAACCACTATATCTTATTCTTTTTTTTTAATGTAGTGATTCATATTCCGAGTTCCACACATCTTCTCTAGATGGATGACAACCAATGCTCTGAACTTGGAGATAAATAAGTGTTCCAGAGCATGCTCTGAAGTCCTTTTTCTTGTCTTTGAAACAGTATGTGTGTGAGTATGCTCATATTTGCAACGTGCCCATAAGTAAATTATGTTCGTGGCATTAATAAGTTCTATTTGCATTTTATAAGTGAAAAATTGAGCACCAAGAAACTAGATTGAGCAGACTGCCTTCTCAGGTACAGTCAATTTCTTAAGGCTGGGGTCTGTATCGTTTTCCAGATGGAAGAACACCAAAAGAAAAAGGAGGGGAAAAAAAGTAACATTCTAGGAAACTCTTTTGCAACTATTGCAACTATTACTTTTGAAGAGAGTGCAATAAAGAACTTGTGATATTATCATCTCATACTATAGATAGCTCCTGGTATTTCAGATCCTTAAGCACATTTATTTGCCTTCTCAACACATTTTCATATGCAAATCTGGAAATACAGTAGGAGTGCAAGGCTCTATGTAGATTCTGTAAACAAATCTATATTCCTTTTGCATTTGACCACAGCCTCTACTGGCAGCCTAAAAACTGTACAAATGTAATGGAGGGTACAAATCCTTCTACATCAGGTGTGTCAAACACAAGGCCCACGGTGCTTAAATCCAGCCTGCAGGCCTGGCCTGGAAATATCAACGGACCGGCCCATGGTGCCTCTGCTAGCCAAAATGGGCCACGTGCACCCCCTGGCCTCCAGAAACACTCTGCTGGTCAAAAACAGGCTGTGCGGAGGCCTCCACACGGAGATCAATCTACCTACCTATCTACCTACCTACCTATCATCAATCATTTTTCACATTTCCCTCAAAAGAGATAATTAAAAAGCTTTAAAGCTCCACTTTGTTGCCACTAAACTCAGACATGGAAGGGGATATAAAGTTTATCAAATAACAGTGCATTGACAGCTCTAGTTAAAATATTTTCACTAATGCCTCTGTGAAAATTATTTTCAACCCAAGCAAAGAGATGAGAATGTAGAGCAAATGGAAAGTATGCTATTGATCATGAATTCCTATTACTATCGAGTATAATAGCATGTTTTAAAATCTATTCCAACCATGCTGATCATTAGTATGCAAATGCACCACGTACCAATGTGAAAGCCTGAGAAATACCTGAAAGACAAGTAGGACTTACAACATTTTGGATTTAAAGGCAAAAAGTTCTTGTTTCCCGAGGAGTAGCTGGATGATCCCCAGAAGGAGCTGCAGACAGCTTCTACATGCTCCAGAGCTCCTATCTTTTTGCTATGAGTTTGAATTGTTGCACAAACTTAAGAGATTATGCAAATTGCAAAAGATGGCATCATGCCAGGGACTATCCATATCCATAGAGTGGCAAGGGGTGCTGAAGCTGATATCAGCAATGTCATGGTGTCCCAACATATGTTCCCACCCATTTTCTAGATGCCCAAAGGGATGGAGTTGTGGCAAGAAGGCTCAACGCTTCCTTTGCCATTCTAGCAATGTAACGTGGACTATATGCTGAGGCCTGCAAAATGATGTAAGGAAGAGTATCTTAGAAGCAGCTATTAAAAATAGTAGAATTAGCTTGGGAAATAAATGGCTGCTGGCTGCCTACTGTTAAGGCAAGATGTTTTGAAGATTAACCTGAAAATTTCCTGCAGCTAGGAAGGGGCTACTTGTCTGTGAATTGAACTCTTTCTGTAACACTTAAGCAGAACTTTTCATTTTGCATAGATATAGATGTCCTAAGTTGTAGCTATCTCTATAACTTGATGTCTATTTCTTTAAAAAAAAAAAAAAGGACTCCCTTATGTACTGTAGTACCACTCTAATTTAAACTGCACATTGCACTAATGGCCGTGTGGAGTGACATTTATTTCTCAGGACTCAAGGGTTCAGGACCCACAGGATGAAGCACAAGTAGAATAGTATATAAACTTTCTCAGTCCCAGGTGGGTCCCAACTGTTCTCCCTGAAATTCCTTCTTAATGCAAGAAGAAAAAGGGTGTTGGTACTTACCTGATAAGCCTCTTCTCATAGTGGGGGAGGAGTATCCAGGATGGGCTGACCTTGTCCTCTCGTTGATTGGACTGAGTCAGATAAGCCCTGGTCACCAGGTACTGCCCAGTTATCGGCGAAGAACTCTATCCGACTCGTGCCATTCACTCCAGACTTTTATTCTAGTTTCAAGTCTTTATTGATTTATTCCTTCAACATAACAGTTTAACAACCAAACATAACGCTTTGCTATGTAACCACGTCAGGGAGGGGCTTGATACTCCTCCCACACTATGAGAAGAGGCATATCAGGTAAGTACCAACACCCTTTCTCCATAGTGAGGGGAGGAGTATCCAGGATGGGACATACCAAAGCCTACACATCCCTAGGGAGGGTTACACATGAAGAGAACATGCCCAAACTTATGCCTGGTGTGGCGTGTCCCCCGCCCTGTGAACAGCCTGTAACACCCTGTGACCGAATGATGCTTCAGCCGAGGCAAATGAGTCCAACTTGTAGTTCCTCACGAATGGTGAGGGGGAAGATCACGTGGCTGCCCTACAGATCTCAGACAATGAGGCCTGTGTGGCCCAGGCCGTTGAGGTGGCCGCGCTTCATGTGGAATGTGCTGTGATATGGCTCTGTGTTTGCAGGCCCTGTGATATGGCTCTTTGTTTGCAAGCCCTGCAATACAGGTTCGCAACCACCTGCCTATGGTGGTGGAAGTCACCTTGCTTCCCAGAGACCCCAGCTGGAAGGAGACAAACAAGGCTTCAGATTTCCTGTTCGGTCTGGTTCTTCTGAGGTAAATCCTCAGAGCCCTCCTTACGTACTCTCTAATCGGTGAGAAGGGTCTGGACAGAAATTGTGCAATATCAGATCCTGCGAGCGATGGAAGCAGGAGCACACCTTGGGAATGAAGGAAGGGTCCAACCGTAGCACTACTCTGTCCTGGTGGAACACGCAGAGATCTTCCCTGGTGGACAGCGCTTGCAGTTCGGATATCCGCCTGACGGAGCTGATGGCCACCAGAAAAGTCACCTTAAGACTCAAAAACTTAAGCGAAACCATTTGTAATGGTTCAAATGGAGTGCCTGTCGGAGCGTCCAATACCTTGTGCAAGCCCCAGGAAGGGTACATGTGTACCGTGGGTGGTTTGAGGTTGGATGCCCCCTTGAGGAATTGCCTGACCATGGGATGGTGAGTCAAGCTCTAGTTCTTGCTGCACAGAAGTACTGATGAGATGGCCTGTCTCCTAATTGTGTTGGAAGCTAACCCTCTGTCCAGGCCCGCCTGGAGAAAGTCCAGAACTTGTGGAACCATGGTCCGGACTGGATCATGCACCATGTAGAGACGGCATGCCATGTAGCGCCATAA
Source organism: Natrix helvetica (assembly GCF_964273705.1). Classification (NCBI taxonomy): domain Eukaryota; kingdom Metazoa; phylum Chordata; class Lepidosauria; order Squamata; family Natricidae; genus Natrix; species Natrix helvetica. The sequence goes on from NC_138548.1 coordinate 284,677,838, forward strand.
ATGTGCTCCGTGGAGGTTCTGCAAGCGGCCTAGATGGTCTGTATAACTCTGGGGGAGAAGAGGTCTTTCCTCAGGATGCTCCACTCAAGCGCCAAGTGGTCAACTGCAGCCACTGAGGGTCCGGGTGCTCCAGCAACCCCTGGCTGAGGGAGATCCTCTCTTGGGGAATCCTCTAGGGTCTGTCCACCGAGAGAGATTGGAGATCAGCAAACCATGGCCTCCGGGGCCAGTGTGGGGCAATCAGCACCACCTCCGCCCCCTCCCAAAGGATTTTTTGTATGACCCTGGGAATCAGGGGCAAGGATGGATAGGCATAGAGGAGTCCCCCAGGCCAAGGGCATCAGAGAGCGTCCACCCCCTCTGCCCCTCGTGTCTGGTACCTGGAGAAGAACCTCAGGAGTTGGGCGTTGAGGGGAGTGGCGAATAAATCGATCTCTAGATGTCCGAAGTGCCTTGCCACCTCCTCGAAGATAGCTGGCTGCAGCCTCCACTCCGAGTTGTTCACCTCGGCCCGGCTGAGCCAGTTGGCTCTGATGTTGGCCACCCCCGCTATATGTTCCACAGTCAATGACAGAAGGTTCCCTTCGGCCCACTGCCCCAGTCTTTTAGCTTCCCACATGAGGGCCTTCGATTTCCCCCCCCCCCAGTCTGTTTATGTGAGTGATGTTGTCTGTGAGGAGTAAGATGTGACTGCCCCTGGCAGAGCGATGAAATTGTAACAGGGCCAGGCGGACCAACCTGAGCTTCAACCAGTTTTTGTTGTGAGTCACTTCCGCCTGACTCCATTGTCCTTGTGCCATCTGAGCCTGGTCTGGTGACCTGAAAACTTCACCCTTGGTTATCGCCGGGGACATCCACCAGATCAGGGAGTGGGAGACTTCTGCCGGGAGAAGGACTTTGGTCTGTGAGCAGCTCATGCGCCTTCGCTTAAAAGGCAAAAGGAACCATTGGAGATCTCTGGTGTGGAGGCGAGCCCAAGGGACGATTCCGATGGCATAGACCATGGTGCCCAGCAATTTGGTCAGAGTGGCTAAGGACACCCTACGCTCCCTGGCTACATGGGAGACTAGCTGCCTGAGGGAGAGCTGTCTTTCTGGTGACAGAGATACCGTGCCTGCCTTGGTATCTATCAGGGCTCCTAAGTGGTTCAGGCTATTGGAGGGGTGGAGGTGGCTTTTAGCCAGGTTTACCGAAAACCCGTGGTCTCTCAGGACTGTCATCGTGATGTCTAGATCCTGTAGGGCACCCTTAAAGGAGGATGAGTGCAACAACAGGTCATCTAAATAACATTGAATTTGAACTGGTAACTGCCTCAGGTATGCTGCCAGAGCAGCCATTACCTTGGTGAAGACTCGGGAGGGGGGGGGGACAGAAGACAACCCAAAGGGCAAGGCCCAGTACTGGAAGTGGTGCCCTAGGTAGCAGAACCTGAGATATTTGCAGTGTTCCTGAGCAATGGGTATGTGCAAGTAGGCCTCTGTGAGGTATATGGAGGTGAGGAAATCTCCCTGCCTAACCCCCCACCAAGATGGAATGCAGTGAGTGCATCTTAAACCTCCTATAGCGAATGGAACAGTTCAAGTCAAGGATCGCTCTCCAGCCACGCGAGGCCTTAGGAATTACAAAGAGAATAGAGTAATACCGCTGACCCAGCTGATCTAGAGGCATTGGTTGGATAGCCCTGATGTCCAAAAGGTGTTGGATGGCCTCCTGCATCAGCAATCTCCGGGTCGGGTTATTTGAGACCGGGCAAATCCGGAAGAAGCTCGGAGGGCTGGAGAGGAACTCAAGTGAGAGGCCATACCTGATGGTGTTCTGTACCCACTTATTGGAGGAGGCTAGGTCCCAGTGGTTGGCGAAGTACACCAAGTGCCCCCAATGGAGGGTGAGCTGGGTCTAGATCTAGTTTTTGTGGAAGGGGCACCCCCCGCTGCCTCCTCCGCCCTCTTGAAAGGGCCGCTTCTGCTGCCTGCTTCTCTGCTATCTATCTGGGATCCATGCCTGGTAGAGAATCCTCCCTGGTACTGCCTGGAACCTGAGTACCCAGCATCTGGCCCCTGAAGGAATCCTGACCCTGGAAGAAGGACCCGGAGTCCTGTCCCCGGGAATAGGAACGTCTGGGGTACGGAGCCGTCCTGAAGTTGCCCTTCTTTGGAGTGGTGGGAAGCACCTTCCGCTTGTCTTTGTTCTCGACCAAGTAGGGTTCAAGAGCTGTTCCAAAGAGGGAGTCCCCCATGAAAGGGGGTGATGTCAGGCGCCACTTGTGGCATACGTCTGCCTGCCATTGTCACAGCCACAGCTATGGATGAGGCGATCGCTCTGGAAGCAAACCTGGCTGTGGCTAAGGTGGCATCCGATGAAAATTGGATGGCTGCCACCAGTTTGTTGATGTCCTGGTGCGATCTGACATCAGTTATGGGGATTCATTGCTGTAGCTCCTGTAGCCACAGCAGAGAAGACTGATTGAAGAAGATGGCAGCGGTGGCTGCTTTCACTGCCCAAGCGGCCGCTTGATGACCCCTTTGCAGGGTGAGGTCCACTTTCTTGTCCTCCAGTTTCAGAGCATCCTCTGGTTCCCCGGGCATGCTGGTAGGCATATGCAGAGCCATGACTGGTGCATCGATGGTGGGTTACGACAGCACCTGAGCCATGTCCTGATCTACACTGAAGAAAGCTTTGTCCGTGGATGTGGGCATGGGTCCCGCTGTGGGAGATTCCCATTGGCGCTTGACCAGGTCAAGGAAAGCCCTGGGAGTTGGCACCGTGTCGGCCTCGATGGCCTGTCTCTGCTGAGAAGCCCTGGCATTGAGGTGGTGCTCCTGCTGATCTGTTGCCTAGCTGGGCGGCTGTCTTGGCCTTGAAGAGAAGTGACTTGTAGAAGGAGGGCTGGAATAACCTGGAAAAAGTTGGCTTAGGAAGAGGCATGCCTTCGTCTTCAGACAGTTTGTCCTCTCTAATCTCGCCCTCCTCGCATTCCAGGTCACTGTCCTCTTGGGATGAGGCTGGGGAACTGGGGGAGGAGTCCTCCCCTTGGGTTTCCAGGCCTTCTGGGGTCCTAGGAGGGGTTGCCACCTGTGGCTGCATCTGTGGCTGTTGGAATGCCGTTGCCATGCAATGCTGGAAGGTACGCATCATCAAGTCCTGAAAGTTGGGTACCCCTGTGGGGGGTTGCTGGCTGGTGCCCATGCCCACCTGTGCAGGGGGGAACCCAGAGGTGGTAGTCCCATGGGCAGGGCTGTCCCCAATGATGCAGTGTGTGTGGGGGGATTGCCACCCCTGAGCAGAGCCCCAAAGGCCTGAGGTGTCAATAGGGATCCTTGCTTGCAAGGCTGGGCCCTCCTCTGTGGTCCCACTGGGTGAGGAAATCCCTGGAGTCTTCCCCTCTGTACCCGGGTCTGGGGTAGTCTTTTGGCTGCCCACCTTTTTGCAGAGCCGCTCCAAGGCCTTGTGCCTTCACTTTTCAAATTTTGAAGAGGGCTTGGAAGGCTTGGAGCCACCCTCTGCCTCTTTACTTTACTTTACTTTTACTTTTATTTAGACTTCTATACCGCCCCCTCTCCCCAAAGGGACTCGGGGCGGTGTAAAAAACTTTGACCCCCTAAGCTTCCGTTTCTTCCACCTCTCGGGGTCTATAAACCCGTCATCAAGGCGGGCCCTTACGAGCGTCAAGGGCCATGCCTGCGAGAGGGGGGACTCCCGCAGGCAGAGCAGGTCTAGCCTCGAATAAATAATCTTAAAAATCTTAAAAAACACGATGGGGTCAAAGGTGTTGTAGATGATGAGTGGTCAGTCAAAAAAAAGGGGGGGGGAAGAGTGATCAAATGTCCAAGTGGTGGTCTGGGTGGTGGAGAGATGGTCCAAAGGGTGGTAGCAGCCTAGATGATCCTAGGTGGGTGGGAGTTCATAGAGAGAGTTTGTAGATAGTAATCAGGAGTTATTAAGGAATGGGGTTCCCAATTGGGAGGGGGCCGATGTTCTTGGGGGCAGATGGTCTTGGCCTAGGCATCCCTGTGGCCTACCCATGGCCCTAATATAGGGCTTCCGGCGGCCTCCGGTGTTCCAGGCCGCCCCCAGTCGCCCCCAGCCTCCATTCCAGTCCTGCTCTCTCATGACTCCCACCCAAAAACCAGATGTTGGTGGGTCTCACCCAATGTCCTAATGATGTTCCTGGCATCCATGGCAGCTCTTTCAGCGGCTGCTGCTGTTGGTGCCAGCCTCTCTCCTTCCAGCATCCTTCCAGCGTCGCTGCAGCCACAGCCGCAGCCACTTTCTCTCTATTCACCAGCTTCTCTCCTTCCAACTCCTTCTTTTACTCTCTCTCTCCTTCCAATCTCTCCTTCTCTCCTTCCAATCCTCTCTGCTCACCAGCCTCTCTCCTTCCAACTTCTTCTTCCCTCTCTCCTTCCAACGTTGCTCACCAGCCTCACCAGCCTCTCTCCTTCCAGCGTTTGCTCACCCACCTCTCTCCTTCCAGCGTTTGCTCACCCGCCTCTCTCCTTCCAACGTTTGCTCACCAGCCTCTCTCCTTCCAACGTTCCAACATTTCTCTACCCGGCGTCACCGCGGCTATAGCCTCTCTCACGCAGCCTCTCAGCTCACGGCTCACAGCTCGCAGCCTCATATTCCTCCTTCCTCCCGCTCTCTCCAACGCTGCCGCCGCCGCAACGCCGCTGCCGCAACGCCGCCGCAACGCCATTTCCACTGCCGGCTTCTCTCCCCACTCCGCACACCATCTTCTCTCTAGCCTTCCCTCCAGCCTCCCAACCCACCCTGGCGGACCCAAATGGGTCCAAAATGGGCCAGGGTGGTCATGCTGTCTGACTCCCGGCCCTCAGATGGAACGAGGGCCGGATACAGCCTCTTTCCCCCATCGCCGAGCTCCTTGTTGTTCCGGAGCTTCAGGAGGCGACCGCCATTGCCGGAAGCTCCTCCTCCTCCTCCCTCTAACTCTGCCCTGGGGGGAAAGTGCTTCCTCTTGGCCTTAGCCTTTGCTAAGCCTTCTGGGCAGCCTCTGGGGTGGCCACTGACCTGGGTGAATGTTCCTCTGCCCCTCCGGTGGGGCTGCTGGCTGTAGATGCCTGGGTCCTGCCAGCTTCCTCAGAGTAGATACCTGTAGATACAGAGTAGATACCTGTAGATACCTGGGTCCTGCCGGCTTCCTCAGAGCTGCTGGGCGCTGCCATCTTGGGTCACGTGGTTCCTCCTGGCTTCAAAATGGTGCCGCGCACCAAAAAAAGGGCACTGCTTTTAAAACATGTTTTCAAGAGGCTTGTGCTCCAAGGAGCTGCCGCGCCCTTACTGCCGGTTTTCTTTGCCTCCTGCCTCCTTCTGGCGCCGCTGTAGCCAGGCTCTCGCTCGTGGCCTCCCCTTTGATTCAGACCATGTGGAAGCAGTGCAGGTACTCCACGGCGCTTGGAGAAGCCGCAGTTCGCCGCTCGACCCCTGAGGGGAACGGCGGAGCGCTCCTGCGCTTGTACAGCCTCCGCGGCAAGGCTTGCCTTAGTAAGGCTTGTGCCTTTAGTTTTCTGGCTTGCCCAGCAGAAGTCCTCACTGAGTGACCCTGGTCTCACTCAGTGGCCTGGGCAGCGTGCCACCCCTGAGGGCTTGTGGCAATCCTCTCAACTCACTAGGGGTTAGTTCAGACTGGAGGAGGCTGTGATTGTTGTTGCAGGGAGGCAAAATCCGTAATTCCAATTATTTTTCCAAGTTTGCTGGAAATCAAGAATGGCAAACCATCCAGTTGAGGGACTGAGTCGATAACTGGGCAGCACCTGGTGACCAGGACGTGTCCCAAAGAGCTTATCTGACTCAGTCCAATCAACGAGAGGACAAGGTCAACCCATCCTGGATACTCCTCCCCTCACTATGAAGAATAGCTTTGCAGAAGCCTTTAAACTTGTTCAACAGTAATCATGCTATTCCCTTATTATTTCCAACACTGGAGTGTACTTCACTGTCTACATTTCAGGGAGAACTGAAAGGCCATGAGGATGTGAACATTTTTTTTTAAATTTTGATGGAAGTAAACGAGACTCAAACTTTGATGCAACAGTAGAACCAGGGCATGCTCTGGCCTGTTGGTTACGTGCTCAGCATGCTAGAGAAATAAATTTTGTAAATGATATGTGATCATCATATATTTTTGTTTTGCTCAGCTTGAATTAATTGATTTACCAGTAAATCCCAATGTGTTTCTGATTTATTCAGCAACTTTCCCCCCCCAAAGCCTTGGGATTCTTTCTTTTCCTGCTTTCCCAGGTTTTGTCTACAAGAAGAATTTGTTTCCTGTTTATTTAGCTTTGGGAACATTTGTGTGCCCTAAATTGCCTAACTGCATCTACATCTAAATCCACTCCAAATAATCCTGACCTAAAGTAAGTGTTTTACTGTACAACACTCAGCTCAGAGTTATTTCCAGTATAATCTGAATTTATGAACAGATTCTATGTTGCCTTCTAATTTTTTCCAAGGATAAAGTTCTGCAATGTTATGGCAGGCAAAATAAATCATATTTCATTTATACAAACAAGTTTGAATATCACTGTTGATGTTTTCTTATCTGATGAGTTTAAGAAAAATAATAAGTTATCACCAGAAAAAAATGGAACTGTATGTTGGATCAAAGTGATACTAAAATGTCTATATGAACACAAAGAACAGCTAAAAATGATATAATCCAATTAAAACTTCTAAAAGTTATGGCACATAAAAGACACATAATTTAAAAAATGCTCTGTTCTCTGACATAATGTCATATTGCAAGTAGACATCATGACACAGTGGTTAGAATGCAGTACTGCAGGCTACTTCTGTTGACTGCCAGCTGCCGGCAGTTTGATTCTCACTGGCTCAAGATGAGAATTACTGACAGCCTTCCATCCTTCTGAGGTTGGTAAAAGGAGGACCCAGATTGTTGGGGGCAATATGCTAACTCTGTAAACCACTTAGAGAGGGTTGTAAAGCTCTGTGAAGCAGTATATAAGTCTAAATGCTATCGCTATGTAAGTTTAGTGGGGCAATATTGCAGGTTTAGTTTACCATTAAAAGGATAATCTCTACAACCATATATGGCAAAGGGGCAAGAAAGGTAATGTTCCCAAGTGACTTTGATTTTAAGAGACAGTACTTGTAGCTTGTCAATCTCAGGGGACAGTTTGAACAATCCATTCTGAATAGGAGGTACACACTTGCTAAAAAACAGAACAGCCAAGATATCCAAGAGTGATACTCCCCTTCTCTGGTACTACTTTTATCATTTACAATTACAACTAACTAATAGAAGCAACTAGCAGTTTGTCAAAACAGTTTGTAAAAACACATCTCTCCTTGAGATCCACAAGTGTGATTGTAGAAAGTAAAAGAAACAATGAAATACAAAATATTAAGAAAAATGAGCTATATTATGGAACAGAAGAGGACATGGTATTACAAATGTGACTTGAGCAAGTATTAGCATGTTAATACTCAGAGACAATATAAAGAAATGCTTGTAAGAATAAGCATTAGTTGTGCTAATCCTGATACAGATTGTACAAGGGGATTAAACAAGTTGGTTCTTGCATCAATTTTGTATTCATGTAAAGAACCAAGTTGCCCAAACTGTTATTTGTCAACTGTAGTTGCTTCTATTAGTTAGTTGTAACTGAAGTTACAAAAGTAGTACCAGAGAATGGAAATATCGCTCTTGGATATTTTGGCTGTTGTGTTTTTTTAATCCGTTATAGTGGAGGGCTTCTGAGATGCAGAATGTAATACAATGTTGTTTTTAAAAAGCAGGCCCTTCTCTTCAACTTTTTCTCCAAATTTGACATGGTGAGAAAGACAACAAAGTGACTGATTCCTCTTATGAGAGCACTCTCTCTATCTCTTATTAGTCCCTTTCCCAGAAGAATTCAGTGCGCCACGTTATCCACAGACAACCAATATTTCCAACACTTTAAAAAGTGGCTCTTTCTGTCTACTCACGTTGTTTATATAAAAGGTTTTAAAGACTAGTCATAGAATCCGTGTTTCATTTAAAAGCCATATGGATTCCATCAAATGCTGCCTGTTTGACCTTGCCAGACAGAATACAAATAATTAGCGTCACACATTTGCATCTGGAGATAGGGAGGCGTATCAGGGAGTTGAGGTTGCCTCTGGATAAGCAAGACACGATAACAAGGGTTTTAATGATAAGCAGTACTTGAGTTACCCTGGGAAAAGAGAATTGAGGAGAAATTAGTGTGAAAAGATGGCAATGCTTGCGAGCATTGCAGGAATCAGTGGAAACTGAAGCAAAGCTAGATAATGTGTGCCCAATGATGAGCATGCTCATATTAACCTGCAAATATTTACAACCCTGAATCTTATTAAAACAGAACTTTTTTTTATTTTATCTCTTTAGGCGTCTTTAAGTATCTCTTTTTCAATTCCGATCTGTGGGCAATCGGAAGATGAAAGTTTGGGCAAATGCATCTTTTCTTATTGTACTATATTAAGTTATATCAAACTCTAATCTCACAGGTCCATCTCATCTAACGCCCTGCTCCCTTAGTGACCAACTAGGTGATCATAGGAAGCCTAACAATAGGATATGAGTGCTGTTCCCTTTGTATTCCACACTGACTTTATATTCAACAGTGACTACTGCTCTGAGGTATCCTTCCCTCTTAACCCAGGGGGGAAGTATATTGCATAGCTCCTTGCAGTCATTGGGAGCCTCCATGAATTTGCTTAGGTATCTTTTAGAGGCATCCAATATGGTCTCCATCTTTGCATGTTGGGTATTAATCTTTACAGCTTAATTATATGCTATCTCAAGAAGAGCTTCCTTTTATCAGTCCTGAATTGCTCGCTACTGCTTCATTTAGTAATAATGGGCTTTAGTATTAGAAGATGCTTTAGTTTAATTATACTTTTTTTTGTATTGGAACTCTTATATTGTGGGTGAGTTGGGTGACCATTTAAATTTGTTTAATAAATAAATAAATAAATAAATAAATAAAAGTATTACATTGGTTTGTGTAAATATATGGGTACAAGTCAAAACGTTGGTTTTGATCTAGGAAGCCTGTATGGCATTGTTCTGGGATTTCTGCAGGATCCATGTGTATCAAGATAACCTGCTTAATATTCTCCATTACCATAAGGCAGTGCTTCTCAATTATTTTCTGTCATGCCCCCCCTAGGAAGAAGAAAACATTTCGCGCGCCCCCCCCGCGCGACTGTAAATAGTATAATTTGTCTATAAAATTGTTATAAGTACACCTCTGCATAACATAGCACACCGGTCTTTCCTCGTCTCCCACCGTAGTCACATGCTTTCTTTCCTCTTTCCCTCTTACTTGTCTATCCTTCCTTCCACCCTCCCTCCTTCCCTTCCTTCCTGCCTCCCTTCCAGTTCCCTCCTTCCTCTTTCCCCCTGCCTGCCTGCCTTCTTTCCTCTTTCCCTATCCTCCTATCCTTCCTTTCTCCCTCCCTCCTTCCCTGCCTCCCTTCCAGTTCCATTCTTCCCTCCTTCCTTCTGCCTCCTTCCTGCCTGCTTGCCTTCTTTCCTCTTTCCCTCTTGCTTGTCTATCCTTCCTTCCACCCTCCTTCCCTCCTTCCCTTCCTTCCTGCCTCCCTTCCAGTTCCCTCCTTCCTCTTTCCCCCTGCCTGCCTGCCTTCTTTCCTCTTTCCCTATCCTCCTATCCTTCCTTTCTCCCTCCCTCCTTCCCTGCCTCCCTTCCAGTTCCATTCTTCCCTCCTTCCTTCTGCCTCCTTCCTGCCTGCTTGCCTTCTTTCCTCTTTCCCTCTTGCTTGTCTATCCTTCCTTCCACCCTCCTTTCCTCCTTCCCTTCCTTCCTGCCTCCCTTCCAGTTCCCTCCTTCCTCTTTCATAAGGGAAGGTGGACTGAGATTCATAGGAACTGTTTCTCTTCGGCTACACCTGTATTATGGCACAGCCTCCTCGTGGACCTTAGTCTTGCCCCAATATTATTGGCATTGTGAATTTTGTTACCCAGATGTCTTTATTGGGTTACTATGTCAACTTTTATTGTTTTAGTTCTACTCTGAATATTTTAGTCTGTTATAAGTACTCTGTGAACAGCTGAGATTCTGATTGATCAGCACAAAATGGACAAATACATAAATACATGCACATGTTAGCGTACATTTAAAAAATGTTGAAAGGTGAAAAAATAGATTGGTCTTGTATGTAGCACAGACAGATTCATTCTTCCTATTTATTCCTAATCTTTGTTTTTGTTTTTTCAAATGTCAGGTCCAGAATAAATGATTTTGTTCACATTCAAGTTATCCACATCCAGCCCATCAGAATGGTGTATCATTAGCTGCCAGTAAAAATCTCTGAAGTGATCTGTAAGTCTCCCATAGACTGGGTTTGCCTTTTCTCCTTGTTCAACACTTTATGGTTAAACATTGGTGTTGGCAAGCTGCAATTCCAAGGACAGATATAGAACCCAAAACCCCAAATTCCCTACAGCCAAAAATCATCAGATCATTTTTTCTGTTTTTGGAATAGAAAACTGTGGTGTAGTGTAGAAAAACCCAACATTACTTCTTCCCAAAACTAAACAAAATTTGAGTGAGCCAAGTTAAATGGACCAGTCCCCTGACAAACTAATTGTAAAGTAACATCCTAAGTCTCCTACTCAAAAAGCTTTACATTTTCTTTCTTCTAGGGAACGTATAGCTTATGGAAATAGATAATCCTTCATTTTTCACTCAAGCACTAGATATGAATATAGAGTGGTTAATACAATAGAGTGGTCAATACCTGGAGCACTCTACCTGATTCCGTTGTTAGTTCCTCAAACCCCCATATCTTTAACCTTAAACTGTCCACCGTGGGCCTCACACGTTTCCTAAGAGGTCCCTAAGGGGGCGTGCATAATCCCAACGTGCCTACCTGTCCTACTGTCCCCATTGATATGTACTCATTTTACGTGTTCATGGCCATGTTATACTTATTTATATCCAACTATTTGTACCAATCTTATGCTAAAATGCCCATGTCTATACTAATACTTGTTACCTTGTACATGTTGACAAATAAATAAATAAATAACCATCTAAGAAGCAGTTAATAATACTGATTTCATTGGTCAGGGCTGGTGAGCTCCGGGTTTCTTCAATTAACTCTTCAATTAAGCAATACCATCTATTGGTACCCCAGGAATGTGGCTTCTCTATCACAGCATCTACCATCTTGAATGAGGTCCTCTCAAGATCCATTTTGGCCCCAACCCTTAAGCTTCAAAGGCTCCTGAAGATTTGGCTTTTCTCTCAGGTCTTTGGTGAGGATGACGGAGGTCTCCTTTTTTCCTAGTTTGTTTTCTTTTGTTTCCATCTAGTTTTTATTCTGTCATCTCTACTTTTGGGGAAGTTTGTTATTTGTCTTGTTTTTGTCTTTTAATCATATATAAGTTGCCCAGAGTTTCTGGGAGTCAGCCTATAAGTTAATAATACTAGTAATAAAACATTGGAATGCCTTACATCCTGTGAAGATATCTGTAACACCATCAAACATATGCCTATTCCAGGTCCTTGGGAAGGACTTGATGGGTGGATAAAAATGCCAAATGTCAGTCTCAACATCTGATTGACTATACAAGCAACAGCAATGAAAATAATGTCAAAATAGCATCTGTGACCAAATGATTGAGATCACACCCTTTTTAATGTGTGGGGCACATGCTGCCTGCATGTAAAAAGATGTGAGGCTTCAAATGCCTAGTAACAGCTGCCATTTTGTTGGGGTTGATCCCTTGTAGATGCCCTTTTAAAATGAATAAGGAAAGAAAAATGTAAACGTTGATAGTTCTGACTGCCAATATCATGTTTCCTTCTATTGCTATTCCTTTAGAATCAATAGCAGAACCTAGATTTTCCTCTAGCAGGAAAAAAATCACTTTCTTTTTGTTCCTAGCACAGATTGCAAAATAGGAAATTACTAGCCCATCATGGGAACTGAAGGGGACCAGTAATCAAACTATTTGTTATTAAAGCACAGGAATGTGACTGGGGGAGATGAGAGGTCACTTCATTCTGTGGCCAGCCTGATTTGAGTGAGAAACAGGCACTTCTTGCTCCCTAAAATCCTCTCTGGGGAAAATACAGCTGTCTCAAAAAAGTCTCAAATGAGGCTATTTCAAGAATAGATAGTAGCATTCCTCACATTACAACCAAGGCCCACTCCTGCCTACTGAAATGGCAATGAACAGGTGACTCTGTTTCTCCTGCTTACACTAGAGAAGAACCATTTGAAAGCAATCTACTGTAGATGTTATTTTATATGTAATGAACATTGCAGTGTACCAGCATGCATGTTGAATTTAAACACAGTTTTACTCTAAGATATCCCTGAGATGGAATAATTAGTGGATAATTAGTTCAACATTGAGACCCATATTTGATTTATATCCTAAATATATAACATATTGTTTTATCAATCTGTATTGTCCTGTAAACATATAACGTATAATATACCACTCTTTAATATTTATCACCTTCCAAATATTAGAGATGTAATGTAGAGTAATAATTTACTGTATTTGATAGTATTCAGAAATATATTTTAAAAATTAAGCCAGTCTAATATTTGATGGGCTAAGAAATAGTTGAGAATTGTGCTTTTAAAAAAACCTGTATCTAATTTTCATTAATTCATCTCAAATGTAATTTCTCAAACATGCCCATGGGTATATTTCCTTTATTCATTTTTTTCTTAAAAATGCATAAGCTTCACAGTTCATTGGGAGAAAAGGATCAACTTTAATCCATTCTTGGCTTATAATTATAGTGAATTATCAATATCAGTCAAATACAAATATAAGTATATATGCTCTTTCACACAAGGTTTTACAATCTTGTACCTATTTTGAAATCTCATATCGTCTTTTCTATTGCCATTGTCAATCTGCAACACAACTGATAAAGTCCCCAGGAAGATTGCAAAATGAGACCAATGAAGAGAACCAATTCGTATCTTGGTATTTTAAATGTATGGTATGTGTGACCAACCTTGTTTGCAGAAGAAGCAGTAGTGGAAGAAAACAAAGAAGAAAAACATTCTTCAAGTCTAATGTAAATAAAAGGTAACTTATTCTGACTCAACATAGCCAAAAGGTGGGTAGATGTTAGACATTTGTAGTTTATTTTTTTCACTGTATTATGTTTTTAAGAAACTTATTATATATGGTGAGTCACAATGTAATTGTACATTACAAGTATATGCATAGCAAAAGCTATTCCTGAAATTTCCAATCAAGATTAAGATTGCAACTGAAATGTCAAGATGCCTCTGTAAATCGAACTCCAAATATTCATGTTTAATCAAATCTCCTTGTGCACCAGCTACCTGATTCAAATTAAATGAACATCTGTTTTACCTCTGACCTGTGATAGATTTGAAACTATTAGGAAGGGGGGAAATACATTTTCTTAATTTAGATGGTCTTCATTATAATTATCCTCCAAAGTCTCTTACTAACTCTGAAGTCAGTTAAAAGGCATTGTTCCCCTGGACTGGCTATCCAACTTTCCTACTCAGAGGAACTTCTCATGATAATTGACAAGTCTGGTTAGGAATCCTTTGGATTCTAGTCTCTGGGACCCAAGAAAATGAAAGACTTATGCCAGCGATCACCACCCAAATCGCTACACAACTCAACTTGCTGTTTTTCTCAATGTGGCTAAGGGAATTCATAAGAGTTATGAGAGTAGAGTTAACCCTTTCCAGCCAGGACAATAGCCAATCCTTGAAGAATATATTTGCTAAATAGAATATTGTGTCAAGTTATCTTCTAAGATGTGTGTCCGGTCATTGATAAAATAATACTTTGCACATATTCCCACTTAACTTGTTGTAGAAGACACCTCACTGACTATTTCTTGTCAGCATCGGTATCTTATTATTAGCCAACATAAATAATGGCTTCAAAGCTCAATCTTTTTTATGGACATAGACCAACATATAACTCAAATATTCTTATTGTTCAGGTTTGCTGGAGATAGCTTTAATTCCCACTCCCCACTCTCTTGAAAAAGAGTAATTATTTGCAGTTAAGAGCTATGCAAAAATAGTTTCATCCAGTTTCTGCTGTCTAAATGATGACTGATCAGCTGAACCATACGCAAAAGTAGGCACAGGATCTGTAGAGTCACAGGAGGGTTCACAAATCACTTAGGCCATGATAGTATATAATTAGCAAATTCCTAAGCATATTTGTAATTAAGGAAACAGCATTCTGTGCCAAGATCAAAAACAAGGGCTGTTTTAGAAACACCTGATGCATATACATCAATGCTAAGATAATAGCAATTGGTACAAAGCAAAACAAAGGATTTTTAAAGAAAAAATCTAAAGAAAACGGGGAACATACATGCTAGGATTGATAAAAAAAAAATAAAGGCATGCAAATGGAATAAAGCTACAGTATGTATATTCCCATGCTCTTTTTTTTGCTTCAATGAGCATTTCACCTGCTTGGACCAAGTACAAACATCTTAGTAAATAACAAATTGGTTGAGTGCCCTTTATAAAGATTGGTATTCTCCCTTATACGCTTGAGGAAGAAAGATAATATCTTATGTCTGTTGTGGTTTACAATGAATGCATAATTTGTAGAGAAACAAAACTCTTTTTAAATAATAGCAAGAAGAGATGATAGTGCAATAAATAATATTATAAACAGAAAGAGAGAGAGATGAATTTTATATTGAACAATAAACAGGCGTTCCTAGCATGTTGAATATCACATAAAGGAAATGAAAAGCATTTCACTTCTTTTCTATGTGTTTTCTTTGCTTTTCAAAGATGGGCTTGGCTAACACACGTTTCCAGGAATTCCCACAATGCTTTGCCAGGCTGAGATTCTGCCAAGCAAACCCAGCACAGCTGTTATAAATTAAGAGAAAATAAAATACAATATATTTCTCCTTTTTAAAAATGGATCTGAGTCATTAATGAGATCATAGATGCCCATGTGTAGAAAGGAAGCATGGCAGGAGTTTTAGTATTTGGCACTTTTCAAGGTTTTAAACCAACATTTGGCTTCACTACATTTCACACTTTTTGGCAATCAATTATTTCTCCTGGAACATAGAGAGGTAAACTGTAAATATCCATCATCTCATGCAAAACTCTCCTTTGCAGTAAATTTAGCCACTATCCTTTGTGTTGACGTGGTCTCTGTAAATCCATTTCTTTCCCACTCCATAAAATGAATAAATCAAAGGGTTTTTCCTCCCTCTTTTCCTGGAAACATCTGCTATTGCAACATCTGTCCTCTGAGGTCTTCAGAATACCATGACATTATGTTTACTCATAGGCCAGATTACTATCACAAAGACGTTTTCCCAACCCCTAACTGAAGTCAAAAAGAATATACACATATGGATTGGCTTTGAAAATGCATAAACAATTGATAATAAATCACAGCAGTCTGAAATTTGAAACCAAGCTAAGACTGAGGATCTCCAGGGACTGGTAGTCTTAATGCATGCATGTACTGATATTCAATATCTGATAGATTTCTTTTTCTCTCTCTTTAGCTTCAATCCAGAGTGATTATTTACTTATCTTTACCCTCTTGGGGAATCAGAAAAGAGGAAAATGTGCCATTTTGGTTTAGCAGAATCTCTGCCTCAGTTTACATTATGCACTTGGTATGAGGCGGCAGGTGAGAGCATTGGGAAAAGCAAAATCCCAATAAAATGTTATCTATTTTTTATTTATTTATTTATTTCTTGGATTTCTAAACCGCCCCCTCTCCCAAAAAGGGACTCGGGGCGGTGTACAGTCAAATAAAATGCAGATAAAATACAATAATATAAAACAATTAAATACTAAACATTTGGATGGAGGAGATAAGACTGTACAAGAAATAAATATACTATAGAAACCCTAAAAAACATCCCCAATTAAAATTCCCAAACCCAATTGAAATATCCCCGGGAGACAAAACTAAGAGAGTGCCAGGCCAGCTGATTGAAACAGGTGAGTCTTTAATTTTTGACGGAAGGAGCGGAGGTCGGTGGTAGTTCGGATGTCGGGGGGGAGGTCATTCCAGAGGGTTGGGCCCATCACAGAGAAGGACCTACTCCTAGGTGTCGCCCGCTGGCATTGCCTAGCGGACGGCACCAGGAGGAGTCCCTCCCTGTGTGAGCGGATTGGTCGTAGGGACGTGTGTGGTAGGATGCGATCCTGCAGATAACTAGGTCCTATGCCATGGAGCGCTTTAAAGATGGTAATCAATACCTTGAAACGCACCCGAAAGGCCACAGGTAGCCAGTGCAGCTCGCGCAGGAGGGGTGTTACGTGGGAGTATCGTGTACTCCCCATGATAACCCGTGCGGCTGCGTTCTGAACTAGCTGCAGTCTCCGGATGCGTCCCAAGGGAAGCCCCATGTAGAGGGCATTGCAGTAGTCCAGGCGAGACGTCACCAGCGCATGAGTGACCGTGCGCAGGGCACTCCGGTCCAGTAGGGGGCGCAATTGGCGCACCAGGCGAACCTGGTGGAACGCCCCCCTTGCCACGGCTGCCACATGGTCCTCCATTGACATCAGGGCATCAAGGAGGACGCCCAAATTGCGCGCCCGCTCCACAGGGGACAGTTGTTCGCCCCCTATGGCCAGCGATGGTGTCAGCTGGCTGAACCGAGGTGCCGGCATCCACAGCCACTCGGTCTTGGAGGGGTTGAGTTTGAGTCTGTTGTCCCCCATCCAGACCCCGACGGCTTCCAAACACCGGGACATCACTTCGACAGCCTCGTTGGGGTGGTTTGGGGTTGAAATGTACAGCTGAGTGTCATCAGCGTACAGGTGGTACTCAACCCCAAAACCACGGATGATCTCACCTAGCGGCTTCACATATGCGTTGAACAGGAGAGGCGAGAGGACCGACCCCTGTGGCACCCCACAAGTGAGTGGCCTCAGGGACGACCTCTGCCCCCCTGTCAACACACATTGCTTCCGGTCGGAGAGGTAGGAGCCGAACCACCGCAAAACGGTGCCTCCGACTCCCATCCCCTCCAACCGGCGCAATAGGATACCATGGTCGATGGTATCAAAAGCCGCTGAGAGGTCTAATAGGACCAGGATAGAGGAACAACCCCTATCTCTGGCCCTCCAGAGATCATCGACCAACGCGACCAAGGCTGTCTCTGTGCTGTGTGTCGGAAGCCGGACTGGCGTGGGTCTAGATAGTCGGATTCGTCCAGGTGTCGTGGGAACTGCTGCGCCACCACATTCTCAACAACCTTCGCCAAAAAGGGGAGGTTGGAGACTGGACGGTAATTAGCTAGCTCCATTGGGTCGAGCGAAGGTCTCTTAATAATAATAATAATAATAATAATAATAATAATAATAATAATAATAATAATAATAATAATAATTTGAATTTATTAGCCGCTCCCTTTCCAGACAGGACTCGGGGCGGCGTACAATGGAGCATATAGAACATAAAACATGAGTACAAACACATAAACATACATATATACAAAGACACACATGCACGGAGGAGGTAACAAATTACAACATTTAGACAGTTAAAAATCACCATTAAAATACCCCAATTGTAAGAAACCCAATGTACAATTAAAATTTAAAATTTAAAAGACAGTCAGGAGGAGTAAGAAAAATTACGGTTGAGCCAGGCCAGATAATTGAAAGAGGTGGGTCTTCAGCTGTACACGGAAGGAGCGGAGATCGGAAGTAATCCTGATGTCATGGGGGAGGTCATTCCACAGGGCTGGGCCCATCACAGAGAAGGCTCTGCTCCTGGGTGTCGCCCCCCGACACTGTTTGGCGGACGGCACCCGGAGAAGTCCCTCTCTGTGTGAGCGAATTGGTCGTAGGGATGTGTGGGGCAGGATGCGATCCTGCATGTAACTAGGTCCTGTGCCATGAAGCGCTTTAAAGATCATAATCAAAACCTTGAAACGCACTCGGTAGACCACAGGAAGCCAGTGCAGCTCGCGCAGGAGAGGTGTTACAGGGGAGTATCTAGTCCTCCCCATAATCACCCGCGCGGCCGCATTCTGGACCAACTGTAGTCTCCGAGTGCATCTCAAGGGAAGCCCCATGTAGAGAGCATTGCAGTAATCCAGGCGAGACGTCACTAGCATCATTTCGACGGCCTCATTGGGGTGGTTCGGGGTGGAAATGTATAGCTGAGTATCATCAGCATACAGATGATATCCCACCCCAAATCCACGGATGATCTCGCCCAGCGGTTTCATGTATGTGTTGAACAGGAGAGGCGAGAGCACCGATCCCTGTGGCACTCCACATGTGAGTGACCTCCGGGTCGATCTCTGCTCCCCTGCCAACACACGTTGCGTCCGGTCAGAGAGGTAGGAGCCAAACCACCGTAAAACGGTGCCCCTGACTCCCAGCCCCTCTAGCCGGTGCAACAGGATACCATGGTCGATGGTATCGAACACCGCCGAGAGATCTAATAGGACCAGGATAGAGGAACAACCCCTATCTCTGGCCCTCCAGAGATCATCAACCAATGCGACCAAGGCCGTCTCCGTGCTGTGCCCGGGTCGGAAGCCGGACTGGCGCGGGTCTAGATAATCATTTTCCTCCAGGTGACGTGGGAACTGCTGTGCCACCACACTCTCTACAACCTTCGCTAAAAAAGGAAGGTTGGAGACTGGACGATAATTGACTAGGTCCGTTGGGTCCAGGGAAGGCTTCTTGAGCAGGGGCCTCACCACCGCCTCTTTCAAGGCGGCCGGTAGAAACCCCTCACCCAACGAGGCGTTCACTAGGCCCAGGAGCCAGTCGCACGTAACCTCCCAGGATGCCAGTACAAGCCAGGAGGGACACGGGTCCAATAAACATGTGGTGGGTCGCAGACGTCCACGCAACCTGTCCAAATCCTCGATGGCAACCGAGTCAAACTCCTCCCAAAGCGGTCCCTCAAGACTCGCCACGGGCGTCTCTACTGGGCCACTGAAAGGGGCCCATCCCATCCGGATTTGAGCGACTTTGTCCTGTAGATATTTCCCAAACTCCTCTGCTCTGCCCTGTAAAGGGGCTTCCCGCGGTCTCTCAAACAAGAGGGAGCGAGTCACCCGAAACAGGGCGGCAGGGCGGTTATCTGCGGACGCAATAAGAGCGGCGCAATGTTGACGTTTGGCCGCTCTTAATGCCACAAGGTACGTCCTCAAATAGGCTCGTGCCTGTGCTCGGTCAAATTCGGAACGGGAGGATCTCCAACGACTCTCTAGGCGTCTCTTGTGGCGTTTCATCACCCTTAGCTCCTCGGTAAACCAAGGGGCCAGGGTGGTTCGTCGCCGCAGGAGAGGCCGCAAAGGCGCCACCCGGTCTAGGGCCCCGGTAGTCGCACTATTCCATGCGTCTACCAGGTCCTCCACTCGGGGGCGGGTCAGGTCCACAGGAGGTGGCCCAAGCTCCGTCTGGAACCTATCTGGTTCCATCAGGCGCTTGGGGCGGAACCATCTAATACCTTCCGGTTCCGCCTCCTCGCGGCGGGGGGTAGCACCAGGGAAGTCAAGCCAGAGAAGTGAGTGATCTGACCATGACAGGGGAATAATGGCTGGATCCCCTATTCCCAGATCACTCATCCACTGGCCAGAGACAAAGACAAGGTCCAGCGTGTGGCCTCCCTCGTGAGTAGGGCCCTGAATTAACTGGGTCAGGTCCATGGCTGTCATGGAAGCCATGAACTCCCGAACCCCCTCAGACGCTTCTCCCATCGACGGCAGGTTAAAATCCCCCATCACTAAAAGTTTGGGGGTCTCAACCGCCACCGATGAGATCAGCTCAAGGATTTCAGGCAGGGCCGCTGATGTATAGCGAGGAGCCAGGTATACTATCAGCAGGCCCAACTGCCTCCCTGGGCCCCATCTCACGACAAGGGACTCACACCCGGATGTCTGTGGCACGGTGAACTCTCTCGGCTCTAAGTCTTCCCGGATAATCACTGCTACCCCGCCGCCCCTTCCCTGGGCCCGAGGCTGGTGAAATGCTCGATAACCTGGCGGGCACATTTCCACGAGGGGTAAACCTCCCTCGTGGCCCAACCAGGTCTCGGTTATTCCTGCGAGGTCCGGCTCCCCCTCCAAAATTAGATCGTGAATGAGGGGGGCCTTATTAACAACGGACCTCGCGTTGCATAACAGCAGTCTCAGGCCTTGGGTCTGTAGATCCTGACCACCTAGTATGCAGGGGTTGGTACAAACGACCGGGAATGACCAAAAACCCCGGTCTCCCAACCGACTACGCGCTCTTAATCTGTCCTCGCACCTGCCCCTCCCCACGACCGTTGGTATCAAAGAGCCCTGCACAGGAATGCTATCTTCCCTGTCCTCCCCCACTCCGCTCCCTCCTCCTTCGACCACACCAAGGTGCCTGGCTCTCCCATCCCTCCTGTCTTGTTCCCCCCCCCATCCCTGTAACCCCTTACAATTTTTAACAAACAATTAATTAAAAAACCCCTCAACGAGCGTTTCCTCCACCTCTCTGGGTTAATGAACCCGTCC
Organism: Natrix helvetica; assembly: GCF_964273705.1. Taxonomy (NCBI): domain Eukaryota; kingdom Metazoa; phylum Chordata; class Lepidosauria; order Squamata; family Natricidae; genus Natrix; species Natrix helvetica. The sequence continues at coordinate 284,698,339 of NC_138548.1, forward strand.
TCAAGGTGGGCCCTCGAAAGGGCTGGAGGGCCCTTGAGCAAGGGTCTCACCACCGCTTCTTTCAAGGCGGTTGGTAAGTATCCCTCACCCAATGAGGCATTCACCAGGCCCAGAAACCAGCCTCGTGTCACCTCCCAGGCTGCCAGTACCAGCCAGGAGGGACACGGGTCCATTGAACATGTGGTGGGCCGCAGCCGTCCACGCAACCTGTCCAAATCCTCGGGGGCAACAGAGTCAAACTCCTCCCAGAATGGTCTCTCAAGACTCGCTGTTGACGGCTCGTCTGGTCCACTGACGGAGGTCCATCCGCTCCGGATCTGATCAATTTTGTCCTGAAGATATTCCCCAAACTCCTCTGCTCTTCCCTGTAAGGGTGTCTCCCGCGTCCCCTGCGATAAAAGGGAGCGGGTCACCCGAAACAGGGCGGCAGGGCGGTTATCCGCGGACGCAATAAGGGCGGCACAATGCCTACGCTTGGCCGCTCTTATTGCCACAAGGTAAGTCCGCAAATAGGCTCTTACCTGTGTTCGGTCAGATTCGGAGCGTGAGGACCTCCACCTGCTCTCTAGACGTCTCCTGTGGCGCTTCATCACCCTTAGCTCCTCAGTAAACCAAGGAGCCCGGGTGGGTCGATGCCGCAGGAGAGGTTGCAAAGGCGCAACCCGGTCCAAGGCCCCCAGTCGTCGCCCTACTCCAGGCAGTCACTAGGTCCTCGGAGCGGGAGCGGGACAGGGCTACAGGTATTGGCCCAAGCTCCGTCTGGAATCTGTCCGATTCCATCAGGTGCCTGGGGCGGTACCAGCTTGTAGAATCTGGTTCCGCCTCCTCGCGGTGGGGGATAGCGCCAGGGAAGTCCAGCCGGGGGGATGAGTGATCTGACCATGACAGGGGCGTGATGACTAAGTCCCCTATTCCCAGATCACTCGTCCACTGTTCAGATACAAAAATGAGGTCCAGCCCCTTCGTGAGTGGGGCTCTGAACTAATTGGGTCAGGTCCATGGCCGTCATGGAGGCAATGAACTTCCGAGCCACCTCGGAAGCCGCTCCCGTCGACGGCAAGTTGAAGTCCCCCATGACCAAAAGTCTGGGAGTCTCAACTGCCGTCGCTGAGATTAGCTCGAGGAGCTCGGGCAGGGCTGCTGATGCATAGCGAGGAGCCAAGTATACAATCAGCAAGCCCCACTGCCTCCCTGGGCCCCAGTTCACACCAAGGGACTCACACCCGGGTATCTGAGGGACAGTGAACTCCCTCGGCTCTAAACATTCCCGAATAACCACCGCCACCCCACCACCCTTACCCAGGGCCCGGGGCTGATGGAATGCCCGGAAACCTGGTGGGCACATTTCCACGAGGGGTAAACCACCCTCGTGGCCCAACCAGGTCTCCGTTATCCCTGCAAGTTCTAGCTCCCCCTCTGAGATCAACTCATTAATGAGGGGGGCCTTGTTGGTAACAGACCTTGCATTGCAGAGCATCAGCCGCAGGCCCTGGCTCTGTAGTTCCTGTCCACCTAGACTGCAGGGGTTGGTACAAACGACCGGGCGTAACCAGCAGCCAGGGTCTCCCAACCGACCTTGGGATCTTATCCTGTCCTCGCATCCCCTCCTCCCCACGACCGTTGTAATAGGACAACCCTCTGCTCGAGTGACCTTTGTTTTCCCCCCCTCCACCGCATCCCCGTCCTTCCTGGACTCACCTGTTTGTCTGGCACTGGCTCTCCTCCCAGTCTGATTGGCCCTCCCCCCCACCCTGGAACCCCCTAAAAAAGATAAAAAACATTTTACTAAAAATCCCCTTAACTTCCGGTTCCTGCACCTCTCGGGGTCCACGAACCCGTCCTCGAGGCGGGCCCTTGAAAGAGCCAAGGGCCAAACCTGCGAGAGAGGGGCCTCCCGCAGGCGGAGCAAGTCTAACCTCGAATAAGTTATTGTCAAAATTCCAGTGGGGGTTAAGGTGCTGTAGATGGTAAAAATAAGTCAGTATGGGGGGGGGGGGTAAAAGGCATTAGTCCCATAAGTCAGTGGGGGGGGGTAAGAGGCATTGTCCTGGATCATTCTTCAGTAAAGAGTAGGGGGGGAGAGCAGATGTCCAGATGATAGGGTTAGACGGATATGGTGAAGATGGTAAAAAATGGTAGAGAAAATGGGTGATAGCCCTAGCTGGTAAATAGTAAAATAGTAAAATAGGTGATAACCCTCGATGGTCTTAGGTGGTCCTAGGTGGGCATAAGCTCAGGAACAAAGATTCAGGGTCCTTGGTGGGTGGGTGGGGGCAGTCTTGGCCCAGGTATCCAGGAAACCATGATCCCAGGCAACCTTCCAGCCTCTCCATGGTCATAGACCAAGTCCATGGCCCTAGGCCAGATCTTCCAGAGGCCTCAGATGATCCGGGCCCCCCCAGCCACCATAGCCACCATCATCATATCCCACTCTGTCCTGGCTCCCACCTGAAGGGTCCAATAATCCAGGCTATCACCCAGCGCTCACCCAGCGTTCCGATATTCCTGGCGTTGGTCTTCCGGCGTCTTCTAACAATGCCGGCCTACAGGAGTCACCGGGAGCCGCCAGAGGATGATGAGAAGCCTCAGCGAAAAAGCCTCGGCAAGGCCCTTGGCAGAGGCATCTTTGCATGCAGCCGCTGCTATCTCCATTCCGCCTGGCCTCCGGTCTTCTTTCGGCCTTTCCTAGTCGGCTGCCTCGCCTCTTTACCGGCCGCTCTGTCGCTCCACTTGTCTTCCTCTGCCAGCGCACACGCACCAGACGCCAAAACGCCGAACGCTGTTGTGCCGCCGCCATTCCTCGCCTGCTCGCACTCCCCGGCCTCTTCCAGTCTTTTCGACGATCTTCTATGACCTCCCCTCGATCACCACGACCACCCTGGCGGACCAAAATAGGTCCAAAACCAGCCAGGGTGGTCTATCAGTCCGACTCTCGGCCCTCCGATGGAACAAGGGCCGGAAACAGCACCCATTGCCCCGTTGGAGCTCCGTAGCGTCTCCCGGAGCTCAAGAGGCGACCGCCATTGCCGGAAGCTCCTCCTCCTCCTCCAGTGATCTGGCTTTCACTCTTGAATTGATTTTCAATTGTGGGAATAATTTTTAGAGCCTGATCAGAGTATGGAAATACAGGGTAATCCAGTGGTGGGTTTCTACCAGTTCGCACCGGTTCGGTCGAACTGGTAGTGGTTTGGCAGATGGAACCGGCAGTGACCCAGGTCTGCCACACCCCCAAACCAGTTCCCCGGTCAGCGCCATTGGTGCCGCCATCTTGTTTTTCAATTTTAATTGCACTACGCATGCCTGCACAGAAATTTTGGGCTCAATTATGGTCATAAATTGAGGATTATCTGTATTGTAACTTGCTGTATTTTTATTTATTAAATTTATATGCCATCCATTTTGCTATCCAGTGTGACTCTGGATGGCTTACAATGCAATAAAAATAGAAATACAAAAGCAATTATAATATAAAGGCAATTAAAACGATAAGACTTAAATAGATTATAACGAAGACTACTTCAAGAAGTTTTCAAGAACATCTAGCTGACCACAACGCAGTTCAAAAATCCAGGTAGGCATTTATGCAGATAACATGTTATACTAATCCTGTAATAGCCACACAAATCATTAATCCTTAGTTGTGCAATTTATACCATTTATACATATATGTGATAATTTCCCTCACATTATCCTGAAAACGAAAAGAAACATTTTTCTGCAAATCATCCAAAGTGCAGCAGATTTGAATGAGATCAGCCGCATTTAGTACAGGTAGTCCTCGGATTAAGACCACAATTGAGCCCAAAAATGATGTTACTAAGTGAAACATTTGTTAAGTGAGTTTGCCCCATTTTACGACTTTTCTTGCCACAATTGTTAAGTGAATCTTTGCATTTGTTATGTTACCAACATGGCTGTTGAGTGAATCTGACGTCCCCATTGCCTTTGCTTGTCAGAAGGTCAAAAAAGCTGATCACATGACCCAAGCTGTCATAAATATGAGTCTGATTCTCCAATAAAAGACTGAGAATCATTAATTCATAAATATCTCAAATATGAATAGAAAGATCAGCATAGCAGAAGATTGACCTGGCACCAGGTTGATTCTAGATCTAGGCCCAGTATTCTCAAGTCTTCCAGATATGTTGAAGGACAACACACCTAATTCTATTGGCAGCTGTCACCTATGCTGTCTGAAACTTATGGACGTTGTAGCTAGAGCCATCTGAAGGGGCAGCAGTCTGAAGAAAATTCATTCTATAATGCTAATTTCAAAGAGCAAAGCACAGACAGTGATTTATATCTTTAGATATAACATTTAAAGTAGCAGCAGCAATTAAAAATTAAGACTAGCATTTAGGAAAAGAAAGTTTTGTTTCTGAGTATACTGTAAATATGGCCATCAATTGTGATGGCTGAGTTGAATGTTCTTTCTGACAGCTATCTGCTGGAATTCACATGAGCAATTCGAGAGCAAGAAACTCTAGGTCAAGCCACAATTAACTTCCTAAGTTTTATTCCAGATACTTTTGTTTATAGAGCAGGGACCATTCTCTTTACTGGCACATGGTCCTTATCACAGAGCATACAGTTTGAATAGTCTTTCTGGTATACAACATTTGGTTAAAATTTATTTATTTATTTATTTAATTAAATTTTTAAACCGTGCCCTTTCCTAAACAGGACTCGGGGCGGTGTACAGTCATATTAAAACAGTATAATACAAAATATAGATATACATTCAATATACAAATATACAAATAGGTACGCGGAGGAGGTAGTATGTAGACTGTACAATATGTAAAATAAAATACAAATAAACATTAAAATACCCTTAAAAAAGGCAGCATTTCTAGGATTCCCAAGAAACTAAGATGATCCCAGCACTTAGACCAAAGGTCACAGAATCCTATAAGGAGCTATTTAAGCCACTTGGTCAGTTCAGCAATACAAATTTAATCATCCATGACAGCTGAACACATCCGGAAAATACAAGCTGGGTTCTGAGGGCATGGCTTGGTGGGCGTGGCAGGGGAAGGATACGGCAAAATCCCCATTCCCACCCCGCTCCTGGGGGAAGGATATTAAAAAATCTCCATTCCCACCCCACTCTGGGGCCAGCCAGAGGAGGAATTTGCCGGTTCTCTAAACTACTCAAAATTTCTGCAACCGGTTCTCCAGAACCTGCCAGAACCTGCTGAATTTCACCCCTGGTTTGAAGATTAGAAAGGGTAGTTTATGAAAAGAAGGAAATAATGAAGTAGCCTTAGAGAGAGAGGGCAAAGTAAAAATGTATAGCTGCTGTCAAGAGGCAATTTCTTTATAGTCTTTCTTTTTCTATTTTCTTTTTTCACTCTTTACTGTTCTTTATTATTTTTTCTCTTATGACTTTAAGAAATTTATTTAATAACAATTAAACACATGCACATTTTAACATACTGTACACATCTGTTGAACAGGAATGAGGCTATGGAGCCAACCCTGGAATATTATAACCATCACATGTGAAGGTTCCTGTGGATTGGTATCAGATCAAGTTGATCCCCTGATGCCTTCCCTCATCCTTTGAAGGAGAAAGTTATCAGCAAGACAAATGAGGAATTTCTTGCTGAAATGTTCTTGGTTGAGTTTATCTCCCAATAGATATCAGGATAATTAAAGTCTCCGGCCACTATTACTTCATGGCCCTTTGAAAGGTCTGCATTTTGTTTTTGGAAAACATTATCTTCTTGGTTAAATAGTTGGCAGGACATACTTCTATATACTTAACCCAGTACATTCTTTCTACTTGTTTAACCCATATGTTCTCCGCAGTGCTAAGTTCATTCCCTCAAATTTTGTGCAGAAATAAATATATATGCAAGCTCCTCATCTCACTATGTACTGTCTAGATAGGTCTGGGAGGTAATGCCGAGGAGCAACCAATAATTTGGTGTCTGCTGATGCCAGTGATCTGAGAAATGGTCTGGAATTTAAATTTGGGCTGTTGTGTAGATCATTTTCCAGGATCCCCACAATAGCTTTCCCAGAAATGTTACCTGTTCCACAAGCAGGCCAATTAGATTGAGCTGAGCTGAGTAAATTCCTTGCATGGATTAGATAAAAGTGCTAACAGGTTAAATTTAGATTTCTGAGGCACTGGAAATAAATTTGGAAATAAGCCTAGTTATAAAGGATGGGCTCCATTTGAATCAGAAGGGTATCATACTGCTGGTGTGTAATATATATTTTTATGATAGTAGCTTTTAAACTAATACTGAGCGGGAAGGGGGGGGGGAAACCATTGTGATATGATGAGTATATCTTTTAATGGTACTTATAACTCATCCTAATAACCAGCAGATTCTGGGCAATATAGACTAAAAATACAAACTAAAGCAAATAGAATATGCCATACTTCACAATAAAAAGATCATTGGCAAGCAAAAACAAACTCAAAAAGAAACCCGAAGGTTGATTGGAAAGAGGGCAAGGGGATGGGGGGTGATTTTTCTAAGAAATAAGAATAATCAAGAAAACACAGATCATGTGGGTAAATGTGCAGATCACAGAAAATGATCACAGAAAAAGGTGAGACTGTTTAGGAGCTTATATGCAAATGCCTGGAACTGAAAGCCAAGGTGGAAGGTTGGAGGATTAGAAAAAAAAAGTACCACAGACATTAGTGAAACATAAAATAGAAATAACCAATAGGATACAGTTCAGGAGTGGAATCCAGATGGTTTGGACCAGTTTGGACGAACCAGACACTAATTTTACATCTGGTTCGCCAAACCGGTAGTTGCAAGGACCGGCTGACCCCGCCCACCCCTCCCCTCCCAGGAGTCTCCACGTGGCCTGTTTTGGATGCCAGGTAAGTGTAGGGCACACACACAGGCTCTGGGAGGGCAAAAAGTGGGCCTCCCAGAAGTTCCGGAAATAGGATCTGTTTCCGGCCCCCGGAGAGCCTCTGGAGCCCGGGGGAGGCCATTTTCACGCTCCCGGAGGCTCGAGAATAACCTCCGGAGCTTGGGGAGGTGCCATGGCCATGCCCACTCAGCAACCGGGCAGAGAACCGGTTGCTAAAATTTTTGAATCCCATCTCTGATACAGTTGTCTCTTGAAAAAGGCAGGCGAAATAAGGGCAGAAATATCCTGCATGTTAGAAATGGAAGAGGCTTCTATAAGAACTTACAAATGGAGCAAACCCTTCCACTGAATCACTCTGGATGTCCAGAACCAAGAAAATATGAGATGTCTGCTGCTACGCTTGGTCAAGAAACTAAAGATGACCTACAAATGGAGGAAAATAAATTACAGAGGCATTGTAAAAAGGGCCAGTCACAGCATGGATGACATGGAACACCAGATGAATATTAGGAAATAAGTATTCTGGACACAACAAAGGGATCACATTTCTAGATAACTTAAAAGATTGTGTCCTGGACCAGCTAATTAAAAAGCCAGCTGCAAAATTCACATTCTTGTGATAGAAAACATTCCCTGTGGGAGGGATGGTTTCACCATATTTTCTTTTGATACTGTGTAATGGATTGAACTGACATCAGACTGTTTGCTTGTGAGCTGTGTGAGAAGTGGCTCTCACATATACCTACTAGCATATGTTTGAGTTCAATCTCACCTTGGATCCCCCCCCTGCCATTACCAAAGCATTAATATACAGGCAATGAAGGTCATGCAGTTTAATCAATTCACATTCTTCCTGATTTCTCACCAAGTGTTGTAACAAGGGCCTGTTATAGCAATGCTCCCTTTTCTTCTACGGATTTGACAGCCAAATTTCCAAGAATTTTGGAAGTCATTCTATTACATCTGGAGAACACCAGGTAATTACTTATTTGTCTGTTTGTTTATTTCATTTAGAAACTGCCCATCTCCCTCGCAGAGTGGCTCTGGGTGGTGTAAAATGTTAAAACGTAAAAACTGAAGATAAAAAATTTAAAATAGAGGTGAGGAGCAGTGGTGGGATTCATTTTTTTACTACCGGTTCTGTGGGTGTGGTTTGGTGGGTGTGGCTTGGTGGGCGTGGCAGGGAAAGGTTCCTGCAAAATCCCCATTTCCTGCCGACCAGCTGGGACTCGGGAGGCAGAGAATAGATAGGGGTGGGGCCAGTCGGAGGTGGTATTTACCGGTTCTCTGAACTACTCAAAATTTCCACTACCGGTTCTCTAGAACTGATCAGAACCTGCTGAATACCACTGAAGAATAGTGGGAAAGACGAGGCTTGACACGCTGAGGAACGTCCAACTCTATTTTATTTAACAGAACAGCAGTAACAATTACAGGAGAGAATCAGAGCGTTCCTCTGCTTGACAGCTATTTATACGAAGAGCTGTCAAGCAGAGAAACCAATCAGAATGGCAGAACAGCCCGCCTTCAGCCAAGCCGTGCCTGATTGGCTAAGGCGCGGCATGGCTGTTGCTAGCTGTCAACAGAGGGAATCCCCGGTCGTAAGTCGGGGAGGAAAGGAATATAACAACCACCTCTGGCAAGGATGGTTAAAAATCGATATTGCGTATGAATTAAAAGGCAGGGAAACGGACTTCAGGGTGCTAACTTTATGGTTTGGAGTTGGCAATCTGGCTTCGTAAAAAAACCTCTCTGCCACATTGGAGGATTTACCATTCTCCAGCAATAGGAACTATAAAGAATGACAAAACCCCAAGTCTGATGCTACATTTTTCACCCTGGCAGCAGTGAGACAAGCTAGCAGTTGTCAACATTCTCCTGATGTTAAGCAAGCCCTACCTGCTTAACACCAGTATACTGTTATATGCAGTGAGATACGTCTGAAGCAGTTCTGACTTTCCAGATGTTCTTCACTGCTTGAGCGTCTGACCTCTGAAAATGTTTGGGAAGTATTTGTAATGAGCAACACAGATATAATTGAGGAAATGACTATTGGAAACAATTATGATTGTTTTTATATATTATGTATGACCCCAGTTATGTGACTCAGCATCTCTGATCTTAATTATTTTCTCATAACAAAAACAGAACGCCTCTGAAGCTTGTGGAAATTTAGTATATATTTGAATATATAACTTTACTTCTCGACTGACTTATAAATAAGGAAGCATGTTAAGTATATAAATATATACTGCATGTATCTTTTTAAACCTTTCTGGAGCTGAACTTGTATCAGTGAGCCTTTCTCATGGAGGTAGATTATGCACAGCAGGCAGAAAAGCAGTTCTGTGCAGAGCAGGACTAGCAAATGAGCAAGAATCATGTGCGATCATGAACAGACTTATTAGTCAATTCTTCAGAAGAATTAGTTAATTCTTCAAAAAGCATATAGGATCACTACGTCATAACCTTCCTACTCCATTTCAGGGATAGGAGAGAAACAGAAAAGAAGTGGTTTGTGTTGTAAAAGCTTAAAATAAAATGAAACATCTGTTTGGCAAAATGCCAATGTTATAAATAAGTCTCCGAGCATTGATATTCATCCCACTCAATGTATGTGCTTCCTCTTTCTCCTTGTTAGCATCAAGAAACAGTCCCATAGAGCATTAGGTTGCTTTGGGAAAAGCAGACAAAAAAAATCTTGGAACTGATTATGGGAAAATACCTTTATGGACACAGAAGGGTCAGGCAGAGAGAGTGTCTGCTGACGTACCTGAGAATACAGCAAAAAACAGGAGCCAAGTGATGGATTAATCTCCAGAAAAAAACAGTAGCTACTGCTATTTCAATCATATATATTATGACGTGTATGTTTATGTACATTGCATATAAGTTTATAAATATATGCAGTTTGTACTGTTTATTTGAAGCTCTTGTGCCATTTTTTCATTTTTAGCAACCACAATTCTTTCCATATCTTTTTTTTCTTTTTAACTCCAGTATAAAGTTGATGGCTTCTTAAATTTAACTCACAGATCTGTATAAATTAATGCTGGGCTGCTCTTTCTGCTTACTTGCATTTATGCACCATCCTGAGATCCATCAAGCTTTAGCAGGCACCCAGTTGGGCTATCATGAACAGCAAATGTTTTTTTCATTGCCCAGTTAGAAAAAGGGGGATTTGCACACTAACAATATGAGTAACTTTAGTTGATGGGCTGAACTAGAAAGCAAAATATTTCTGGCTAACTCTGGGACAAAATTCAGCATTAGCATAGTTTTCACTTGCATTGCCTGTTTCTTCCTTTAGAAAGTAGACTGTATCCTCCCAACTTGGGCCAAATCTCTTGGGACAAGTGCTTGTGATTTTTAATTTCTCTAAGTGAAGCAGTCTGGAACATTCCTGAGTCATAAGGGCCCATCTTGAAAATATGGCACAAAGTTAACAAATTAACTAAATTAACAACTGGTACACAGAGACAGCTAGTCAGAGTTTCCATAGTAATAGTTCTTTGCCAGTTACCAAAATCTTTTCTCCACATTAGAGTCAAAAATCTAAGTGGACATTTCCACATTTAGGAAAAGAAACCGTAGGAATCAGCCTTTAGTGTAGTGGGGAAGGTAGGGGGACGGACTAAAACATTTTTAAATCCTGGCAACTAACCATCTTGACTTCACTTCGTACATTGAAAAAGTCCCACCTTCTAATCTCAGCTATGTAATTAATCCTTCCAGTTCCCTCCAAACACTTTTGGAGGTGAAAAAGTACTGGCCAGGTGATTTTTCTTCTAACACTTATAAAAGAAAAATTCCAACATTTTAAAAGCACTTTTTAAAAAACTTTTTTTTATATTTTGGAATAAGTTGTTACTTCATGCTATTTGCATATGAGATCTTCTAAGGTTTGATTTTAATAGGAATGCTCTTTTATCAATTTCATGTCATAAACAGTCTTCTTCAACCTGGCATTTTCCAGATGTGTTGAAATGGCAACTCCACAAACTCATCAGCCTGCATCTGGAGAATACTGGGTTGGGGAAGGTTGTTCTAGAAGAATCATTTTCAGTGTTTTCTCACTGAAGGCATGTACAGTGGTAAGACAAAGATGCCTTGCTCCTTATATTATTAATCAAATGAAAAACTTTATTTTTAGTAGTGCCTCTGGATTCTAAGTGGACCTTACAAAAATGAAGTTTTATTTTCTTAGAAAATAATTCTCTTTAGAAAAATAAGAAGGATGGGCAGTCTTATTTTAGACTATGCCCACCTGCCCAGAAAATTGATATTTTTATAGGTAACATGGAGCATGCTAGGAGCGGAAAGGGGTTAGCAAGGAACATTCTAGTAAATCAGTGCCTTACAACTAGTCATATTCCTCTTGGCAGTCACCTTGAAAAAACAACCTAAGATGTCATCCAAACATGCGAATCATCCCCAAATTGCAGGAATCACTAGTTTATACATACATAGTTCACAGTGCTAAAATAGTATCAGTGTTATCTGGTACTAATTACACATTTCAAGTTATTTCAAGAGATTTTTGTAAACTGATCACCAACGATTACCAAAAAAAACCCAAACAATTTTATTATTCTGGAGTTGTTCTGGTTGATTGCGCTTGACAGATATCCCAGTTGAAAATTCAGCATAAAAATATATGAAAAAAGTAAGCAACTAAGCTATTCAGTACCTATACTGATATACCATCTTAATGTAGACCCAAAACCTGTCTTAAACAAATCAGAGCAAGAAAAAGGGCGTTGGTACTTACCTGATACGCCTCTTCTTATAGTGGGGCGAGGAGTATCCAGGATGGTTGACCTTATCCTCCAGCTGATTGGACTGAGTCAGATAAGCTCTTGGGACACGCCCCTGGCCCACCAGGCCCCACCCAGTTATCGACTCAGTCCTCAGCTGGATGAACTCTATCCAACTCATTATGCCATCCACTCCAGACTTTAATATGGTTTCAAACCTTTTATTGAAGAATAACTTAACATACCAGTGCAACAATCAACAAACACACGTTACATAACCATGTCAGGGGGGGTCTGGATACTCCTCCCCCCACTATGAGAAGAGGCATATCAGATAAGTACCAATGCCCTTTCTCCATAGTGAGGGGGAGGAGTATCCAGGATGGGACGTACCAAAGCTAGCGCGTCCCTAGGGAGGGTCACATACTGAGGGCACTGGCCAACTAAGCCTGGTGGGGGGTGTCCCCTGCCCTATGTACCATCTGTAAGACCCTGCGCCCAAATGAAGCCTCCGCTGAGGCAAAGGTGTCTAACTTGTAGTTCCTCACGAAGGGTGAGGGGGAAGACCAGGTGGCTGCTCTACATATCTCTGTCCATGACGCCTGGGTAGCCCAGGCCGCAGTGGTGGCCGCACTTCGTGTAGAGTGTGCTGTGATGGGGCTCGGTGGCTGACTGCCGTGAGACTGGTAGGCTGTGGCTATGCAGGTTCTCAACCACCTGCCTATGGTGGTGGTGGTCACTTTCCTGCCCAGAGACCCCGGTTGGAATGAGACAAACAGGGCCTCAGACCTTCTATTCTGCTGGGTTCTTCTGAGGTAGATCCTCAGAGCCCTTCTTACGTTTATGTGTGCCATTTCCTTTCTAGAGGATGAGAAGGTTCCGGGCAGAAAATAGGTAGAAACAGCTCCTGGGCCCTGTGAAAGCACGAACATACCTTAGGTATGAAGGAGGGGTCCAACCGCAACACCACTCTATCCTGATAAAAGATGCAGAGGTCCTCCCTGACGGACAGGGCCTGCAGTTCTGATATCCGTCTAGCGGACGTGATGGCCACCAGGAACGCCACCTTAAGGGTTAGAAATTTTTAGTGACACCATTCGCAATGGCTCAAACGGCTCCCCTGTCAGGGCCTCCAACACTTTGTGCAGGTCCCAGGAGGGGTACCTATGTACTGGAGGTGGTTTGAGGTTGAATGCTCCCTTCAGGAACTGCCTGACCAACGGTTCCTGAGTGAGTGTCTGTGTTCTGCCGCACAGCAGCACTGAGGAGATGGCCGAGACATGTCTCCTAATAGTGTTGGGAGCCAGCCCCCTGTCCAGGCCTGCCTGGAGAAACTCTAGCACTATGGGAACAGTGTCTCTCACCGTGTCCTGCTCGCAGGAGGAACACTATGTGGAAAAGGCCTGCCACATTGCACCATATATGCGCTCCGTGGAGGGTCTTCGGGAGGCTTGGATGGTCTCTATTACCCTGGGGGAGAAATTTTCCTCCCTCAGGATGCTCCGCTCAACCGCCACACGGTCAACTGGAGCCATTGGGGTTCCGGGTGTTCCAGGGATCCCTGACAGAGGAATATTCTCTCCTGGGGGATTCTCCATGCTCTGGCCACCGAGAGCGATTGTAGGTCTGCAAACCATGGCCTCCTGGGCCAGTAAGGGGCAATCGGTACCATCTCCGGCCCCTCCTGAAGAATTTTCTGAATTACTCTGGGAATCAGGGGCAGGGGTGGATATGCATACAGAAGCCCCCTGGGCCACGGGCAGCGGAGGACGTCCGCCCCCTCTGCCCCGTGTGTTCGGTACCTGGAGTAGAACCTCGGTAGTTGGGTGTTGATGTGCGTGGCGAATAAGTCAACCTCCAGGTCCATCACTTCCCTGAAGATGGCTGGATGAAGTCTCCACTCTGAGTGGTCTACTTCTGCCCTGCTGAGCCAGTCTGCTCTGGTGTTGTCCACCCCCGTTAGGGATAGCTCGTTCCTCTCGGCCCATCGCCCCAGTCTCTTGGCCTCTTGCATAAGGCCCCTGATTTGGTCCCTCCGTCTGTTTAAATGGGCCTTTGTGGCGATGTTGTGCATGAGGACTAGGATGTGTCTGGCTTTGAGAGAGCGGTGGAACTGCATCAGGGCAAGGTGGACCATCCTGAGCTCCAGCCAGTTGATGCTGTGAGCCCGTTCCGCCTGGCTCCATTGTCCCTGCGCTATCTGATCCTGCAGGTGGGCACCCCACCCGAACAGGCTGGCATCCGTGGTCACTGTCACACGGTCTGGGGTTCTGAAGACTTTGCCCTTTGTAATCGTGGGAGACGTCCACCAGATCAGTGAATGGGAGACTTCTGCCGGGAGAAGGACCTTGATCTGGGAACAGCTCCTGCGCCTTCGCTGGAAAGGCAAAAGGAACCATTGTAGGTCTATGATGTGGAGACGCGCCCACGGAACAATGCCAATGGCCGAGACCATGGTGCCTAGCAGTTTGGACAAGGTGGCTAGAGACACCCTACCTCCTGAGACCACCTGTATAGCTAGCCGTCTCAGGGAGATCTGTCTCTCCAATGACAGAAAAACCTTGCCTTCCTCTGAATCTATCAGAGCCCCTAGGTGGACTAGCCTAGTGGGGGGATGAAGATGGCTCTTGGCCAGGTTCATGGAGAACCCATGGTCTCTTAGTGCTGCCATGGTGGTGTCCAGATCCCTTAGAGCCCCCTCAAAGGAGGATGACTGTATCAGTAGGTCATCCAGGTAGCATTGGATCCTGACCGGGACCTGTCTCAGATGAGCTGCCAGGGCAGCCATTACCTTGGTGAATACCCGGGGGGGGGGGCGGATGACAGCCTGAAGCGCAGGGCTCGGTATTGGAAATGTTGCCCTAGGTAACAGAATCTGAGGTACCTCCGGTGTCCCTGCAGGATTGGAATGTGTAGGTAGGCCTCTGTAAGGTCTATGGAAGTGAGGAGGTCTCCCTGCCTAATCCCCTACAGGATGGAATGGAGCGAATCCATTTTGAACCTCCTATAGCGGATGAAGTGGTTTAGCCGCTTCGGGTCCAGAATAGCCCTCCAGCCCACTGAAGCCTTGGGAATTGCGAACAGGATTGAGTAATACCCTTGACCCTGCTGTTCTAGGGGCACTGGCTGGATGGCTCGGATATCCAGCAGGTGCTGTATGGTCTCCTGCATCAATAGCTTCCTGGCTGGGTTATTGGAAACTGGGCAGATCCGGAAGAACCCTGGGGGGCTGGAAAGGAATTCCAGGGCCAGCCCATGTCTGATGGTGTGTTGTACCCACCTATCAGAGGAGGAGCGGTCCCAGCGATCCGCGAAATATGCTAAGCGCCCCCAATGGGAGGTGAACCTGGTCTGGCCTTACTGTTTGCGGAAGAAGTGCCCCCCGCCGCTGCCGCCGCCACCTTGAAAGGGCCACTTCTGTTGTTTGCCCTTCTGTGGTCTATCTGGGTACCTTTGTCTGGCAGTGAAGCCCCCTTGGTACTGCCGGGCCTCTGAGTACCCTGCCTCCGGTCCCCTGAAAGAGTCCTGACCCCGGAAGGAAGTCCCAAAGTCCTGTCCCCGGTAGTATGACCATCTGGGGTAAGGTGCCGCTCTGAACTGACCCTTCTTTGGAGCCGTAGGAAGCACCTTCCGCTTATCCTTGTTCTCTATGAGGTACGGGTCCAGGGCTGTCCCGAAGAGGGTGTCTCCTGTGAAGGGAGCTGACGCCTTCACCGCCCAGGCTGCTGCTTGATGCCCCTTTTGGAGGGTGAGATCCGCCTTCCTATCCTCCAACTTCAGAGCCTCTTCTGGTTCCCCTGGGAGGTTAGTTGGGGTGTGCAGTGCCCAAACCGGCCCATCGATGGAGGGCTGAGACAGCACCCCCGCCATGTCCTTATGCACATTGAAAAAGATCTTATCTGTGGATGTGGGCGTAGGACCCACTGTGGGGGCTGCCCACTGGTGCTTGACTGACTCCAGGAAGGCCTTGGGGGTTGGCACTGTGTCGGTCTCAATGGCCTTCTCATCAAAGATGTTCTCTGCCGAGAACCCCTGGAGTTGAGGTGACGCTTCTGCCGCTCTGATTCCAAGCTTGGCTGCTGCCTTGGCCTTGAACAGGAGCGATTTGTACAATGAAGGCTGGAACAACCCAGTGAAGGCCGGCTTAGGAGGGGGCATACCTTCGTCCTCGGAGAGTTTATCCTCCCTGTCTTCCCCCTCCTTTCCATCCAGGTCGCTGTCCTCCTGCAATGAAACCGAGGAGCTGGATATGTCATCCCCCTGGTCTACCAGTCCTTCTGGTGCCCTGGGGGGTGGCACCACCTGGGGCTGCGCTTGTGGCTGCTGAAAGGCCGCCGTCATGCATTGCTGGAATGCCCGCATCATTAGGTCCTGGAAGTTGGGGACCCCTGGTGGGAGTTGTTGGCTGGGCGCCATGCCCACCTGTGCAGGAGGGGAACCCAGCATTGGAATTCCTGTGGGCAGGGCTGAGCCCAGGGGGGTTGTTTGTGGAGGGGACTGCCACCCCTGAGTGAGACCCCAAAGACCTGAAGTGTCAATTGGGATCCTAGCTTGCAAAGGGGGTTCCTCCCCTGTGGCTCCTCTAGAGGAGGGGGCTCCAGGGGCCTTCCCCTTCTGTCCCTGGCCTGGGGTGGATTGGTACCCACTTGCCTTCTTGTAGAGCTGCTCCAGCCTCTTGTGCCTTCTTGTCTCATACTTGGAAGCTTTGGCAGGCTTGTGACCACCCTCTACCAGCTCTGCCCTGGGGGAAAGGTGTTTTCTCTTGTCCTTAGCCTTTCCTCCCTCCCCCATGGGCAGCCCTAGGGGTGGTCACTACCTCTGGCTGGTCCTCTGCACTTCTGGCAGGGCTGCTGTCTATCGCTGCATGTACTGGACTCCTGCCGGCTTCCTCCTGGTTGCTGTGTGCCACCATCTTGGAAAACGTGGTCCCAGCCGGCTTCAATATGGCGCCTGCACCAGCAGTAGAAAGGGTGCGCTTTTTAAAAACTTTTTTTCCTTTTTGCGGCTTGTGCTCCTAGGAGCTGCCGCGCGTCTCCCACGCAATTTTCTCGCTCCCCTCTGCCTCTCTCTGGCGCTGGGGGAGCTAGGCTCTGCCTGTGGCTCCCTCCGGTGAGGTGAGCCACGTGGATGAAGGCGCGGGCACTCCGCGGCGTTAGGGAAGCTGCGGTTTGCTGCTCGACCCGGTGGGGAGCAGCGGAGTGCTCCGGCGCCTCACAGAGCTTCCAGTGGCGGGCTCACCTCCTGGCCGGGAACCTGCGCTGTCCTCTTCAGCTGATCGCTCCGGCGCTTCTGGATCCAACGTAGCAGGGCTTGCCTATAGAAGGCTTGTGCCCTCTGGTTCCTGCTTGCCCAGCTGAAATCCTTTTTCTGAGTGATATTTGTCTCACTCAGATGCCTGGTCAGCTTGCCGCCTCCAAGGGGGCTTTTGGCAATTAGTCCTTTCCGCTCTGGGAGCTATTCAGCCCACTTGCGGTCGTTGCTGATTCTTCTTTTCTTTAAATTTCTTCAATCTTCCTGGAACTCCAGGATGGCAAACCGTCCAGTTGAGGACTGAGTCGACAACTGGACAGGGCCTGGTGGGCCAGGGGCATGTCCCAAGAGCTTATCTGACTCAGTCCAATCAGCTGGAGGATAAAGTCAACCATCCTGGATACTCCTTCCCCCTCACTATGGAGAATCACATTGCAGCAACTAAGTTGAATGGGGCACAATAGATGGGGAGCTGAAAAGGAGGAGTGTGAAGAGACGCAATAATATTATAAAGTTGATGGGAAAACTTCATTAATTTGCAAAGTAGTTTGGTGCATCAGAAGGTCTGGATACAACTTCAGTATTTCAACCTGTATGGCTGCAAACCAAATAGCTCCCCCCAGTTTGCATGCTGCAATGCTTCATGATAGGTCAATTATGTGTTTCCTCCCTAATATCAGCCCAATCAGATCATAACCAGGCTGGGGCATTGAAGCTTCCCCTCCTGATATTTTACAGGAACTCTTATTTTCTGGATCACTCAATGAATCACATCAGTTTGCTTGAACCACGAACTCAATGACTTAAATCCACTGAGTAAGCTAAGAAGAGTTACGCGAAAGTGCAGGTCATAACTTGCATTGATAAATTGATATAAAAACCAGAAGAAAAAATATGGAGATTCAGAGTGGGAAACAATAAAAACAAGGGGACAAGTAATACTAGCATGTGAGTTAAAGTATCTTGTGCACATTTGAATGCTCCTCTCTTTGAGCAATAAGTGTGCAAATCAAATCTGCATATAAGGACACAGTACTTGCATAGACATAAAAAAACTAAAGTAAAACATAAAATCCTAATACATTATATCAGATAAGTTCAAATGAAAATCACATTTAGTTACACAGGAAGAGAAATGCTGATACCTCACAAGAAGGTGATCCTAAAATACAAATAATCATTAAGAAGTTGCTGATGCTTCAAATAAGTGACAAAGTCTGACAAAATATCACTTGTGTAAATCTCATAACTGCTCACTTACAGGAAACCCAAATAGGCAATAGATTCCCAACACATTGAACTAATCCACTTGTATTGCTTTTCCAGTACTACCATTTTCTTGGACATGCAGGATTTTAAGGAGTTGTGGCTGAATTCTCAACATTACCAAGACACAGTAATTGGCACCAATTAAATTGCTACATTCATGTTTGAATTGCTTTTACTGGCAAGTCTCATTGTCTTATTTATACTGAAAGTATACTGAAAATATGTTTGCTTGTGGTTTACTCAGAATCAGGGCCAGGAAAAAACAAATAATCTTGAGGCTCCTTTCTAAAGATGGTGTTCTCTCTTTGTAAACTAGACGCCACCTCAGTTTTGTGCCATTATTTATCTTTCTCTCTTGCCTTGGACAAGCTATCAAATAAATTTTCATTTCTTTGAGGCTTGTGGATCCATTTTAAATATATATATATATATATTCTACTTTCTAAAGGACTGCAGACTTGGGCATTTTCCAACACATAGTTGAAACTAGGAGAAAAATTCTTTCAAGCTGGAGAAGCCAGAACATTAACTGTTCATTCCCCAAATATCAGAGCTTGATATAAAAGCTCTGAACCAGCAGTGGTATTCAGCCAGTTCTGACAGGTTCTGGTAGAACCGGTAGCGGAAATTTTGAGTAGTTCAGAGAACCGGCAAATAGGCTAGCTCTGCCCCCTTGTGTCCCAGCTGATCTTCTTTTGTTGCCCTGAACAGAAGAATGGAGCTGGAAAGCAGGTTAGTGGGGTGGGGAGGGAATGGGGATTTTGCAATATCCTTGCCCTGCCATGCCCACAAAGCCACACCCTCAAAGCCACACCATGCCCAGAAAGCCATGCCCACAGAACCGGTAATAAAAAATTTTGAATCCCACCACAGCATCTGAACCAGAGAGGGGTTGCTGCAGGTTTGTCCCAGATTGGCCGAAGAGGTAGTAGCAGTGGCGGAAGGCTCTGCCCACCCACCCGGAAGCTTTTGAGAATGTGCGGGAGAGCAGGCAGGAGCATTCCTGAACTGGTAGTAAGTTTAGCAACCCATCACTGGTCTGAACTCTATATAGATTACTGAGAATGAAAATAAGCTGAAGTCTCACTATGTCCAGGTTTCTCCCCTGCCCCTGAGAATTTTAATACCATCGGATTAATAATACAAAATGTATAAAATTTGTCATAACAGGAGGAAAATCACAATGATCCATATTGTGTATATACTAAGCCAGTAAGGAGAAACCTTATCAACCTTCCTATCCTATATTAGATAATTGAATAACAAAAATCTCAATAAATATTCCTATATATGTTCCCAGAAATTTTTTGGGCATTCCCTATTTCTGGCTGTTCTTTGCTATATTCTTCCAGTTTAATTCTCCTATATTCTCTCCAAGTTTAAGTTTCCAAACAGATATTTTCAGAATTGTAACTTTCTTCCAGTGCTAGGCAAAATATGTTCTTGCTGCTGTGACCATATATTTCTTGTGGGATCCCCCCCCCCTCCCGATTCTATGTAATAAGAAAAAAAAAGTGGTTTCATGTCAAATTTGATTTCCAAAATGTTCTGTATTGCACCATGTTTTCTACTTGTCACCACATAAAGTAAAATGTTCCTCCTGTTTCATGTCATTTCATGTTCTGTTGCATTTGTGACATTTATTACTGCATGATTTATGAATCTTAAGGATTGTAGATAGAGTTAGATAACTCCTGTATATATTTACCATTTTATTAATTATGGTACCATGAGATACTTTGTCACTGCTGTGATACAGAGCTATCACACAGGCTTTTAATGCATTCACACTAAAGGCAGTGTTCTGGGAATGAGTTGAAGCATTTCTTTGTTTAGTTATTGCAAAAGAACAACCCACTAAGACTTGCAGAAATCCTACTGCCTTAGCTTTCATTTTATTTCTGCTAGTTTCTTTTTAAAAAAAATATTTCATTCTTTCTAAAAACAAGCCGATCTCTGTAAAAGTCAAAGACCTCAGTGGGAAAGGAAATTATTCTTACTGCTGGGAATATGAAAGAGTAGACCCTTGTGTTCCTGACATTTTCTTCTTTTCCTGATTTAACTTAATATGCTTCTTTTTCTTCCACTTCATCCAATACGTTTTTTAGGAACATTGAAGGCTGGCTGAATCTGTTCTTAGCTTAGTCCTTATAACAGCGACAAAAGAGATTGAAAGGATTGTAATCAAGAATGAAGAGGAAGGGATCCCTCCCTCCTACACCTCAATGGCATGTTGGTCCCTTGGTTCTTTCTTTCTTTCTTTTTTTGCATGCCTTGCTTACAAAAACATTTCCTTTTAATAAAAGATGATGGCTCACAGCTCTCATGCAGTTTTATCTGACAGCATGAAAACACTTTGTTCCTGTAAAGATAGTTTCTTTTTATGAGCTGCTTTTTAACTTCAATTATCTATGGCAGTGATGGCGAACCTTTTTTGGCTCGCGTGCCACAAGTGGGGGGAGCGCAGGGGGGTCGAGTGCAGGCGTGCCGCACCCATAATGCAACGCGTGACCCCCCCAGTGCGCATGCGCGCAAAATGCGTGACCCCCCCATTTTTACATGTTTTTTTCGCCCTCCCCATGCTCCAGGGGCTTTATAGGAGCCTGGGGAGGGCGAAAAGAGCCTCCCCCGACCCCCCGGAGGCCCTCCGGAGGCTTCAGGGACTGTCCAGAGGCTTCCCTGAAGCCTTCGGAACACTTAAAACGACCCCCCGAGCAAACTGGAAGTCACTTCCGGTTTGCTCGGAGGGTGGTTTTAAGCGTTCCGAAGGCTTCAGAGACGGTCCCTGAAGCCTCCGGGGGGCACGGGGGGCTCTTTTCGCCCTCCCCAGGCTCCTATAAAGCCTCTGGAGCCTGGGGAAGGCGAAAAATAGCTTTTAAAAAGGTGAACTCAGCTGGCCAGCGCGCGCATGCGTGCTGGCCAACTGACAGGGCAGCGCCTCGCGTGCCCTGACAAATGGCTCCGCGTGCCACTTGTGGCACGCGTGCCATAGGTTCGCCATCACGGATCTATGGTATACTTGTTGCTCCCACCCCCCATCTATTTGAATTGGCTAGTCTAGACTTCCTGCCCCCTTGCAATTAAAAAAAAATCAAATATTTGTATAAACAGTAAGTAGGAATCAAATATCTAAACAAAACCACACGTTTTTTTGTGTGCCCGTTAACTTTGGCAATTTCACATTCCAGTAGCAACTGATCGGTAGAATACCAAGGGGATATTAATAAGCTTAGAAATATGAGTGTCCATGTTTGAAACAGAGGGTATACTCATGGTTTCTAAAGTAATATTAATATATTCAGAGAATATACAAGCAATAACCTAGGATAATGCATAATTGATCAGAAAATTAATTATGCCCTATTACTCATTTGTTTAGAAAGGTCTCTTCAGATTTATTTAAGTACAAATGCCAAGAAACAACACATGCATTCTTTTCATACATTTGAAAGGGATTTTTACCCTTTTTGTTTATACAAACAAACACAATTCCCAGCATAATTTGTTATGTCTTTATTTACCAGACTAATCCAGGCCAGAACAATTTGAAAGTCAGAACAAACTTTAATTTTGCATCCAAAATGAGAACATTGTCCTGAACTGTAACAGAATTAAATGATTCAAATCACAATTCTCAGGTCATAGAATCATACTAACAATAAAGACTATCTATTAATTTATGTGTTCTTTTAAACCAGAGTCAAGAAGTAATAAAAGAAACTTATCTCACAGGGTTGTGGTGAGGAAAACAGGAGGCAGGAATATAGGTAGTCCTCATTTAGCAATCATAATTGGGCCTGTCAACTCAGTCCTTAAGCGAAGTGCTTGTTAAGTGAAAGCATGGCCATGTTAATGATCTTACTTCAGCTAATACTTTGCTTTATAGACTTGAAAAGGTCATAAATGTGAGCATTGGTTGCAAAGTTATTTTTCATCACTGTTGCAAGTATGAATGATAGCTAAATGACACAGTTACTAAACAAGACTGCTTGTATTAGGTACGTTTGCCAACTTGAGTTATACATTAAAAAGGTGAAATTATCCGTGAGAATAACTCTAATACCATAAAATATCTTCCTATTCCAAGTTCTTGAGAAGGACTTGATGAGGGGGCGAGTTTAAAAATGTCAAATCCAGTCTGAACATTTGGCTGTGTGACTAACCATAATTGAAAAAAATCAGCATGTGTCAATTGCAAAATTGACAGATGCTGTCAATTGCTTTGCATGAAGCAGCTTACATCCAGTACTTTTCAAGCAACATCATTTGCCTCTTCCAAGTCTTTGGGAAGGATTCAATCAGTGGATGAAAATGCCAACTCCAGCCTAAGCATTGTGCTGACTGTGAGACCAATCGTCATCATCACCACCATAAATCTGCCTACCCCAGGTCCTTGGGAAAGACTGGATAGGAAGGGGGGAAATGCCAAATCCAGTCTAAACATTTGGCTGGCTATGTGACCAACCCTAAAATTGTGATGCTAGAGGTGGTTTCCGAACTTTAAACATTGTAGTCACAACCCAAGAATCTTCCTGGAAGAATTGCACATAAGCTGCTATACATGAAGATCATCCTTTTAAGTAGATGAATTGTGCCACCGGCAATCAGAACCCTGAGATTAAGGGGAAGCGGTTAATGTACCAGGCCTCCTGTCTTGTTTGGTGATAGTAACTGCAAGGAGCTGACAGTTCTGATTGCCTGATACAGGATGCTTGCACATGTCCCACTGCACGTTGGCTTTATTACTTTGTCATACTAAATGAATAGGTTTAGGGCTAGAGAAAGAACAGAAGAGGTCAGTGGAGAATACCATAGAGGTCAGGCAGTAGGTCAGGCATACCAACAAAAGGCTACAGGTTAAAGCTGAACCCAGGCAAAATTAATGTTGGGCTTTTAGCAGAACAGCAGTAGGAAAATGCAAGTGGGATCACACCAAATGAAAGAAGAGTAAGGGGCTGTGACAACAGCTGTCCAAACTGTAACATTCCTCAATAAATGCAAGACTCAGGACTAGAGAAGCAAAATTTCCAGAAACTTTGAAGTCTTGAAGAAAAATTCCAGTGTCTTGAGTTTTCTATCACTTAAGCCTATATTCTCTGCTACCCTTACTTTCTGTGATATCAGGTTAGCACAAGAATTTCACTCAGAAAAAGGAAGCATTTTTTTTTACATCCAAGAGAATTTTCTCTTTGGAACTACCACTTCCTGCTTCTGTCAACTTCAAGGTCTTCCTTCTCTTGGTTTTCTAACTTCAGAATTTTGAGATTTTCCTCCAGGACAGAGAGAACATCAATTAAGTTACGAGCCAAAAGAAAGCTGAATATCCAAAACAAGATGCAGAATTAGAATTTAGTTACCACAATCCATGGCAACAGTTAGGTAAAGCAATGCAGAGGGTTTTTTCTACTCAATACAAGTTTTACTACATATATAATTTTATATGCCTCACAATTGTTCTTACTCTCAGATCAATTAATGCTTCTTAGAATATGTTGTGTCCCAACTAGTGCAAATACTGTGTCCAACTGTTAATAATAATTTATTTATTTTTCCAAGCAGGAAGTATTGCCTAGAAGACAATTTTCTTCAAATTCCAGCATTCTTGACTCTTGGAGATCTAAAATGTTGAAGGGCTATGTAGAGTGGCTAGAAGTTCATTTTCATAAATGATAGTCTAGAACAGCGATGGCGAACCTTTTTTGGCTTGCGTGCCATAAGTAGGGGGAGCACAGGAGGGTCGTGTGCGGCCGTGCCGCACCCATAATGCAATGCACGACCATCCCAGTACGCATGCGTAAAAACAGCCCCCCCGCCCACCCCGGAAGCCCTCCGGAGGCTTCAGGGACCTTCAGGAGGCTTCCCTGAAGCCTCTGGAGCAGTCAAAATGAACCTCTGAGCAAACCGGAAGTGACTTCCGGTTTGCTCGGAGGGTCGTTTTGAGCGCTCCAAAGGCTCCAGGGACCTTCAGGACGCTTCCCTGAAGTCTCCGGAGCAGTCAAAACGAACCTCCGAGCAAACCGGAAGTCCGTTCCCAAACTTCTGGTTTGCCCATAGGGCTGGTTTTTTGTGCTCTGGAGGCTTCAGGGAAGCTCATGAAGCCTCCGGAGGGCCTCCGGGGAGACGGGAGAAGCTCTTTTCGCCCTCCCCAGGCTCCTATAAAGCCTCTGGAGCATGAGGAGGGCGAAAAATGGCTTTAAAAAGGGGTGAACTCAGTTGGCCAGCGCGCACATGCGCGCTGGCCAACGGACAGGGCAGCACCTCATGTGCCCTGACAAATGGCTCCACGTGCCATAGGTTCGCCATCACTGGTCTAGAATTTTAAATTTTCTGGCTGATATTTTAATTCCCACATATTTGGTGACCTAAAACAATCAACCAGCTTAACTAGAACAAAAGCAGCCATATAAATCTATAGTATCTAGGTTTCTGTCTCATATACATGGGCTAATTTATTAATTATACGGTAGCAAGTCTCACAAAATTTAGAGCATCATCCTCCAAACCTGGCTGGTAGACCTACTGTACTATTTTTATATTCAGATAATGCAGCCTTTATCTTTTATTTCACCCATTGGCTTGAACAGAGCCCTAAGTCAAGTGCACAAACTAATTATTAATTAGCAAAAATTAAAAATCATGCTTGTTTCAAAAATTTTAGATAGAATTATAGGAGGCAAGGAAAAGGGAATAACACTGAATAGGTTCAGACCTTCAAATATCTCAGACTTGTTTTCTACACCATTGGCTTGTGAACTCAATCTCTATAAGAGGTCAGAAATATAGTTGCCATACTAATATTTTTCTGTATGGTAGAATCTATCCACCTATCTAGTGGAATAAAAGCATTTGCGGCCAAAATATAATGCAGCTGTCTTAAAACTTACAAATATAAGAATTTAGAACCATTAGACGTTGTGTGTGTCCGTCCCCCTCACTCCCCGGTTGCATAATCTGTTTTACACTTTGTGTGGAAATTACTTGGTGTCACCTTAAGGCACCGTAGAGTCTTCTCTGCTGTATTGATTTCAATGGAACTGATTAGGCTAAAGCATCTTTCAAGCAATATGCCAGATATATGGCCCTGCAAAATGATCTATATTAATTAAGCGAATTCACAAAAATGTGCTACTGCACATTACCTGTACAATACTATCCTTCAAACCACAAGAAGATTTTTTACACTTGCCTGCTGCAATGCCCTCCCCTCTGCTCTTTTGAAAGGTAGATTTAGCTATGTAACATAGCTAAAGAGTTGCTCCTACCTCTATTTCCTCTGTCTCTACAGTGAAGGGGAAATTGGAAACATGGGTCATGTGATATTGCTGTCTTTTTAATAGAAATCTACAAAGACATTTATAATGTATATTTCCCCATTTATAATATGATACCCAGGCAGGTTGGAGTCTGATTACCTTAGTCTTCTGCTAACTGACCAGAAGGCAGATATTTTATATAGTGTAGCTCAGTTTTGTGTCAGAGCTATGATCAAACATAAATAGCTCCTCCAAGTGAAGTGATGCTGAACTTTGCCTGGGTTGCCATGATTCAATATATCTTATAATCCCATCTACTTTGTACACATTTTATCTTGCTATTTTCTTGCTGTAGTTGTTTGGATCATAATCCATATACTTCGCAATTCTACGCCAATAATTCTACAGATTACAATCTATACAAGTAGTAGAATCTATAAGACCGTAGGAGAATGTAAAGTTATCCCAACTTGTATTGAGCCTAGTACCTGTTAATTTTACATTCTCCTAGGGTCTTATAGATCCTATTGCTTCTGTAGATTTTAATTTTATAGGTTTCTATCTGACCTTAATCCATATACTTTGCAATTTTATGTCAGTAATTCTTATTTTTTACTTTTGTATTATTTCAGTTATTTCTATTTTAGAATGATTGTTATGTTGCTTTATGCTGGTCTATTACCAAATTAAGCAATAAACACAGAGACTAATAAACCAATTGGAAATAGTGACTACAATGTAATTCCTGTGAAAATGTGCACCAAGAGGGGAAAGGACTAGTATCAGAACATTTGATTTAAAAAGAACAAATTTCTCAAAATGGTAAAGGCTTTAAAAAAATACAAATTAAAAGGGAAAGCAGAGGTCTAAGTCTTCAGAATGCTTATAGATCTCAGTATTTTAAAAACTGTCATCATACAAGCTAACTAGAATACTGTATATTGAAGCTAAAACTACAATTAGAGACTCTCTTGTGTCAAGTTTAGATCCTGGTGTTTACAGTATAGTGATCCATCCATGTAATTCTGGTGGAAGCAATGTGGAAGTCATTTGCCATTGCCTTTTTCCAATGTTTTTTTTTTCAGTTTCCCATATGTGTTACTAATGGTTTTAAGGTTTATCTAGATCCAACCAATACAGCCAAGCTCTTTGCTCACATTCAGGCAATGTGTCAGTGTTCCAAATATCATGCAGAATTAAATCATTGTCCAAGGCAAAGTTATCCTTAAAACTCCAATTTAATAAGACAGACATTTTGGCATTATGCTGTGAAATTTCAACTCTAACGTACACCCTGTGGGTTCACCCAGTTAAAAGTTCATCATCTATCCCCACACCCCATAATTCATCACATGGTCCAATCTTCATCTTCCACGCTGGCATGTACACCCCTCTTCTTCCGGCCAGGTGTTGAGGTGCGGAGACAAAAGATGACCTTGAGCTTCTAAGAAAATCCATAACAATACATTCCACAATCCTACTCCTTTCTATTCCCCTCTCCCAACTACTATACCAATGAAACAGCATAAGAATATGTGGCAGGCCAAAGATCCTAAAAGGAACAGAATTACAGGCCTGACAGGCGGCCTCTCCTCAGGAGAAAAACGTTTCCTGAAAAGAGAATAACATAAAAGTTAACCTATTAAAATTTAACCACCTCTTCCTCCCCCAGAGGGACCTTTGGCTTATCAGGGAACTTCTCATGGAATTGTTTCACTAATTTATCTGCTTTCAGATCCCAACTTTTCACCCAGGTAGCTTCTGACAAAGGGTATCCCTTCCAATGCACTAAATATTGTAAGCGACCCCTATACAGCCTGGAATCTAATATTTTTTTCACCTCATAATGTGTTTCCCCTTCTACCACTACGGGAGGAGGTGGAGTTTGGGTGGATGGTCTCGTGCTAGACCCCCTTACCGGCTTCAATAAGCTACAATGGAATACCGGGTAAATTTTCCCTAAGAGTCTGGGTAGGCTGAGTCGAACTGTAACTGGGTTAATTATCTTTTCTATTGGGAAAGGACCTAGAAATTTTGGACCTAATTTCTTACTAGGCATCTTTAATCTTATGTATTTAGTAGACAAAAAAACTTTGTCCCCCACTCGAAAGGGGGGTTGTAGGGAACGATGTTTATCAGCTTGCTTCTTGTAGGCTTCTGCCGCATCTGTTAGCGCCTTTTTCGTATTCTCCCATCCCTTCTTTAGTGTCTCCAGCCATTCATTCAGGGACATGGAGGAGGAAGGTTCCTTAGGTAGTTCAGGCATGGGAACGAATTCCATGCCACTGGTAATCTGGAAAGGAGTTAATACTGTACTGCTGTGAACCGCATCATTATATGCTACTTCAGCAAAGGGTAGCAAGTCCGACCAATTGTCTTGCTGATAGTCCACATAACACCGGATGTACTGTTCCACCATCGCATTGGCCCTCTCTGCTGCCCCATTTGTGCTGGGATGAAATGCTGAGCTGAGTCCCTGCGTGGACCTGATCGATTTTAGGAATTCTCTCCAGAACTTGGCGGTGAATTGAACTTCGCGATCTGAAATGATCCTTTTTGGAACCCCATGTAGGCAATAAATGCGTTTCACAAACATTTTCGCTAATTTCTTTGCGGATGGTAGGCCTGAACAAGCGATAAAGTGTGCTTGCTTGGAAAACAAATCAATAACTGTCCAGATTACTTTATTACCACTGCTAACTGGAATTTCGATGATGAAGTCCATTGCTATCTCTTCCCATGGTCAGCTAGGGTTGGCCACTTGTTGTAGTAGTCCAGGGGGCTTTCCCGGACGGGTTTTCATTGTTGCACAAGTAGCACAGCTTTTTACATAATCTTCCACCTCCGACCTCATCTTTGGCCACCAAAATTGACGTCTAGCGAGGTGGAGAGTTTTCAGGAATCCAAAATGACCTCCCAGTTTCGCATCATGACTCTGCTGTAGCACTTGCAATCTCATCTCTGCAGGGACGTACAGTTTGGATCCCTTCCAGGCTACGCCATCAATTGTTAGGATGTCCTTGTTGTTGTTGAACCATGGGTCTGTCTGGAGGGCTGCTTTCAGTTCGGTTCTAACTTTATCTTGGCTTCGACTGGTGACTTGAGCTGCCTTTTGGTGAGAAGGAGATATGATGGGGTGGAAAATTTCTTCCTTCTTACTGTCAAACTGGGGTTTTCTCGACAGTGCATCTGCTAACAAGTTCTTCCCTGCGGGGATGTGTTTAATTTCAAATTTGAACCTTTGGAAATATTGGGCCCAACGAACCTGTTTGGGGGATAACTTTCGATGGGCAAGGAGAGTTTCGAGGTTTTTATGATCAGTCCATACCTCGAACGGTATATCCCCCCCTTCCAGGAGATGTCTCCAGGTGAGCATGCTCCACCTGATCGCGAATGCCTCCTTCTCCCAAATGGGCCACCTTCTTTCCGTAGTGGTGAGTTTCTTGGAGATGTAAGCGCATTTTTCTCCTGTGTGGATCCTTTGATGTGCATAAAGGCTGCTCCTCTGACTGAAGAAAAAATTGTAGATTTCAGGCTGAATGGGGGTCGCTTACAGTACTTAGTGCATTGGAAGGGTTACCCTTGGTCTGAAGCTAATTGGGTGAACAGTGGGAACCTAAAAGTGGAGAAGTTAGTAAAGCAATTCAATGGGAAGTTTCCCGAGAAGTCAAAGGGTTCCCCTGGGTGGAGAAGAGGTGGTTAATTTTGTTATGTTAACTTTTATGTTATTCTCTTTGCTAACTAGAAGTTGCAATCAAACAGAATGTTTTACAATACATTTGAAGTAAGAAAAGTTGGGAGAGTTGGCATTCTATCAGACAACAGATATGTTACAGAAAGAAATGGAATTGGAAAATGTAAGATAGTACTGCAAACAGAGGTTACCAGATGAAATCATAAGCCTTCAGGACAATTCATGACTAAATAAATCATTGGGTCCAGACAATATCCACTCAAGGATACTGGGTGGATACTTGGATTTTAAAACAGTAAAAACAAATGTGAAGTTGCTGATCTTCTAATGCAAATATTCAACTTTTTCCTAGAAAATATCTTTTGATTCTGAGGACTGGGAAATAAATAGCCTAACCCCTTTGCTTTTTCCGTAATTCTAATGCATTCTCAAATACACATAGTGCATTCCACTCCTACTCTGTTCAGTACATGTCATTTTCTATTCAACTTTATGGATGCATTTGAGCAATTCAGGTAGGCAGCAAAGATAGCTGAGCTAATAGATTAACCAGGGATTCTATCCACTGCTTAGAAGCAGAAAATAAGACCAGGCACTGAGCCTTGCAGTTCAGAAGTAGCTGCCACAGCAGCAAAGGGGGAATGGAAATGGAGAGGGAAGATATCCCTCCTGCATTTGCTTCCTTGGCTGGGCAGTAGTCTAAATGTCTCCATCTTTCTTCAGAATGAAGCCTAGCTGGAAGAATAAAAAACACCAAATTCAGTCTAGGCAAGGAGCTCTGGGCTCAGGGAATATTCTCGGCAGGGTTCTGGCACTCAGGATATGCTTGCTGTTTCCTCGAAGGACCCAGAGTTGAGTACACTTCAAAGAAAAACTGCAGAAAAGCAGAGGAGAGTTAAATGACCTAAAATGCATTATGAGAAGTCATCAAACTCTAACTGCAGTTGAGCTGCCAATTTTATTATTATCATTATTGTACATTATTGTTTATTTTTATTATTTTTATTATTATTATTATTATTATTATTATTATTATTATTATTATTATTATTATTATTATTATTATTATTATTATTATTATTATTATTATTATTAGATTGTATCACAGCGGCCAGTTGTTTCGCCGGATTTGGCATTGATTACTAGTCGGGCCCCACCCAGGGGCCTAGGACGTCGTAACGTATTTTCGTAATATACGTGCAGATCCAAGCAGTGCAGCTTTTTGCATTTGACTGATGGTGATTTTGTCAAGTTTTAACTGTTTTAAATGTAATTCCAGTGCTTTTGGAATAGCACCCAGTGTGCCGATTACCACTGGAATTACCACTGCTGGTTTTTTATTATTATTATTATTATTATTATTATTATTATTATTATTATTATTACTATTACTATTACTATTACTATTACTACTACTACTACTATTATATACTTTATTCATTAAACATGAAACTCAGCCAACTGAACATTCAAAAATGCATCACAAATACCATTGATTGTTGCTAATGGTTGATACAGTTTGCTGCCAGCATCCTAGGTATCAACCAAGTACCTTCTTAAAATATAAGATGTTCCGAGTAGCGCAGTTTTTTGCAGTTCCGCTGGTGTTATTGCAGGAAGCTGCAACTTGTTGATGTAACTTGTAAATTTTTTGGACATGGTGCCAAGTGCCCCGATGACAATGGGTATCACTGTTACATGCTTCACCCATAGCCATGTAGTTTCAATGGCCAGGTCGCGATATTTCATTATTTTTCCTAGTTCTTTTTCTTCAACTCTGGCATCTCCAGGAACAGCGATATCAATAAACTGTACACTTTGGTCCTCTACAACTGTGATATCTGGCATGTTGTGCTTCAAATGACAATCCGTTTGTATTCGAAAGTCCCACAAGATCTTTACCTTCTCATTTTTGATAACATTTTCCACTTTATGTTTCCATGACTTTCTGGATAAGGGTAAATCATATTTTTTACATAATGACCAGTGGATTAATTTAGCAACTCGGTCATGTCTAGCTTTGTAATCAGTTTGTGCAATTTTGCTGCATTCACATATTAAATGTGAAACAGTTTCGACTTTGTTATTGCAAAGTCGGCAGTTTGGGTTGTCAGTGGATTTTTGTATCTTCGCTTTCATGGCATTAGTTTGTAGTGCTTGTTCTTGAGCAGCCAGTATTAAACCTTCCATTTCTTTCTTGATAGTTTCCATCTTAAGCCATGTCCATGTAAAGTTGTCATCACATTTTCCTTCAATGTTTTTCAAGTGCTGTCCAGGCAAAGCTTTGGTTTTCCATCTATTTAATCTGTCATCCAGCTGTTTTTCCTTATATTCTGCCTTTGTTTCTGTTGTTTTTATGCTGTTCTCCTTTTTCACAGCCTGCAGCAATTTTTCTATACTTTGGTTCACATAATCATTCAAACTTTGTTATTCTTCTTCTACAGTTTGATGGATTTGCTGCTATTATTATTATTATTATTATTATTATTATTATTATTATTATTATTATTATTATTATTATCATTATCATTATCATTATTCTTCATCAAACATGAAACTCAGTCAACTGAACATTCAAAAATGCATCACAAATACCACTGACGGGCTGATGCAGGTTGCTGCCAGTGTCCTAGGTATCAACCAAGAACCACCACTTCCACCTCCTCCTCCTCCCCCTCATTATTAGTATTATTATTCCATATAAAGTGGAAAAAGTTGTCAAAAATGAGAAACCAACGCATACAATTTATTGATGTTGCTGTACCAGGAGACACCAGAGTCAAGGAAAAGAACTGAGGAAAAAATCATGGAATATCATGACCTGGCCATCAAAACTACGTGATTATGGATAAAACATGTAACAGTGATACCCACTGTCATCTGGGCACTTGGTACCATGCCCAATATTTTTTATTAAAAACATCAAGAAATTGCAGTTTCCTGAATTAACACCAGTGGAACTGCAAAAAATTGTGCTACTCAGAACATTGTACATCTTAATAAGGTACTTGGTTGATACCTAGGATGCCGGCAGCAACCCATATCAATCATCAGTGACAGTCAATAATATTTGTGATAATTTTAAATGTTCAGTTGACTTTCATGTTTTAATGATTAAAATAAGTAATAATAATAATGTTAAAATATTGTAGGTTTTATGAATACAGACTGATAAAATCTTGGCTCATCACACACCAGATATAACTGGAGTTGAAACAAAGAAAGTGTGGATAATTGATGGGGAAATTCTAGGGGACAGTAAAAAAAAGACAAAGAATTGGAAAAGATAATAAAGTATCAAGAAAATAGAAATTGAAAGATTATGGCATAAACTGGCCATGCCACATCAATACTAGTGGATAGCACATGGAAAACCTGTACATTGAAAAATTTCTGTCAATTGCAAAAGGCCATATTGCTTGGATCTGCACATATACTATGTTGATACATTTCGGCATTCTAGATTCTTGGAAAGAACTTCAATGCATAATAAGGTCAACACCAGCTAAAAACTTTCAGTCATAAATTCGCATTATTGGGAATAAATACTAGACACTTTGAAACATTAATATTATAAAATTAACATATATGACATTGTTTAGTTCAAACCTCCCCTCCCAAAAAAGGAACATTATAAAATATGGTGGCACTAAAAGGATAACATTTATTTTAGTAGCAGGAAAGCAAGCCTATGTTACAATTGTATTTCTTTCAAATAAACAAAAGGAAGTTCAAATAAACAGTTATGGGATTTATGTTCCTGCCTCATAGCTGTATTTTAGTTACCTATTCATTTTAATCTAGATGGCTGAATATTAAATATATTAGCACTGTCATCATGGCATTCTATAGACTAGTTAATTTTGCTGTATCACCAACTGGATTTGAAATGAAGTTGTTTTTCTCAAAGACCACCCAGGAAGTTAATTTTTGAAACTGAAATCAGGATTTGCAGCAAGTAGCTTGTGTTCTTTCAGAACAGTGGTTAAGAAGATGCCCTACAAACACACATGCACTGAATGTCCTACACACTGTGAGAAATACTGGTGTGATGAAATGCCCACTCTGGTGAGTTCATTGGTCAAGTAATAGAAAAGTTCTAAATGAGCTCTTCTGAGCTCACAATACTTGCTTCAAATTCGAGACAGGTTGTTCCAGCATTACTGGAAGCATCCCAATACTGTTCCAGCCATTCCAGAAGTGTTTCATGCTCAATTGTTCTAATTTGTGTTCAGAATGGGGGCTTTGGATCTTGCAATGGGGATGTTTCAAGTTTCAGATACTTGCAAATTGGTCAAAAACAGCATAAGGATATGACAGAAAAGTCAGAAAAATGGTCATGAACCCGAACTGGAGTATTTTGAACTTGTAGCCAGGACATCCCCTGCTCAGAAAGTTTTGAATTCAATTTATTTTTCTTGTGGCATGAATGCCAGCACTCTCTCTATAAAAGGAGAAAAATTAAGTAGCAGGTGATACAGAAGATGCCTGAAGCATGGTAAAGGATAACTAGCCATTTCTATCTTTGCAGCAGATGTTGCTGTAGTAGCAACTATGCTAAAAGTTTTCTCTTCTTTCAATGGTCAGCAATATTGTGATAACAGAATATCATATCATCCCTTTTCACACTTTTAGTGTTTGGCTCTCCAGAAAGCCATTTTCACACATCATGGTATTCATCTTTAACTAACGAAAGTAAAACCAGTACAGTATTAGCACTCTTGAAATCTGATCTTAAAACTATTACAAAAAAGGATGATAAACAGGACACAGGGAGATGCTTTCTCCCATCCTCAGCCAAACCAATAGACTTTTTTCTTTCTTTTTGAACCCTTAGGATGTCGCAAACAATTTATGTTTCAAATGCTAGCCACTATATTCCATTGGATGGATACAAACATGAGAAAAAGTCTGAAAGAGAAATGGGGACAAACCTGAACCTTCAGCCCAATGACTCCCACTTCCTAATTTCACTTTAGGGCAGTGAAGATCTTACTTTCAAGTAAGGTTTGTCCCCATTTCTCTTTCAGACTTTTGAAGTTCAGCCCCCCAAACAAGGGCTTTGTAACTCCGCTTTATATTGAGATGCTCTTTTGGAAAGCAGTGAAAGAAAGAAATTGATGGAAAATGAAACATTTAAATCTGCGTTTTGCCCTTTTGGAAACTGATCCCAAAAGCAAATATAGTTGAACCTTCCACATCTGGATCCGTTAAAAATTTTTTCCATTTGCAACTTGTTTTTAGCCTGGTGCAACAAATAACGAGCTGAAGAACTAAAAGCGAAGGAGACCACGGAAGGGCTTACCTTAACTTAGCAGAAAGGGCTTTCGCCAAACGACGCCCAGAACTTGCTGGGACTCCCCTCCAAAACTTCGTTTTATCTTTCCTCTGAAGTTTCTCCGACTGCCCCGAGTCCTTCAGCTGAGTTATGCAGTCTTGCCAAAAAAAAAAAAAAAGGAAAAGGGGAAAAAATGCCTAGGGAGGGTTGTCTGAAGATTGAAGGGGCGGGACTGGGGGGGGGAGGAGGAGGAGGATGCCCACTGCCTGGCTAGAGCCTCTGGTTTGTTTTTTTATTACCCCCCAGAGTATTCGTCACAGGATCCTAAACCGAGCCTTTGCTCCAAGCTCTGCAGCGGTTCTTTTAAAACCAACAAGAAGCCTCTGCCAGGAATGAGGCTTTGCGGTTGTTGATTTAATCCTACTTTGGGTTCAAACTTTTTGGATCGCACTCGCAGACAGAGACAGAGACAGGAAAGATGGAAAAGGAAAAAGAAAAAGAACCCCTTTGATTTTTTTTTCTTTCTGGAGGAGAGGGGCAATTTAGGGGGTTGGGGGGGGGGATAACTTCAAGTAGCTGGAACTGAAAAGCGCTTTGCAGCCCAAAGCAGGTCAAAAAAAGTCAGAGGAAGACGAGAGCTGGAGGAAAGCTGGTGCGAGCGGTTCGAATCCCATCCTCCTAGCGGAACGATCCCATCCGAATCGGTGTGTGCGCGTTCTTTCTGTGCATGGTGCAGATCGGTTCAAAACGGGACTTTTTTAAAGGGTTGCGAGTTTCTCAACCCCGTCTCTGTCTCTCTGATGTGGATGCCTGCTTTCGGTTCTGGCCTCTCCCCCCCCCCCCCCCGGCTCGCCTACCAGCCTCCATCTTCCCCTCCTCCCTCGGTTCGCCCCTTTCTCAGGATATGAGGAAATGTTTAGAAAATCCGCGGCCGACGCCAGCCGCTGACTCATGTTTTCATTAAAGAAGGGAGGCCTCCCGCCACATGTGAGGAGCGCTGCCCGCCCGTTCGCTCCTCCTCCCCCGGCCCCGCCTCCGCTCCCCTCCCTCGCACCTTCTTGGCGCGGAGTGGGAAGCTTGGAAGGGACGTCTGGGACGGAGGGGGGGGGAGAGCGGACGTGGAGGGGCTTATCGGCGGAGATAACCTTGAGTTAGCGGCCTGCCTTGTTCTTTGTCTGCTGGGAGGGATCGCCGTTGAAAAAGTTTTTGCGAAGGACACAACCATGGGCTGGTTGACCTACAGACCCTAGGGGGTTTCGGGCGCATGTGAATCAGAGTTTGCTTTCTGTGTGTCGATCGCTTCCCCCAATAGGGGCTGTTGAGGAGGCCCCACACAAAAGGCCATAGGGTGGTGGGTGGGTTGTTTGAGTGTAGGCGTGAAGAAAAGAATGTGTTTTGTTTTGTGGTCTTTTGACAGCTCAGCTCAGAACAAATTCCCCAAGAAGTCATTCTCCTAGGTAAAAATACACAAGGCTTGACGCCGACTCCTGAGAATACTGGCCAGCCGAAAAAATAAATAAATGGATCTTGAAAGAAATCATCCCAAGAGCCTTCACTCAAGACATAAATGGCCAGAGTCAAATGTGCAACGTGCCTACCATCCCTGTCCTAATCTTTCTTTTTATTCGTATCCATGACATGTATCCAAAATCTTGTTTATGCATATATATGTTGCCTAATACATGCTTGATAAAATAAATGCAATAAAATAGAAAATAAAATAAATTATCCTACTTCAGAAATGTCATGTGAAGATATGGGTCTCTGGAAAAAAAAGCTCTAATGTTGGGAAAAGGGCAGAAGGAAAGACAGAAACACCAGCAGCAAGGTGGATGGACTCAGTTATATGGGGGGGGAAGCATATTTGGAAGTCCTGAAGGACCATTTTAGGAACAAATTGCATGGAGAACAATCTGTGTGATCACTATGGGTTAACAACCTGATGATACATATTCAGCCTAAGCAGATTTGTACCTGACTGAACATATTTAAGTGTGGATGATAGCCAGGGGTGAACATGGTTAATATGTGGACGGGAGACCACCAGAAATCTCAAGACAGGATATCCTGGAAGAAGACTATAGCAAACTAAGTCTTTTTATTGCTAAGAAAAAGCAACTGTGTGTGTATCTGAAGTTAGAGATGAGCTTTGCTCAGGGAACATGTATTAAAAACTAAGATTCCAGGGGTTCATTAATATAATACCTTTTAATGTGTATGCATATAATTTGAATATGGCAAATATGTAGAGAATTATAAATACATGGGCATTGTATTCAAAATTGTTTTGCTCAAAGTTGAGAAGTTAAAAAAAATATCAGACAACTTTTCGGGGCCAATTGTTGGAAAATGACAGTGAAACATTAAAGGGTTAAGCTATGAATACTTCATAAATAATAATAATAATAAATAAATTTGGATTTATTAGCCGCTCCCTTTCCAAGTAGGACTCGGGGCGGCGTACAATGGAGCATAAAACATAAAAAATATATAACAACACCAAACGTACATACATACACAACATACCTACATACATACACGGAGGAGGAAACAAATTACATCAATAGACAGTTAAAAATCAACTTTAAAATACCCCAATTGTAAAAACCCAATAAAAATTAATATTTAAGGACAATTTAAAAACAGTTTGGAGGAATGGGAAAATTACGATTGCGATTGAGCCAGGCCGGATAATTGAAAGAGGTGGGTCTTCAGCTGTACACGGAAGGAGCGGAGATCGGAAGTAATCCTGATGTCACGGGGGAGGTCATTCCACAGGGCTGGGCCCATCACAGAGAAGGCTCTGCTCCTGGGTGTCGCCCCCCGACACTGTTTGGCGGACGGCACCCGGAGAAGTCCCTCTCTGTGTGCGCGAATTGGTCGTAGGGATGTGTGGGGCAGGATGCGATCCTGCATATAACTAGGCCCTGTGCCATGGAGCGCTTTAAAGATCATAATCAAAACCTTGAAACGCACTCGGTAGACCACAGGCAGCCAGTGCAGCTCGCGCAGGAGAGGTGTTACAGGGGAGTATCTAGTCCTCCCCATAATCACCCGCGCGGCCGCGTTCTGGACCAACTGTAGTCTCCGAGTGCATCTCAAGGGAAGCCCCATGTAGAGAGCATTGCAGTAATCCAGGCGAGACGTCACTAGCGCATGGGTGACTGTGCGTAGGGCATCCCGGTCCAATAAGGGGCGCAATTGGCGCATCAGGCGAACCTGATGGAACGCCCCCCTTGCCACGGCTGTTACATGGTTATCCATGGACAGCCGGGCATCCAGGAGGACGCCCAAATTGCGCACCTGTTCCATGGGGGCTAGTTGGACGCCCCCGATGGCCAGAGATGGAAGCACCTGGTTGAACCGGGAGGCCGGAAGCCACAGCCACTCCGTCTTGGAAGGGTTGAGTTTTAGTCTTCCCTAGACGCTCTTCCCTAGACGCTCTAAGAATCCTTGGATATTCACCAGTAAATGAAACCAATACATTTAAAAAGGCAATCTATAACCTTTAGTTTTTATTGGATGCTATCTCATTGTCGTCATTCAAATACAGTTCCACTGCCAATCCAGTTGCCTTCTACACGAGATAAAGAAGTAAGGGCTCTTTTGTCCTTGATTTCAAATGCAAAATATCTTGAGCCAACCTGTTTAGGGCCAAACAAAAAAGTCAAAGATATAAACAGTTTCATGTTCTCTGAAACATAGCATATATAAATGTGACTGAAAGCTATCATACCTAATACCATTGAATCTGGTATCAGAAGACCTCCTCAGTTTTTGGAATGTCAACAACTTGATTTCACATCTAAGCAATCATATGTCTATACTATGAATTGATCTACTAGTATGGCTGAATTCCTAAGTGGGGCTAATTTATCAGTATTCATATTCAGGCAATTTAGTAAATACATTATTCTATGCTTAACTTACTCAGTTCAGAAGTTGCACAATGCAGCCTTGTTTGTCTAGGTTGGGTAGGTGGAATTTGAGAAAACACAATGTTTAGTAGAGAAGCAACAGGCATAAAGTTGTACTAGTTACCAGTTTAATTCTGAGTGTAATTTAAGAGATGGCTCTTATCTATAAAGTCCTTCAAGGGCAGCTTATCTCCAAATATCTCTGATGTTGTCAAGCTCCATACACAAAGATTGTAACATTCCCCAGGAAACCTATCTTCTCCATTGCTATCCTGACCTTTAAAACAGCACCTCCTCCTCCTCCAGGATCCAGTTAACTCTGACCCTGCCAAGCTTTCAGAAGGAATTAAAGACCTATTATTTTCTCCTCAGGGTTTGGGTCTGGAATTTGTATGAACATATTGGAAGATTTTGCTTCCCCCCCAGCATTTTTTTTCTATTTACATGTCTTTGTATTTTTATTATGTGGTTCTATTATAGTGTTCTTTAATGATGAGAGCTGTCTTGAATTGTATGTTGAATGGGTGTCTATAGAAATTGTTCAGCTGAATAAAATCGGAGGCCTCTCTATCAACTTGGTGTTTTCCAGAAGCTGCTGGATGCTTGCTTGGATGCATCCTTGTTAAGCTTAATTTTGTTGGCCTGAATGACTAAAGCAAACTGAGTTTGCAAATGTGAGTTTAAAGCCATCACAGAGTATGTGATTGAACAGACTTACAAGTAGTCCTCACTACTTGTGAGACTACAAGTAGTCCTCACTTAACAACAGTAATTGGAATTACAGTACTGAATTTCCATTGCTAGGCAACATGTCATAAAGCACAGTGTGATGTGACTCCATTGCTTAGCAACAGCAATCCTGGCAGTCCCCATTGCTGCTGTTAAGCAAGATCTCAGGTTTTTATTCGAGGACCTCAAGTGACTTTGACTTGTGACTTCCTGCTGGCTTCCAACAGGCAAGTCAATGGGGAAACCCTCAGGGAGTTTATGTCCTGCACCATTTTCCAGCAGGCTTCAGACAGGTGAGTAGTATGGAGTGTGGCCAAATGAAGTGTGATGTTTCTGCATGAGTGTGTCTGAGTGCAACTGCTTTCATGCACTTAAAACTTTGTTCATGACACTCTCCACTTCTTTCTTCTGGTCCTCTATTTAGCAGCTGAAAGATACATGGAATTCAAAACAAACAACTTCAGTCTCTGCCAATTGAGTTTGTTAATCTCTAAAAAGACTCATCTTTAGGCTAGTGTTGGCTGATTTCTTTTATCCTGGAAGGGCTTTTGAGCATGTTCCAATTGTTTTTATAGTTTTTTGACATCCCCCTCCCCCAAAAGCACAAAGCTTAGACTTCTTGTAAGGTCAGCTACTACCCACTATACCCCCTAGAGCCAAGCTACTTGTTAATTCACTTGTTTATTTATCCTTTTGGTGGAATGTGTAGTAATATATCAGGAATAAATAAGCTTGTAAGGGCACTATGGAATGCTGGGGTGGTGGTGGTATTCCCTGGGATCTCATAACGGGCTCCTCAAGAGAAATAGCAGCAAGAGCAACTTACACGTGCAATGTGTAGCGTTCCCTGTCTGTTTCCCATAAATGGCAATTGCAGTTGGCAGTCACAATGGCAGTCGGAAATAAGAATTATGTGAGCATTGTCATAATGCTAGCTAGTTGCCCAGTGGCCAGATCACAATTATATACCCACAGGGTACTTCAACATCCAGAACTTTGAAGACTGGTTGTACCACTTACTCACTGCCTTTGCAACTTCAAACAGCCGCTGAATAAGTGGTTGTTAAACAAGGACTACCTGTGCTTTGGGCAGAGGATATTTTATGTTGCAAATTCCTGAGAACCTAAAGCACAAGTGGAAATAGTAAACATCTTTGCCAAAGGTTGGAGCGCGTAAGGTCTACCTGCGATGAACTAAGATTATTTAGCTGCAGGTTGAAAGGAAGGAGAAGGTTGCATTACAATGATGCAATGATTGTTGGAGTCCTTATGCCGCATTAATTCCTGGGCTTAGATGGCATCTCAAATAGCCACATCAGCGAAACAACAATAGCTCCAGGGGAGAGAAAGCTTTTCTATAGGCTCCATATGCTCCTTTTGGAGCACTGAAACTAGATCATCTTGAACTATTTTATCAGTATGGAAATTGGTGCAATATGAGTCCTGAGATGAAAGAGCAAATGGTTTATTTTATCTGCAATAATGGCAACATGTTCTGAAATGGAGCCCAGAGAAAAGCAGGAAGTTCTGTAGTGATGTCTGGAGATATCACGTATCCAGGCCCTGGATAACCATTCTATGTAGCTCAGTCCTGATACCGATGTATTCCCATCTGAAATTTTCCTCTTTTAAGAACTGAAAACCTGCAGACTCTGCATCAGAAAACGAATAGCACAGCATTATTTGGAATCTTTCTTTTGTCATTTATTTCTCATAACAGATTTCCCCAGGCAGCACCTCCAGATGGATTAGACTGCAGCTCCCATCTTTTCTAGCTTTAGAAATACTTGCTGGATTGATGGAAATCCAAAGAGGTGCCAAGTGGAAGAAGGTTGCATTAATTTTTGTGATGTTAAACAGTATTTTTTTTTCTTTTGAGAGGGAATTCCTGTATTGTTTATGTTCTGTATAGATTTGAGTATGTAGCAGGCAGAAATAAATGACTAGACTGCACACATTTTTACATTAAGGATAAATAGTCTGTTGGATGTGAATTCTACAGTGTAAGTTATGTTTTATATCTTGCTGCTCTCATTCCTTAGAAGGCTGAGACAAGAATTAGTGATAAGACTGGGATATTTAACTTTGCTTAAAAGTATCTTCATTTTTAAAGAGGCATTCTTGAATTCATGCCTCATTCTGAAAATATGATCCCAGTAAGTGTTGCTAATTCAGTTTGAGCCCTGATAGGAATGCTGTGCTTCTTACGTATGAGTAATTTGGGCAAGGAATATTTATTGGAACATTGAGTCCATTCAGAATTAGAATGTTTTCTGTTTCTTCCGACTTTTTGAATGCTCTAGAGAATATAAGAATAACAGTGCTGTGTTTCTTAGGGTTATTGCAAAAATAGATTTAAAACCATGTCACAACTTTAGGGATAATGCTTTAGACTTCTATGGTTCTTGATGTCTCCCAAATGTCCAACATCAGCAATTAGTAGGCCGATACAAATGGCAGATGAATCCTATTTCAGCACTGGGGATCGGACAGTGTCTTTTACTGCCCCCAGGAACAGCAAGCCAGCTCAGGAATGCAGTTATATGGCCCATAAACTCTGTTCACTAATGCTTTCCTGGACTTAATGGTAGGGAGGTCTCGGTATTGGAAAGTGGTTGTATTCCTTCTTTATATGCCTTGGAAAAGATACTTTATCATTTCACAAGAAAGTACCAAATGCCACTGAAAGGTTACATTTTGCAGGGAACTTTTTTAAAAAATTATGCCTTGCTCCTGCTCAGCCCTGAGTTTGTTATCTGAAGCAGGAGAGGGGCAGTCATGCTAAGAGGATGTATGTTACCCATGAAATAATCAAGGAGCTTCTAAATAATAACTGAAATAGGCAGCCTGGTCCCAAGTCACTTATACAAACGTGGGAGTTGTTTGGTTTAGTTAAATGAAAAATCCTGTGACCTCAGATGTGTGAGCTGCTGATGCCTCATTGCTGAAAAAGTCATGCTTTCCTTCACTGTCTGTACTGTGATGCATTTCTGTTTCCTAAAGTAACAGGCAAGAAAGAGGCTTCTTCTTTATTTGTATTGATTGTGTGGATCCAGTTACCAAAAATGAAACTTTCCTGTTGAGGAATCAGAAGCACAGCAGTGCACTATTCTCCCTCTCTTGTAGCATCAGTTCTCCAGTTGCATTGCAATAGGGCAGTGCATAGCCTCAAAGTGCCATATGGCACTGACCTTTTGTCTGTAGGTCTGGCTGTTCCCAGAACTTAAGTGCTTTGCATAACTAACTTGGTGGGAGAATATTCTCAGAGGCAGCAGCCCCACTCCAATGTGAGTAATAATAGCAGTGTCTTCCGGTGGCCCAATCATTTGAGCACATCTGGAGGCACTTACATTCTGAAAGGATTAACCATTTGCTAACTGAGATATTGAAGATGTATACAAGCCAAGATAGGGGAGAGGCAGTTCATTACACCAATTGGTCTGGTCTGTTTCCCTTTGCTCATTTTGGAGTTTCACTACCCATTGCCAGAATGGTTTCAAAGAAACCTGGAGTTTGGCTGTACAGTGATGCTGAAATGTTTGTGAACCCTTTTGAATTTTTGATATTTCTTTATAAACATGATCTAAAATGTGATACATTCTCCACACGAGTCCTACAATTAGATAAAAAGAATCCCATTAAACAAATGGGTCAAGAACATTATACTTGTTCAT
Source organism: Natrix helvetica (assembly GCF_964273705.1). Taxonomy (NCBI): domain Eukaryota; kingdom Metazoa; phylum Chordata; class Lepidosauria; order Squamata; family Natricidae; genus Natrix; species Natrix helvetica. Next base: position 284,741,009 of record NC_138548.1, read on the forward strand.
TTATTTATTGAGGTAAATAATCCATAGCTATATAGGGCTGTGCGGCAAAAAATATGTGAACCTCTAGGATTATCATTTCATTTGGAGGGGAAATTAGAGTCAAGTGTTTCAATCAGTGGAACGACAATCAGATGTGAGTGTGGGAGGTCCTACCTTATTCAAAGAGCAGAAGTGTGAGTATTCATTATGAAAAACTCATCTGTATATACTTTTGTTTTTTCCACTTGTACATTTGCTTTAGTTTTATACTTTTGATATGGTCAAATAACTAAATAAAGTTTCTATTTTATTCTACAACATAGATATGTGGAAGTTTGTTAATGGCTCAAACAAAGGAGATTTCTGAGAAGCACAACTCCTGAACCTCACCAGACTGAAAATGGCTACACACATTATTAATCCTATAGGCATGTCATGGAAGAAGGATTTGAAACAATAGTGTTCATGTAATGAAGCTCTCCAATATCCCTCAGTTGAACTCTTCTGTAAGAAGGAATGGGCTAAAATTCTTCCAAGGTGATATGTAGGACTGATTTGATCAACAGTTATTGGAAATGTTTGATTGCAGTTATTGATGCCCAAAAAGGAATACACCACTTTGTAAAAACAAATGTTTACACATTTTTGTCATACCCAATTATGCTGATTGCCACTCCCTCATCCCCTTTCTAGATTTTTAGTTCTATATGTAGGAATTTGGAGGAGATAAGCAGCCAACATTGGTAAGCATCCCCAGTTTCTAGCAGTTTCACTCCTTCAACATATTGCCGAGTCCCTTTGGGGAGAGGGGGCGGTCTAGAAGTCTAATAAACTAAACTAAACTTCTAAAACTGCTTGACATGGTAAAAAAAAAGGTCATAAGAGCTTTGTTACATTCTTACAACAAGCATATTAGGCTGTTTCTATTATTTTTAATGGCTTATTATGCAGTGAGGGGAGTTTGTCTTCTAAAAACAGAGGAACAGAAGGCATCAATCTGTTCTCATTGCTGTAATAAAGGCAGTGTCCCAAATAATGAAATTATTTGGACAGAGTTGGAAATGGGGGTTGCTTTTGGGCCTTCAGGCAGGGTCCTTCCTCCCTACATCTTTAAAAGATTGGTTTGCATCGTCCCTCCTTCCAGCTCTGCTATATTTCATCTTTATTAATTTATTAATGGTAAAGAATCACTTAAATTGTATTTATAAATGCACCGCACAGTATCTTTCTTAATTCCCAGTTCTAGAAAATGTATTAAGCAAAGGAGAATGTATAAATAGACAGATAAAAAAAAAATCCCAAGTAAGTGTGTGGGTGGGACTCAGGTGAATGTCAAGTGTTACAATGGTTCTTTTAACCCCTCTACATTCATGACAAAATCTGTTATTACACCAATACCTACCACCCTATTACACTATCCTTGTCTGGGTGGATCTTTACAGTTCAACCAGTCTGTGGGCCAGTTCCTTAACTGGGAAAATATTTTGAGATATTATAAAGCAAATTCAGCATAGCATTAATGGTTGTGCCAAGGTTGCTAATAGATGATGATAGACCGCTGTTTTACTTGTACAGCCCACTCCTTGCTCAGCTATATAATATCCTGTTATAAGCTGATATATTTTTGAATATTGGCATATACTGTGGAACATACTTGGCACACCCACACTTCCTCTTGCCCAATTTTACTACTTCATACATGGTCATGGGCTTTGTTCAGAATTGAGCACATGGCTCTGAACATCCCACTTCACGGATATTTTTGGAAGATAATTCTGTGACTTCAGACAAGTATTTGTTTTTTTCTTTAAGAGTATTTAATTCATTGCTAGGCTATTTTTTCTAATAGGGTTGTAGCATATAATGCAGATTTGGTTGCTGGAGTGTTCACTGCCTGAGTCTTGTGTGCATACATTTAACACCCATATCGCTCTGGATCACGTTTTTAAATGTCTGCTTTTTTTTCTCCCAGTCTTCAACTCTTCTTCCTAGATCAGATGGAGAAACAGGAGTATTTTATTGTTAGAGGATATAATAACATAACCTTGAAAGACTAGCAGTTTTTCTCTGTCCCTATACTAAAAAAAAATATATGAAAAAAATCAAGGTAAGATTATCTTAAATTACTCTGTCAAGGTTGCTTCAAATCATCTGGACTATGTAATCACTTCTCCAAGTCTCTCCTTAACAGTTCACTCCTTCCTCCCACCTTAGCAGCTGTTTCATACCTTCTCAAGGTCAGCTTTAAATTCCCGTACAACTCTAAATTTAATTTCTTCTTGCGGTTGGTATTTTTCCTTATAACTGTACTGGGATCATTGCTTATGTGTTGAATTATTTTTTTTATTTTTTTTTATTTGGATGTATGTTGAATAACCTAGAAGTTGAGTGCTTCTAGGGAAAATGCTAAATGCTCAAATCCTGTTAGGGCATATTATATCTGTTACTGTATTCTACATGCCCATCATTGACCTCTGACTTGCAGCACTTCCTGTGGCTTTGGCACCGATTCAGCAATGGTTTTCATTCATTCAGCATAACCTCCTTGCTTCTATATTCATCACTCTGCAATTCTGCTTTAAGACGGTAGAGACACTCACATGATAATTTTCAGTCATTTCCCCCTACATTTTCCCCTTGTAAAAATTATACCTATTAGTTTGAAAAGTTTCCCTTTTTTAAAAAAAAAACTAGAGTCATATTTATACTTTATATCATTTTCATTGATAAAAGTAATGGTTAACACACATCCAAAATATATTCATATACAAACCTCAAAGCCCAAGACTATACTACAGGATCAAAATGTGGGCAGCTTCAAAGATTCAATTCCATTTGAAGGCCAAGACAAATTAGGAATCTTTTGAATCAGAGCCATTTAGGCTGTTTTTCAAATCACTGATTGTAGATTCCAGGCGTACAAATTTTCTAAACTGAGTATGTGCAAAAGGAAAAAAAGTTTTTTACTCTGTCCCTTATAAGAAATAGGTGTCCGTTCCCTACTTCCTGCACCATCTACTGTTCAAAGGAGGTAACTAAAGAAAATTCACTCCTGGTAAAAAGTTGTAACTGGAAATTCTAAAACAGTGTGTGAAAGTGCAGTCCCTGACAATGATCTGTGCAATGCAAAAATTTTGATATATTGGTGTGGAAGAAATCGAATGGGGTATTGAAACATATCAGAAAGTTGACCTGGAGCACCAGGATTTTTACTAACAATAAGCAGAAATAGATAAATGTACCGATTGTGCAAAATGGGCATGTTTTAAAATAAATAATAAACACATTTAAATATTTTAGAATCCTTTTTGTTATTAATGTGGTTTAATAAACTCTGTTCCTTAATTTTCAGAAAATCACATACATAGTATTTATTTGAAGACTATATTTGCATTATAGGGTACTTGTTCTGCAGTCAATCTTCCTTTTAGCATTTGTGTAACATTTTAATATTACGTTTTCAAGTGACTGTGGAAAGTTCTACATGTAAGTCATCACTACTTTTGTCTGAAATAATTCAAACAAAAATCATTTAAAACAAATATTAGAAATTTATTTATTTAGATTTTTTTGTGTACATTTTGGAAGTAAATGTATTATGGATAAGGGAAAAAAATTCCAAGAGAATTCTTGCAAGTTTGCACAAGAATTTTTACAAGTAACGTTATAATCAGGATTGGATCTTAAAATTCTGGGTTGAGTCTTATTCTAATTTCCATGAGGTGGCGCTGTCATTCTGGAAAAATAAAAATAAAAAATCTTTTCTAAAGCAGAAAGACATACAAATATCACAATGTGATGTGTTTTATTGGACAGAAAAGTATCATAATATCAAACTCAGTTCCTCGTCACAAGGAGCTCTTGGTCACCTCCATTTCAATTTATTGGCAATAAGAAAAAGTGGTTCCATTCTCACTCTCCAGAATTTAAAAAAAACTATTTCCAGTTACTTCCTTTCCATTCTTTATTACCCCAAGATTCTCCTATTTTACTCTATTCATAGCTTTGCCTACAATTCAAAAGCTTGGATTATCTTTTATTATTTCTAGTTCCCAATCACCCTCTGTTATGAATTCAACAAAATAATTCTGGAATTAATTTTGAAAAGAAAAAAAAACCTAGCGATCCCCAAGGTAAAATAGATAGAATAATAAAATTGTGATTCTAAAATTCAAGTAAGCTATATAAGATCAGGTCTTAGCAAAAACAGCATTCTTTGAATGTAAGGGACTCAACCAGGGAATGCTCTGACCCAGGTGTCAAAGTGTTTTAGATCTGACATTGTTCTGGATCCATTTATAAGCACCTTTAATCAGTTTCTGTTGGTTTGAAATACGTGGGGACTTTGGTGCTCTGTGAGCTTGGTTGTTTCCTTGTAGACATTTCATAACCCAACTAGGCAACATCAGTGTTAACACTGATGATGTTACTTAGTCAGGTAATGCAATGTCTGCAAAGAAACAAGCAAGCTCAGAGAGCACCAAGGATCCTACAGTTCTACCCTGATCTACAAATATTCTCTTCTATTGGCTCTGAAATCTGCAACTCTACCCAGGGATTGTGGTGTTATGATTTCAGTCGTCCACGTTTTTATTACCCTTGGAGAAAAATATCATGATGCTATTTTATTGGATCTAACTGCAAAGGTAATCTGGAAGCTCTAAGTAATTCAAGGCAAATTAAAATGCTAGAGGGAACAAACAGGAATGTACACCAAACTGTTGTCTGTTAATATTGTTGCTTATTTGCTTCTGGTACTTTGTGGCATATATTTAATGAACATCAGCAGTGTGCAGCGGCTGCCAAAAAAGCCAACACAGTCCTAGGCTGCATCAACAGAGGGATAGAATCAAGATCATGTGAAGTGTTAATACCACTTTTTAATGCTTTGGTAAGGCCACACTTGGAATACTGCATTCAGTTTTGGTCGCCACGATGTAGAAAAGATGTGGAGACTCTACAAAGAGTGCAGAGAAGAGCAACAAAGATGATTAGGGGACTGGAGACTAAAACATATGAAGAACGGTTGCAGGAACTGGCTATGTTTAGCTTAAGAGAAAGAAGGACTAGGGGAGACATGATAGCAGTGTTCCAATATCTCAGGGGTTGCCACAAAGAAGAGGGAGTCAAACTATTCTCCAAGGCACCTGAGGGTAGAACAAGAAGCAATGGGTGGAAACTAATTAAGGAGAGAAGCAACTTAGAACTGAGGAGAAATTTCCTGACAGTTAGAACAATTAATCAGTAGAACAGAAGTTGCCTCCAGAAGTTGTGAATGCCCCAACACTGGAAGTCTTTAAGAATACGTTGGATAACCATTTGTCTGGAACAGTATAGGGTTTCCTGCCTAGGCAGGGGGTTGGACTAGAAGACCTCCAAGGTCCCTTCCAACTCTGCTATTGTATTGTATTAAGTATCTAACTGCTGGATATCACTCTCTTAGTGGTGGCACCATTGCTTTTCTATTTCCTGTAGGTACTGAAAACATTTTTTGTTACGAATTGAAACTGGTTGCTGAAGTTCTCACTCAGATCCGCTATTGAAGCAGGAAAATACTTCAATCTGATTGGTTGACCGGCTGACAGCTTCCTATAAATGGAGCACTGTCACCAAGGCTTTTGCTGTTGTTCGAATGAATTAAATAAAAGAGCTTTGCTGAAATCACTCAGGCCTCGTCTCCATTTTCAGTCCAAACTTAACATTTTTTTTCTTTTCTTTTTTTCAACAGTTGTCTTAATTATGCAATCTATTTCATATTAGTTTTGCTCTTTTTAAATGCTTTGCTTATTCAGTCTCCTCCTTAGAGGAACCACTTCAATTTTTAAAAAACACACATACAAACAATTAATCATTACTTTTGCTTCCGTTATGCTTTGCTTTGATCTCTGCCTTCATTGATCCATGTTCCTGTATCTGGGTTGCAAGGAATTACAGAGCTCAGAGCCTCCAAATCTCTTCTTTAATCTGCCCTTGACTGGCTGTAAAAGATTAAAGAAAGGACTGATGCATCTGACTTTAAAACAATAAACTGCTTAGTTTCTTACTACCTTTTGATTCAGTTAGTTGTAATCGGGGAAGGAGGGTGGGGGGGTGGCATGGCTCAGTTGCTCAAGGACCTCTGGAGGATATTCCAAAGCAGACAATGTTTGCAGTAGGGTTTGCCCCGAGAAGTTTGTAGAAGGACTGGGAGAGCTTTGCAGCAAAGCTGCCATGAATGCATCACTGGAAAAATACTAAGGGGAAAAAAATCCGTTTGCAATTTGGTGGAATGTTGCAAAGAACTCTCGTCCCCCTCAATACAAATATGCACATAGATTAGAGCTGGCTCAGTCAGAAGCAAGGGTGGGAGTAGAAAAGCTAAAGCCAATCTTTCTTACAGTATACTGTCCCAGTCCTGTTTGTATGCAAGTGGGTGGGTGTGCTTTACTGCTCTATGTCAAAAGACGTTAGGCCACCCCTACAGAACTCAGTTTCTAGCTGTTTTACATTGCAGTTATGTCCTCCTGTGGACCCAAGAACAGCTTAATCCAAAGATAAATTGGAGAAAAAATAGTTGTTCCATATTTTTGGAATGTGGGGTTGTTCTTTGTACAGCATTGTTGACAAATAACGATAAATAGTTACATTGAAGCACTAGGACAGGGCTGAAGAACCTTCAGGTATTGCTAGGAAATTGTAGTATAACTATCACAAGGTTTTCCATTCTTGAACTAAATATTCTTCTGGTTCTTTGCTGGGTGGGGTAATCATCTGATTCAAAATTTTCAATCTCTGCCAGTATTTAAGCAGTTGCTTTGAGGAAGTTTTCTAAGACAAGAGCAGCAATATCCATTCCCACATGCCGGGCCATCTCCCTGTACTCTGTCTTGGGAATGCTTATGCAGTGCACAGCCCAGAAGCTCATGAAGAAAGGAGGCATGTTAAAAAAGTAAATCCATGCATCATGTGTTCTTTTTTTTTATATAGCTAGCGCGGTCCACATATCTCTTTGAAAAAGGATCCAAATTTCCTACTCCTGAATAGGAGTATCTAAGGCAATGTTCTCCAAATTTGCTCAACTGCAAACTTCCAGCTAATATAACATTTTAAAACTTGTAGTACATCAGAGTGGGAATTGCTGGTTTAAAAGACGTATCTAAAAGACGAATATATGGGGTTCTCTGACCAATATCCAGCTCAAAATGTTTTATCTCGGGCTACTAGATCTGAGTTGCAAAAATCTAGTTCCTCACTAGGTGACAGCAAACAGACACAGAAAACTCTCATTCTTTGCTATCATCTAGTGGCCATATTGGGGGTATATGGCCCAGATATGGGAGCGATATCTATATTATATACATTACATTCTTTCCCCTGTCTTTGCATTTGGAAGAAGAAATCTTTGGTCCTCGATCTCAAGCACATTTTAAGTTAATTTAATGCAAGAATCAGGGGAGAATCCAGAAACAGCGAAGGAAGGCCAGGTAGAAAAATATCAGGGAGAAAGCAAATGTTGCTGGAGGAGATAGATGCTATTTATTCTCCTATTAGAGGTGCAAGATACTTTTCCACTATTGCTACACACTCACCAAAAAGCAAACATTTTACATTTTACAAAATTGGCACTGGTTCCATCTCTTTTGAGAAAAGTTCTAATGTGGACATCATCCTACTTAAAACACAAAGTTTTGGATTGATCTGCGGTTTGGGTTAGTGTCTGAGCTGCATATATTTCTTCTTCTTCTTCTTCTTCTTCTTCTTCTTCTTCTTCTTCTTCTTCTTCTTCTTCTTCTTCTTCTTCTTCTTCTCCTCCTCCTCCTCCTCCTCCTCCTCCTCCTCCTCCTCCTCCTCCTCCTCCTCCTCCTCCTCCTCCTCCTCCTCCCATAACTGTTATCAGACATTGACTATCCTATTTTTATCAACAGCTACACGAAAAGGTGCTGCTGAGTTCTGTCCAAATCAGTCCCTTAGATTCTGAATCCATGATGTTCTTCTTCTGCCTGGACCTCGTTTGCCTTCAATCTTTCTCTGGAGGATTAAGTGAAGTATGCTGTGTTTTTCCGGGTGTTGCAACACATGTCCGAAATATTCTACCTTTTGCTTTTTAATTGTTTTGATGATTTCCCTTGGCTTTCCCAGGCGGTTTATCACCTCCTCATTTCTGATTTTGTCAACTCAGCTTATACATAATAGCCACCTGTAAATGTAGTGGACAACTGCTAGATGGCAGCAAAGAGAGAGAGAAAAATAAATCATGTCACTGTCTACTGGCTGTCTAGATGTTTGGGAACCAGCTAGAGTAGTCCAGTCAATTACAGCAATAATTGGGTAGGAACTTTTGCAAAAATATCACAGAAGAGTGATATTTGATGGTACCACTTGTAGAATTTTTATGATACCAGAAAGTAGCCATTAAAAAAAAAAGCTCCGACCAACCAGCTTTTAAACGTTGACTATGAATTAGATTAATTGTAGGCATTACCAGCAATTAGCAAGATTTAAGGGGTGGTGGGGTTTCAATTGATCATCTTAACCAGCTGCGATAGATTGTTGGTGATTTCAGTGTCACTGGAAGGGGCAATGTAATTTCTTTGGAGGTTTTGTTTGTTTGTTTTGAGAGGTTGGTTAGAAAGAAGACTGGGGGCCCTGAACATTTGGGTGTCCTCCCAAAACAATGCTAAATGTTGCCATCAATGACTAGGCATTCTACTGTAAAACACTGTTCCACAAATTGCCCTATCCTGTTAATGCTGTGCAAGTCTTTGCCTCAATGAAGATTTGAGCAAAGTGTATATACATGACCACTTCAAAGTGACCAATTCAGTTCCTATTTGCATCAAAATCCTCCATCACTGCATAAGGAAGCTGGGAACTGACACACCGGGAAAAACTCAGCACGGCCATTGATTGGCTGCAGAGGATGACTAGAAGTTCCAAACAGGCAGAGAGAAATACTGGAAAACTTTATGGATGTACAAACATGATGTCTCGAGCTCCTTACCTTTTAATGGGATCATTTGCATTAATATATGTTGGTCATTTCTTTTTTGTACTTTTTTTTCAAGCAGACAAAACACAATTCCTAACTTGTACTTTATTTGTGCAAAATTACATAATTTATCCTCTCTTGCACTGTCTGAAAACTGACGCCTTTTCATCAATATGTTTGTTTATTTTCTTTAATCATTTGGCAGAGGGGGAGGGGTGTTTTGCTTTTCTCTTGTTTATTTGCAAGTGTATGAATTAAATCAAAAAGGCAAACAAATATTCAAACTTTTTATTGAAGTTGCCTCTTTCTTCTGCCTCTTTTTACCACTGTCGTAGCAATAAACTTTATGAGATAGTAACGGAGAATTCAGAAGTACAGTGCACTGCAGAATCGCAAAGATAAATAAAGCCATTCCTGGCAAATTATGGAAAAGCAAAGTCTCCGTGGATTTTAGCATCCAGCAGACTATCAAAATAAAGACATGCTTAGAGAAAACTGAGTATTTGGGGAGCTTACACATTTAATCTTGCCTGTACTTTTCCAACTGGATAGAATAATGCTAAAACATTTTTTTTTAAAAAATAATCATAGCATTCTCGTATTTGAGAAAATGAAACTCGTTCTGAAATAATAATTTTCCCACTGTTGATAACATAAACACTGATGAGATCAGTGCCTGAGGGAAGGTCCAAGTTATTCAGAGTGTTGGGACTTTTAAAAGATCCCAGGAGAAGCAGCAAAACGATAACAGTGGATTCTGTTAATTATATCTGAGGCTTCAGTTTACCAAGAAGAGTGCTTGATAATAAACCTGGCATTAAAACAAATGATTTCATGCTTCCTTCCTGATTCACAACTTGGATTAATGGTGCATCTCTCTCCCTCCCTCCCTCTCTCTCTCTGTCTCTCTCTCTCTCACTCACACACATACACACTCACACAGAGTGGATGGGGGTCAGAAAAATGATATGTGGAGAAATAGACAAATTTTGAATTTACAGAATGGGACACTACATTACATGACTGGGTGAGTTTGCGTGAAATACCTGAATGTAGAAAGGAGATCTATGGCTAATACCTGGGGGCTTTGCAGAACTTTAAAAAAACCTTTCAGATACCCCAGAAGCAAAATAGTAATTTCACCCATGCACACACTTTCCTCTCAGTGAATCCTGTGATAGTGTAATTTCAAATATGTAACCATAGTCCTCTTTTCTCATTGACCCTTCCCTATAAAATCACCTGCACGCATGACCTTCTGAAAGCATGTCCTGAATATGCTTTTTTTTTCAAATCTAGCAATTCCATGTTGGCTAGAATACACATCTAATTGGAGAAAGGTGTTTTTTTTATCGTTTGTTATATTTTATTTCTTTCTCTGTGTCGCAAAGGCCCTTGATACCTAAACACAACCCTTCGATTCTCGCAATGTATTTAGTTTAGTTAGTTAGTTATTTCATTTGTATTGCACCATTATTTTCACAAAAAACTCAAGGTGCTGAACATTATGCAATGCATCTTCCTCTTCTTGTTTTCCCCACCACAATAACCCTGTGAGGTAGGTGGTGCTAAGAGAGAGAGAGTGACTGGCCCAAAGGTCTTCCTAGAATTCATAGTTCCTGCACTGCACCCTGCTCTGCGATAGCATTTTTGCCCTATTTAGGTTTATATATCTCCATGGCACGAAAAGTTATAAAGGGCAAGAAATACAGTAATGCTCTTTGTAAAGAGACAAAGGAGCTGTAATTACATTCTCTAATATAACACCCTCTTTTATTTTCAGGCAATGCGTGCACTGCATTTATTAGCTTTTTCCTACAATAAGAAAATAAAATTTGATGTAGGGCTACTTTTATTGGGCTTGCATCATCCAGCAGTGAAGAGAACGTTATAAAATCATCAATGTTAGTTGAGTGGTGTTTTCTTTGTATATATGGTAAGCATGCAAATGTTTTTGGTAGTACCAGAAAGGCAGATGTCTTTTTCATGAATTCACTCTTCCAAACATAATTCTTAAGTTGTAAAAGAGACCAAAAGGAAACCTTATCAGTGGATCTTTATGATCCTATTGTCAGTTCAGTTGATTTCTCTTGTCCCATCTAATCCTTCGGACCAAAGTAAACTTTCATCATAAAGAAAGCTCACATAGACTTAGAAGGGTGGTTCATAAGTATTGTATAAGAAATTCCAGATCTTAACTGTTTCATTTCTTCTTTGGAATACAACAACCAAAAAGTCATAAGATTCTGGGGCTTAGTAGTATCACATATTCCATAGATTTGTCCTTCTTACAGTTTAGCAACTGTTCATGTGTTGAACAGCATTTATCCCAATCCATCTAAGGTTAAGGACATTCTGGCAAGAAAAACTTGTCTCCTTGTGAATAGATCATACAGGATAATTTTCAGTGGCTATCTCAAATAATGATAGTCCTTTCCCAAAATTCTGCTGTTTCCTAAACTAAAGTCCAGAGCTACATTCTGGTATAAATGATACCAAGCTGCTACATACTTAATATAATTTTTGGCATGTGTTTGTATTTCTTTACAACTTTACTAGAGACTGGCTCACAACATATAAGAACATTAAATATGAAATCATAATGTAGGGCTGGTAGAATAAAAGTGACTTCAGTTGACACACTAAAGAAAATGGTGGGTGTATATTTAGAAGATGGAGTCAAAATAGTCCCAATTGATCTTTGAAAAATGATAGGAGAAGATAGGAAATAAATGCAATTGCATCATTATAATTAGCCATATCAGTGAGATAATTTTTAGAACTATTTGAGGCCTGGTGTCCAGAATTTAATTGTGGATTTTTTTTTCTTTATAAATGTTAAAATGTTATTGGACTTTACATTAGAACTATATGTTTTGTTTTGCTATCAGAGTAACAATAGGTCATTCATAGTTTTGTATATTATTTTCATGCTTATTGAAAATTAGCTACTACCGTATTTTCTCTTTCATAATCCCAAGAACAGAATGGGTTACCTCACAAAGGCAGAAAAGATCTGAGCTTTGCTGATACCTCACCTTCTCTAATTTTTTCCCATTGAATTGTGAATGGGGAGATTTGATTAGAACAGAGACATTACCACATTTTGGTAATATTTGGAATGTTCTTTATATGCTACATATAGACAGGCAATTCCTACAGTAAATTGTGCATGCTATGTTTTCTGCAACCTTGTTTCATGGATATTTTAACAGGAGATATGGTTTTCTGAATCTGTTGACTATTAGTTATTTCCTGACTGTTTATGAATTTAAAAAGTGTAGCATCAGAATAATAATTCTTCTTGGTATTTAGTAAATTAAAGCTACACTAACGAAGACCAGACTATTTATTTCTATTGTGGGAATAGGTGTTTGTGTGTTAATTTATTTGAAAGACTTACAGTACATGGCCATCCATTTTATGTATCATAATCATGGGTGGATCAAAGTAACAATCAAATATATACAAAAAAAAAAAGCATGAACCAGCATCTAGGCAAAATCAAGTCCTGGTGCTCTAAACAACAGTCCCCAGTAATTAATCTACTGGGTTCCAGCTTCACTCTATTGCCAAAACATACATTCATTCATCATACTTATATAACTTCCCATCTTATACTAAAGTGACTCTAAACAGCTTACAGAAAAATAATAAATTACAATATTAAAACAGACATAATTACAATATTATTAACATTAATAACATTAATAAGTATTACAATATTATTAATAGCAAGCTGATATCTTGTACCTGTTTAATAGGATTTATGGATGATGGAAATAGTAGTAGCACTGCAAGACAGTAAATGCATTGTGGCTTTTAAGCATTGTGCATTTTATGCATGGAATAGTTAAGTGGGAAGATATAGGCAATGTTAACTTAGGATAGCCAAGGTCATGTGATCTGTAATGACAACTTGAACATGGCTCTGATTGTATTTTGTTCCCAGTACAACCAGCCATGGAGCAGAATGCCCTGTTCTTATACTAAGGACATGCGAAATGCCCATTGGATGCACGTTAATTATTGTATTTCAATATCAAACATATGGGCTGTAACCTCAGTACAACTTTACAATCAACAACAAAAACAGAAGACTTTTTAATAGAGATTGTTGAAAACCATTGAGCCATGTTAATCCTAACCTAACATAGATCCTTTTTAATCTAACAAATGCTAGTTTGTCCTTGCTAGTCCTAGAAGCTTACCAATTTTTATATCTATGTTCTGATTTCTTGTGTTTAGATAGTTGATCTTAAATATATTGTAAAGAGATACCGTTGTGAAAGAATTAAGGTGAGTGTATTTCAAGTGAATTAATACTTTTATGGTGTTTTACTATTATTGCAGAAGTGAGAAACCTCTGGTCGTTGAATATTACCGGAATTGTTGGGCAATGCAGCAGATCCTATTTGACTGTCTTAAGGAACTGTTACAATTTTACACCAGTCTTTAACCAATAATTGAAACAATATTTCTAAAGATAATTAAAACTAAAAACCAAGATTACATATTACACTAAATTCTGTATATGCTTCTTATGAATTACCGTAATATGATTCCTAACTTAACAGCCGTGAATTTCCTTTCGTTGTGGCTGACGGCTGCAGTGCACTGAACTGACAATTTACAGAGATATTTGGAAAGATGTGGAAGGTTATTAAGGAAAAGAGGACTGTAAAACCGTATTATTTTAATCTAAGTTACTAGATGCTTCATAATCTCTTGTCCTAGTTAATCCATCAAAAGAATAAATCCCAAACAAACCAAGATGGGAAATTGTATGCTATTAGAGAGAAATTATTAGCTTTTCCCAGCTTTTCTAATTCAGCGTCTGATCTTATCCGTGAGAACTTTTTTTGTGGTAAGCCATTTGTGATACAGATAGTCCTCAGTGGTGGGTTCTGGATCCCGTTGCAAGCGGTACTCCACATGAATGCGTGCAGCACACGCATGTGCCGTACCTGCCAGCGATGCCTCCATAAGCCTCCACGACACTCCAGCTGCTCTGTGCAGTATTGCACAAGTGATATATGTGCCATGCGCGTGCACAGAAGCTCCAAAGGCTTTAAAGAACAGGTAAAGAGTTCGGGTGGGCGGGTGGGCCCTCCAGAGCACAGTACCGGAACGGTCCTCAGTGCTCCGGGCAGGCTCTGGTATGCCCGTACTGGCGTGTACTGCCTGCAACCCACCACTGGTAGTCTTCGACTTATAGCCATTTGTTTAGTGACCAAAGTTATCACTGCCCTGAAAAAAGTGATTTACAATATGTTTTACACTTACAACCTTGCAGCATCCTCATGGTCATATGATCAAAATTCACACACTTGGCAGCTGGCATGTCCTTATCACAATTGTGGTGTTCCAGAGTCATGTGATCACCATTGATAACCTTCCCAGATGGCTTCTGACAATGGACAAATGAATGGGGGAAGCCAGATTTGCTTAGCAAAAGTATGGTTTACTTAACAGCTGCAGTGATTCACTTAACAACTTTCTGGCAAACAGGTTGTAAAATGGGGGGGATTCAACTAACAACGGCCTTGCTTAGCAAGGCAAATTTTGGGCTCAACTGAAGTTGTAAGTCGAGGATTACCTGTTCACATGCTACAAGATACAGATTTCAGGTTCCATTGCCATGTTTTGTGATCCATTACTCTAATGTTTTGTGAATCACTGTTGGCGGTTTTTGGCGCTGCATTGTATTGCGTCTCTGAGTTACGAATGATTTCCTCTTACTGTCATCAATGACTTTCTACCAAAGTGGCTAGTAGAAAAATTAGAGACTTGCTTTTGGTTTTTAAATTCAATGTTATATAGTAGCACAGAAAAAGGATTAAACATTTCCTTATCAACATTCACCAAAATGGCCACGGTATTTGTGATACATTTTGAATTCATAGATAATAAAGGAGCTGAGATTCATAGCAAAGACATTCTGTTCAAAATACAGTATTTCTTGCATTGCTGGTTTTCCAGCTGCTAATATACAGGTCCTCATTCCTACATAAATCAGACCACTCTTCCCAATATCGTATCTCCATATGCAGATTCTAAATGATGGCATAATAAACAAATTAATTTAAATATATCATTTTCTTTATAAATCCATGTAAACATTCATAGTCCCCTTTATTTTGAATAAATTGTTTGAGAATTGGTTTGTTAAGACTGCATTAATATTCTATGAATTTTTAATTTTTGTTTTACATTGTTGTTCCATAAATTGTGCCCAGAGTCACAATGGCACCAGGTGGCCTATAAATGTGATAATGTATGTATAGCTGTAGTAGAGTTACATCAAAAAAATGACAGCTATAAACCCATGTTGCTTTTAATATCTTGCTTACTTTAATAAATAATATTCTACTATAGGAGATAAAAAGCTTTTAAAAAAAGAACCTATCAATAACCACGGCCTAATAATTAAAATCTTTCTTAAATTTTCATTTAGAAATAGATGAATATTGGGGGTTTGTTTTCATTTCCTTTCTGATAATGGAATTTATAAGAGTATTATTTTATAAAAGCATTATTTTCCGTAACTTAGCAGTTGAAACATTGTGCTCATTCTCTTGATGTTTTCCTGCAACCGTTGCTTGTTCCAAAAGAGGAATATTTGCCTGTCTCGCAAAGGACCCCAGGTCCTTGAGTGGAAAGTGTTATTAAAATTACTTTTATACCTCACATTGTAACTTTCTACCAGGATTATTCCTTCCCTGTTTAATTCTATCCGTATTTCTTTCTAAGCACAAAAGGACAACCGCACCCCACCCACCCACTTTTAATAAAAAGTGAGTCTCAAAATGTGGTGACATGTAATTGAAGCTACAATCCTGAAATATTCCCAGAATATATTTCCCAGAATATGGCTAAATGGGGTAGAGGTGGTGGCAAAATATACTGCAAATAGTATGCTGTCAGATGTATTCTTTGGTGTCGGGGATACGTCCTCGTTAACCATCAGTTCTGCCATCCCGCCGTCCCCTTCTAAGCAATAGGTCTATGAGCCTTAAAATGAATTATGTTCTTGAGGGAGGGGGGACGGGACGGGACGGGAAGAACCGAGCTCCGTTGAGTAATCATTCCGTGAACTGGGGGATATGAAGGATTGTGGCTTGAGATTTCTTTAAAGAGGCAAAGCGCAGAACCTTGTGAATTGGGTTCTCGTTATGATAAGAGCAACTATAGGTCGGAAAAACGCTGGGAAATGTTGTTCGAGGGTCCGTCCGTATTCCTGAGTAAGCCGCATTATTTTCAAAGAGAGTCAGAAACATCGCTAACCTACTATGAAGTAGTGCTAACTTACTCCTTATTATTGGCACTGTAAGGTTGCACAGCCCCAGGAAAGGAAGGTCTGCCTTTTCCCGCTTCTGTTCCCCCCCCCCATCCCAAATTTAAGAAAGGAAATAGAAGCCTCCTTCTGCATGTTGCAGGTTGTTAGGATTCCCGTTTCTTGCGGGAAAGGGTTTGCCCCTCGTCCTAGGACCATCTTCTTTGCGCAACGGAGAGGTGTGAGCTGGCATCAAAAGGGGACAGCTGGCCGTTCTTCCTGGACCGGCAAAAACAACAATAACCAAAGCAACCAGGTGCCTCAACATCTAGCACTCCCACCTTGCACCGTGTACGCCCGCAAGCCCCATGAATTTCGTAGGTTTGGGGGCAAAGGCATCCTTCCAATCCTAATGTATATCACCCACCCGAGGATTATCCTGAACCCAAATGCGATTATTTGGACCACGCAGCAGCTAGCATCCCATTTCGTGGGCCTTCCGTAAAGATGGATTTATACCTCTCATTTCTAGGGCAGTTTTTAATAATATGAAACATTAAAAATAAAGCGAGGCAAAGCTTTCTTTGATGTTGTATTTCCATGGTTTAACTAGCTATTCCAGGTTGGGTATCCTAAATTAACTAAACACATAGCTGGAGGCTAGAGGTACCTGAAGCAGGAAAAACAGCCTGGCCAGTCATCCTTTTTTTAAATCTTAAACTTATTAGGGTTTCTGCCAAAGGGCATAAATGAAATCACTCCCGGTTTGTTATGAAAGAAATCTCATTTTCTTTACAAGTGAATTTTTCTCACCTTCTGAAACTTCCCTCTAATCAATCCCAGTCAAAGTCTGCGATTTTTATAATTTACCTTTCACAAAACCTTTTTAAATATACACTGAAGTATATTCAAGATTTTTTTTTGGGGGGGGGGGGGAGAAGGTATATGTGGAATCCCAGGTTAATATCTATTTTCCTATCTTATATGCCTTTTTTTTCTTTCACAAAGAAAAATAACACTTTTCTTTAATTAAACATTACAAAACAATTATTTCAGACTTGAGTAAAAATCCACTGATTAAAAAAATCTAGTTTTGCTCAAAGTGGAAAACCGTGAAAAAAATGGTTTATGACTCTTACACTCTTTAAATAAAGAAGTACAGAAAAAAGGTATGCTTAAAATAAATAGATTGTGTTTATTTATGTTAATGTTTAGATTTAGGAAGTTCGCACATATTTAGCCCAAACTTTCTGGGGTGCTTGATCAAGGCTGATATATTCCTCAAGGTGTTGTAGTCCGGAGACATTCAGCAATAACTCCTAACATTTCTAACTACTACAATGATATTGGCTGGTTGTGCTGGGAGTAATTTTTCCTGGGCATATCTTGGACACCAGGTTAGAGCATTGTGGAAATGAAATAAATAGGCCATCTCTAACCCACCTTAACATGTACCCCATTGGGATATCAAGCAAGAGGGCTTAAATTTTAGGTTTGCAGGCAGAATGAGCCTGAAATGCTAATACAAGAGAATATGATGATCAAATTAAGGGGCTCTTCCGCTTTCAAAATCAGTTGTTGAATTTTAAAAATTGGATTGTTGAAATTGTTAGTAGAGGGGTCTCCTGTAACTGTGTGTTACAGTCTCCGTGCCTGCCCGAAGTCTGGGAAAGCTGAAACATCAACTGACATTCTTTTCTTCCTGGGTCATTTCCCTAATGAGTCCTTTTGTACCTGGAATTCTTTGTATCCTCTGGGAATTTCTCAGGTTTTCCTTGCCCTCTAAACACAGTCCTTATAAGGACCTTCAGCCCCCACCCCACCCACCCCCCGTCCCTTCTATCTGCTTAGTGCCATTTGAATTCGCCCTAGTGGCTTCCACTTTGATTCCGGGACTTTGAAATGCAAACCTGCCTTTCAATGCAAATGCTCCGAGAGGTTGGCCCAATAATAAAAAAAAGGGCTTTTCCTCAGGGAGGTGCCTTTGCAAAGTTGGGAAGGGAAAAAAAAGACCTGAGCAAGTAGTTCAGGTGAACTGTTAATCAGGAAGAGGCTGGGAGTTCTCTGCAAAGGCAAGCCAGGGAAGACGCTGCTGAGGCGCCGGGCACATTATGCACGCTGAGCTACTTGGGGATGATGTATGTGGGTTATCTGTTGGATAAGGACACCAACATGTACCCAAACCCGGTCAGGCACCCGGGCCTGAACCTCAGCCCCCCAAATTATGTGCCCGTGCCCCCTCAGTACTCGGATTTTGCCAGCTACCACCACATGGCCGGAATTAACAGCGATCCTCACCAGGGGCAGCCCGCGGGGACCTGGGGTCCTCCGTACCCGCCTACTAAAGAGGACTGGCACACCTATGGCGCAGGAGCCCCTTCTGTCGCCAGCCCGGGGCAGCTAGGATACAGCCCCTCGGATTTCAATCCAATTCCGCCACCCGGCTCTGGACTGCTGCCTCCGCCCATGAGCGCCCCAGTTCCCCAGCTCTCCCCAAACGCGCAAAGGCGCACGCCTTATGAGTGGATGAGGCGCCACGTTCCCACTAGCAGCAACAGTGGTAAGGACTTGTCTCTCTTTCTCTCCTCCGTCTCTGGCTTCGGGGAAAGGGTGTCTTTTAGGCCGGGAGGACGAGCAGTCTCTACGGTGCGATGACTTTTTCCTTCGCGTTTCTGCAGGGTTGCGCTGACCACTTTATAACGTTTACTCTTCATTATCTTTTCCCCATCAACTTGTAGACACAAGAATTTGTGGTCAAACTACATTTTAACACGAAAAGGGAGGGATACTTGCAAGACTTGGCTACAGATCCAGGAGGTTCGGAGGTGGCTTCCTTACACAGAAGGAAATTCCACTTGTGCAATGTTTGCTAGTTATAAACAATTTGTCACATGTTGTGCCTGAAGTTATACATGGATATTCTTCGATTGATGAATCCATGACTTGGAAAGGGTCTTCTCAAGCTAAGAGTTCCTGGTTCAGTCCATGGCTAAAATGATGGGAATCGATAGGGAAAGCAGCTTGCTGGCCAGAGTAGCTTTGATCCGAATAGATTGCTCTATTCCAGGGCTATCTTAGCTTGGCTGAGTAATAATGGACCAGATATCTTCCCATATTGTGATTGGCTATGGCCGCCCCAGTTGATGATCACATCAAGATAGAATTTGGAACAAAAGAACCTTATATAGTCAGTATAATGTTAAGTTTTCACAATTGTTCACATATTTGTCAAAACTGGAATCATAGGGGTTATGCAGTAGTACCTTATATACTATATAGGGTAAAGCTGCAGAACTACATTCAAAGGGGAATTTCAAGGAAATAGGATGAGAGTAATATATAAAAATAAATCTAATAAGGTATATGGTCTTCTGTTTGTGTCTGTATGTATCTGTATATTTGCTTAATCTATACTGAAAGGAATGACTAGAACTTTCCAAGAACTATCTTTTACTTAAGTCTTTCCCAGTATCATTGTCAAACACCCAGTCACCCAGATTCTGACACTGAGTCACAAGTTAATTTTTCTCTCACCAACTAAAGCTGCATTTTTCTCAGTCTGGTTTACTGAAATTCTCTACAGAGATTGATAATCGAGACGGGGGTTGGGGGGATCAAATATTGATTGTGAAGGCTCTGTTAAAGAAAGTTTTGGGAATTGTCTGCATGAGGGTGTGATTAGCAAATAAGCCAGGAAGAGATCACAATAAAAATAATTTCTTTTTGTTAAGTTATGGGAACAACTGAAAGGTCATTGTGCATAACTGCCTGATTCATTTTTGTGTTTATCGAAGTACAGCTATCTTTCATTGGTTTGCACATTTGATGGCACCGCGCACTTGATGTTTTTATTCTGTACGGCTACTGTTATCAAAATTATACTGTTTTCAATGAATTTCATTCTAGCAGTTTTGTTTGTTGCACCCCTTTCAGTATGATGAATGGAGACACTACCATATCTTGGCTAAGGTATATTATATGTGTCAATACTAGCTTTATTCTTTAACATTAGTGTTCAGCAGTATTATTTCACTGGTAGATTATTCCTCTTCTGGTACAGTCTCTGAAGCTTTTAGCAAACTCAAGGATGCTCTTTGGGCAAATATTGGTCTTCTCAAAATCTCCCCCTCCCCATCATTCAGTATGAAGTGGATTCCTGTACAGCAGTCACAAATAAAAAAAGTTGCATACTGTATTCAATATTCAATATGAAAATATGTAATCTACCACTTCTTTTTCCCTTAAGAATTCAGGTAGAATTCAGTATTTGAAAAGCTAGTAACATCTCTTTTCTGATTAACATTTATGTGGAAATGTTCTTGTGTATTTGATCATGTCTAAGTATCTGCACAAGAATAGTTACTGCCTATTAGCTGCATTCTTTCTTTCTCTAGTCTTCTCAGATAGTTATATTCCCACCTTTCAATTTATAACTGGTGGTTGTTCTCTAATCTAAAAAATATTGTGAATACAGAATAATGGCATCTTTGTGTCAAAGTGTGTATGAAATAGTGATGTTCCTGTACTATAAGAAAGTGTTGAGTACTTTTTGGTGAACATATAAGTTGCTTATCAGTATGATCCCCCCCCCCTTCTTAAGTGAAAGCTTAATGGCACAGTAAATAGGTTCAACTAATGAATGTGTGGCACCGTAACTTTTTATGGGACAGGAGTAACAGCAAGTGTGTGTGTGTGTTTGTGTGATTTAATGACCCTTATTTGTGAGAACAAATTGATCTCAGCTGAGTTACTTTTTAATAAAGAGATGAAATTTGCAAAGGGTTTTCTTTTTCATATGCATCGATTTCTTACCTTGATCTTTAAAAACCCACCCTCTGGATATAAAATAGGATTCTTTAGAGATATCTATATGCATGCTAATAAATACCTCACATTTCGTTTTTGTTGCAAATTTGGGTTATAAAGCTGAGATTTATAACGGTATGGAGAAAAAAATAATGCAGCCGTTTAATTTTTGTGTATGTCGTTTTATTTACTACTGTCTTAAAGACAAGTCTACATTCGAAAAGTTTGGTTCTCTCAACCTCACTACAGTAAATGTTAGAGATTGCTGATCGATGCATAGTGAACTAAAATTAGTTCTCGACGTTGCAGAACCGACTTGCTGTTCATTGCACCTTTTTATGTTTTTTTCAAACGGGATTCGATATTTTAAAATGCCCAAACAAACTGGCTATAAATGAGCGCGCCTACATTTTCTGATGACAGTAATTTATCCGCATTTAGGCGGTACCTTCCCCGCGTCTCAGAGCAGAAAAAGGCGCGAAGCTACTTTCCCGCCAAGCCCGTGAGGTCTCTTTGCTTCCCCCCCCCCCTTCCCCAATTCAGGCAATCGCCTACTTCCCTTCCCCAACTTCTTTCTGGGGAGCGCTGGATCTTTCCAGCGCCGAAACCAGCCTCTAATTTTGCGGCCGCGCTGAACTCTTGAACCCAGGGCGGGAAAGGAGTTTTAAGGGAACCCCGGGGTGACGCGGTGGGAAAGTGGAAGTCTCCCCAGGAGAACGCAAATGAACATTCTGGGGTGACAAAAGAACCCGCAACCGGTGCCCAGTTCAAAGGCGGCAGGCCGGCGACCTGCTTCATGAAAGGCCTTGCCAACGCCTCTGTCAAACCCGGGGCAAATTTGCAAGCGTGCTGCTTTGTTATGCTGATAGGCAGAGGGGCTGCGTTGCGGCGGGGCGCCCAGCGAGCCTCCTTGTTCTCAGCTTTGAGGATTGGCGGCTAAGCGGCCTTTGAAGTTGGGGCACTTCCACTTTCCTTCAGAGCTCCAGCCTGGGCCGCCCATACGAGGCTACCGTTGTCCTCGCCCTCCTGGGTTGGTAGGAGCTTAGCCTCTCGGCCAGAATAGAGAATAAATAACCTTTATTGTCATTTTTTACTGTGGGCACACTAGCACACATTAAAAATGAAATTCTGTTCCCATAAATATAAGCACACACACGTATGTCTGTGTGTATGTGTATATCTATCTATCTATCTATCTATCTATCTATCTATCTATCTATCTATCTATCTATCTATCTATCTATCTATCTATCATCTATCTATCTATCTATCTATCTATCTATCTATTATCTATCTCCATCTTTAATATATATTGGAAAAGAAGCTTGAGAGTTCACAAGGTTGATACTATATGGAACAAAACCATGACTGAATCTGGATATTCTGCCTTGAATACTGAATAGGCCGGTTCTTCCAGAACGTAGCAAGGAAAACAGGTAGTGAAGAGGCTGTGTAGTGTCCCAGACAATACTGCGGACCCTGGGCAAGCATTACTTGTATATATATATATTTGGGTGAGACTGGTTTGTGAAGAGAAATGAGGACAAGATGGACTAATGCACCACGCTGAAAACTTAAGCCTTAGCAGGCAGTACTCTAAACACATCGTCCCTTGGGAATGAGGCAGCAAATACATTTAATAAATGATGATGGCAATGACGACTTCAGTTGGATCGGGATAAAAAAAAAGGGCACTTGAAATGTGTAGTTGTGAACTGAGCTGGAAAGTTTCATTGTGTGGGTGGCTGGAGCTGTAATGAGTCCCAAAACTCAAAATTTTCAAGTTCTTTTGGTTTTATAGAATAAAGTTTAGACATGTCCTTTCCCATTGAAAGCAAGAGAACTCCAGCAGAATACCTGTCTTTAGAAGTAGCTACCCTTTCAACTCAATGAAATTTACATTAAAGAAAATATCTATTCTCTATACACTCTGAAGTTGAGGCCAGGGGTTTTGTTTTGTTTGTGCAAGTATTCATCTGTTACAAACATGCACCTCATTTCATGCAGTATGTAGTGACTGCCTTGCACAAGGTTTAATGAATACTTCCACAGCCAAAATGATTGTTTCCCTATTATTTGCTCCCCGATATGCTGGAAGTTGTGTGATAAAATGATCCAGGATAGTTTACCGTTTTCAGCTTTCTTTGTGGCCTGTGATCATATAGCAAGTTAGCGCAAATCAAAATAGGTGTTGAATCATTAGTGATCTGGGTAGGATACTTTATCTTACAGGCTCTGGATGACATGCAGTGTTACACACTGGAAGGATCTGGTGGAAGAGATCTTACCTTCCCTCTGCAGTACGGTAGCTCTGAGAATCCCCAAATTTAGGGCTGTTTCAATGACAATTGATAAGGAAACTGCATGGAGGAGCTTACCTCTTTTGTAGCATTTAACATGCGGATGATCACATGTCTAATACAACAAAAATACTATTACATTGAAACAGACAAATCTAAGGGTTCCTTTTCATTATTACTGTAGTCTGAAACCTAGTGATAAGAAAAGTTCCAAAGATTTCAGTTTTTCTAAAATTGATCCTCATAATTTCTGAATCACAAAGCATACATATAAATTTGCTTCTACTTAAAGTTCATCTTTCAGATTAAACTTTAGTCCTTACATTCAAGATAGTACAAATTTTGTTTTGCTTTGATATTTATATGAAATAATGGTACAATATACAGTTTAATGGAATAATTACATAAAATCTTTTGCATCTTTATATTTATATGATTTAGTTATCGAAGTTTCAGACTGGATATATTATGGTAACACATTTGGGGCATTGCTCTTTCAACTTGGTATATTGTTTACTAAGAGCCTGCAAGACTAATAATTAATGGGAGGCTCGCACTTTTGTTATCTGAATGGTTAACTTCAGAGTCTTTTTTTTAACTGGAAAGAATTTTAAATGAAAGACTTGATACCATCTTAAATTTATCAAAACTAGATCATATGATTTGTAGGTTTTGCTTTATTTTGTAACAGTAGCAAAGGAAACAAAACTATTTCAGATTTTGCATAAAATAAAAAGAAACAATAGAATCATATTAAGACAGAAATACTGACTGAATTACCTCTAACTAAATCAAACCTAATTTGATTATAAAACATATCTTGAGTTTTGTTTTCTATTTTCTAGATTGCAACCAAGGAAATTGCTTTTCTTTAATGCGACTGATCTTTTTATTTCTTAAACACCCTGTAAAGTAACATACCATATTAGAAAACAAATTGCAGAAGAAAATCTTTTTAATATATAGAGAAATATATAATACGTAATAGCATTTAAAAAGTTACACATATAAAATTTATTTCAATACACAATAAATACAATCGTTAACAAATCTAGCAGCTCCTAAGATAACTTTGTGAAAAAAAAAACATTTAAAAGTTCTAAAAATATCCTTTAACTATTACATTGCTAAATTTGATTTAACATAAAAATAAAAATACTATTACATTGAAACAAAGACAAATCTAAGGGTTCCTTTTCATTATTACTGTAATCTGAAACCTAGTGATAAGAAAAGTTCCGAAGATTTCAGTTTTTCTAAAATTGATCCTCATAATTTCTGAATCACAAAGCATACATATAAATTTGCTTCTACTTAAAGTTCATCTTTCAGATTAAACTTTCGTCCTTACATTCAAGATAGTACAAATTTTGTTTTGCTTTGATATTTATATGAAATAATGGTACAATATACAGTTTCAGGGAACTGAATGAATAAAATGTTTATTTTAAAAGAAAGAATAACAAAAATGACAGTTAAAACTATAACTCACTAATGAAGGTCTGTATACTGTTAAGAATCAGACATGATTGGAATAATTCCTGTTATTGTTATTGTTAACAACAACAATAACACTAGAGCATTTTTAATTATAGTTTTTAGACTATCATGGGTGAAATATGTCCTTAAATCATTAATATATAACGATTGTTTTAAGAATTTCTTCCAACTTCGAATTTGAATTTTGTCTTCAACTTCATAACAGTAGCGATATCTTCTATTTAAGGATATATTAATGGACCAATATAGGACATAATCTTTGACTACTTCAAAGGAACCTGATATACTCTTCTCTTTGAAGGGATTCATGATGGAAATAAAACTCTTAATATCTCTCTATTGAAAGCTTAAGAATATTTTTTAAATGGATGTTTCTGGGTTATTCCAAATATGGATTAAATATCTAGAATCTTCTATAATGCTCACCAGTGGTTTCATGTCCTTAAAACATTAAAATAGTATCAATAGTTTTAACATTATGGTTGATTTATCAAAAAATTGTATTTAGAGAGTATTGGACTCCCTAAAGAATATATTTGAAATGTGGGACGTAAGATTTTCTTGATGGAGGTAAAAAAAAATTGAGGTTTCATTTGGGAAATTGTGTTCTAATTTTATATAATGTTATGGGGAGATCTTTAAATGTTAAACATATTAATATAATATTGAATTATGTCCCACATTTTGAAATTTGACTTTGTCAGAAATTATGGTTTATTGAGTATAGACAAAATGGCTCAAATATTATATTAAGAAATTGGAAAAATTATATTATTCCAGATGTTAAGGAATATATTTTGAAAATCTATGGTCTGTCTGTTTTCAAAAAGGCAGTATGGATCTCTTTGGGAGAGATTTTGTAATAAATTGTAATGCAATAGAATAATATAGTAGTCTGTAATATTAATACACAAGTGATTACTGATTACTGTCATATAAAAGGTGTGTGTGTTTAGCATTTTAAAATCCCATTCCTTTTTTCAGTTTTTCAGTTCTTGTTTTATTGTGTGTATTTTTTTAGTGTAGTTACTATTTTGTCAATATAGTCCTCTATTTATGATTGCAATTGAGCTCAAAATTTCCGCTGCTAAGCAAGACAATAGTTATCATATTTTTCAGAGTATAAGACACACTGGAGTATAAGATGCACCAAGGTTTTGAAGAGGCAAATTTTTTTAAAAAACTTTTTTTTGCACTCTGCAGACCTCCCAAAAATGGCCCGTTTTTCGTGAAAATGGGCTTGTTTTTTTTTTTTTTTAAAAAAGGCACAAATAGTTTTTAGGAGGCTTGTAGAGTGCTCCTGGAAGGTGTGGGTGGGGGCGCACATCGAGCAAAAAACGGCCTATTTTTCGCTCATTTCTACCCTCCCCAGCCTCCAGGAGCACTCTGCAAGGCTCCTAAAGGCTATGCACGGCCATTTTGGTAAAGGGGCAGGGTTTCAGGAGGCAAAAAATGCTTTATTCAGTGTATAAGATGCACCCAGATTTTCAGCCTCTTTTTTGAGGGAAAAAGGTGCGTCTTATACGCCAAAAATATGGTAAGTGAATTTTGTCCCATTCTATGACCTCCCTTGCCACAGTTATTAAGTGAATCCTGCAGTAGTTAAATTAGTAACATAGTTGTTAAGTGTATCTGGCTTCTCCATTGGCTTTGTTTGTCAGAAGATTGCAAAAGGATCAACCTGATCAAAGTGCAACCTGACCTCGAGACATTGCAACCATCATAAATATGTCAGTTGCCAAGCATCCAAATTTGATCATGTGACCATGGGGATGCTGCAACAGTCGTAAGTGAAATACTGTCATAAGTCATTTTTCAGTGCCATTATAACTTTCAACAATCGCTAAACAAATAATTGCAAGTCAAGGACTATCTGTATTTTGTATTTTGGGAAAAAAGCTGGAATTGTCTTGTAATTAGGGTATAATTGTCTGAAGAGAAGATGTCTTTAAATATGTGGGAAATTCAAATTATATAAGTCATATATGTCTATGTCAGTGACTGAAAATTTTAATGCTAATTTGAAGTAATACTAAATTAAAATAATTGCTGGTACAAATTAATTTAGGTCATTGTTGCATTCTGAGCTTAGTTGTTTTTTGCAAATGTTTCATTACTCAATTAGGTAAAACCATCAGTGGAAAAACCCTACTGAGCTAAAAATATTCAAAAATATTGATAGAAATTACTTTGATTTCAGTTAGTACAGTACAGGTAAAGCATGTCATTTACATGAATGACTGGCACAGGTATATGTAATCAGGGACAACTTATTACAACTTTTGTAATAAATAAAATCTTTATGACAATTAAGATAAAAGATAAATGTAAATTATGAATTGTGTGACCACATTATTAGCCTATATGGATCAATAATTGGTATCTTGCTGCTACCATAGTAGGAAATTATCATTTGCTCTACAAATATGAACATCTTAATTATGTAAATAGTAAATCATAATACAATTTATTGCAATTTGTAAGTTTTTGCTCAGCCCCAAATATAAATAGCTTAGTAGTGTTATAGAAAAATAACGTGTTCGATGCTGCTAGAAAAATAATGGGTAGGTATTGTAATTTCTCACCAGGAGGACCTTTAAGGAATTACCTTTTAGTATTATTTAAATAGCCAAATAACATTAAAATATATATCCTTTAATAATCTTGTATCAAATTTAATACAATTTATTGTAACTTTGTATTTAGGTTAGGGTTTGAAATCAGTTGGTTAAAGTTACTGGTAAACTTAAACATGTAAATTGATTTAATCTAGCTTGAGTATCTGGGGTAATGGAACAAACATACTGCATCATGTGTAGATTATGAACCTGGGTTATAGGTAAGATATTAAGTAATTTTAAATTTTAAACTTCAATTTTAAAGTTAGTGTAATGTATGGATTACATTGAAAAAAATCTGTTTACCAGTTTATAGTAGTTTTTGAAAAGATAGCAAGGTGGAGACCAATCTGATTTCAAGAGTCATGCTGTATGACAGAGAGAAGACTGCCACTGAGAAGGTCTCGCTATGGGATGCAAATTCACAGATTTCCCACACGATGGGTATCCCCAAAATCTCCTCCCAACTAGATTTGGTAAGGCAGGAAGATTCTACTTAGAGGAGTTAACAAAAAGCCAAGGTATATAAAACTTTATTGATTATTATCAGCATCCTGAACTAGGCTTGGAAAGTTACTATTGAAGTGGCTAGCACTCGTAAACAAGCAGCATTCTGTGTTGCAACTTCCAAGTTGTCTTCAAGGGTAACCCCAATAAAACAGCTCCAGGGAAAACAAGGACCTGACTTACTGTTTTCAGCACCCCAGAATCCGGGGAGCATGGATGCTAGGTTGACGTCACGTGATTGCCATTTGCGACTTCCTGCTACCTTCTCCATTGACTTCACTTTTTGGGAGGCGGCAGTGAAGGTTGCCAATGGCGATCACGTGACTGCAGCTACCATAATTATGGGAGTGTCCAAGTTGCAATCATATGACCAGCGGAAGCAGTGACAGCAACAACTATGAGGAATGGTTTTAAGTTTTCCCATTCAGCGTTGTTGTAACTTACAATGGTTGCTGAAGAAGTGAATTAAATGAGGACTCTGTAGATGAAGTTTTGTAGAAAGCATAGGGAGTTGACTTTAAAGGACAGGAGAAAAAGTTGCTATCAAGGCAACAGTTAAATAAGGGGAGGTATTTCAACTTGGGCCCAGAAACTAATTTGAAAGAATGTCTCCGGTAAGACCTAGGTCACTTAAGTGTGGTAGTGGGCAAGCATATTCATACTTGCATGATTTTGTACTCTAGCTGTTATAATAAGAGTAGTTCTCAACTACATGGCATTGTTTGTTTGGTTTTTAGTCTGGTTCACCTTGTAGGACTGATAGCCTTCCATGGAAGTGGAGGAGCAACAGAATTCTCTGTTGCTGGAAAGCAGTTTGACCCCAGGCATTTCTTCAAAGGCTGAAGACATAGAAACAGGAGATCCTCACAGCAGCTTAACTTTGGGTAGAGATACAGAGTGGGGTACTATCATCAAATTAATGATTCCTGCAGTAACTTTTAGAGGTATTGGAGAAGGTATCTAAGAATACCATGGATCTCCAAGAAAACAAATACATGGATTGTCAAACATACCAAACCATAATTATCATTTATGACACACATGATGGGGCTTAAATTATCCTACTTTGGATATGTTAAGCCAAGATCTAGTTTTCTGGAGAAGGTGGGGGGAGAGAAGAGGACAATTAACAGCAAGGTGGATGGTTTCAGTTATAGTGGTGATAAGGTTGGAAGACCTGAATGGCCTAGTTTTCTCCATTGTCATGGAGAAAAATATGGTAAAACTAAGAGTTGATACCAATCAATGGCATATAATTAAAACTTTTAGAGCATATTAAGCAGCATCTGTCACATAACTTGTTTTAAAAATAAAGTCAGTAAAAATCCTTTGTTGAAAAGGAACTTCTTACCTTATGACAAAATAATGTTGTCTTCTGCATATCATAATTTTGCTATCATTGCCATTTGCTGCAGACGCTATTAGCAGTATAGTGGAAAAAAAGTTAGCATTTCACACTTTTATGGAATCTGTCAATAGTGTGTATGAATTACACTATCAAGGGTAATTCTCCTGAATGTCATTGAACTCAATTAGAAATCCTAGCCCTAGTCTGATTGTCCAATGGTCATGGATGGTGGAGTCTAGTCACTTTTTGTGTATCTCTGCTTTAAACTTTGATTCCAAATACAATTCATGGTCAAATTTATAGACTACATCTTTATTATAAAAATACTATCAAAAACTACTTTTCTCTTCATCATAATGTTCATTTACAATCTTTCAAGATAAGGTAGCATGCTTTACAAAGACTTCGAAATGCAGATAATTTTTTTTAGCAACTTCTCCCGCACAGTAAATAATAAAATATATAATACTACTTACTAGAAAGAAAATCTGAAATTCAAAACACAATAAATATTTTTAAGTGACTGTAGTTAGGGAATAAAACATATTCCAGTAAAACTCCATCCATCCATCCATCCATCCATCCATCCATCCATCCATCCATCCATCCATCCATCCTCTCTCTCTCTCTCTCTCTCTCTCTCTCCTGCCCATCTCACTGATACAGTAACTCTGGGTGGCTTAAAATATAACTGGGTGGCTTAAAATATAAAGTACAAAATGTAATTTACTTTCTTAGATTGTGATTATGTTAATGTTGCTGGATTGAAAAGAGGTAAAGAAACAGTGGAAAGGTAAAAACCTTTCGTGCAGATTTACATTCTGGCTCTTAATCTCTATGGTGAATGTTCACAAAATACTTGTGGGAATCTTGCAATTCTATCTATCTTGCAAACATTCACCAATTTAATGATTTTATTGCTTTAAATATTTATAAATAAGCAGCAAATGTTTTCATATTTGAGCTTTGAACTTTTCCCTTCGTTGAATTGTGCTATCAGCATTGTAGTGTAATTTCTACGCTTTAGTTGGGGTAATTATCTCACAACAGTACTCTATTTTATCAAAGATAATATTTTAGTTTGGTTCTTGTGAGCTCTCTCTGTTGATGGAGGTGGCAGTAAAGGTAATGAAAGGATATATGAATGCCATGAGAATATTAATATTTTAATATTGCACAAAATAATTGATTACAACTAAAGTGAATGCTCTTAGAAATATTTGCTTGGTAAGTATCAGTTCTGCTAAGAATAAAAATCCATTTAAATCCTACATATAAACATGGTTTAGTTTTACACTATTGGTTAGGGTCCCCTGTAAGTTAATGAACTCTTTAGAAACTTGTTGACCTTATATTTCATTCTTACATTCATTTATTAATTCTGGATTTTTACATTTTTCAGTATGGAACATATTACATATACCATCAAAGCCCTGATGGAAGTGATAACGTTTGCAATGCATGTAGACACACACAGAAGCATTCTAGATATACACACAATTATGCACGTACACACAGAACTCTTTCTTAAATTATTAACCACAGCATGCTACTGAACTGACTTGAGATGTTTTGAGTAACCAGTAGCCTTTTAAAATATTTTAAAGTTTCCTTTCCATAATGATACAAAAGACAACATTTCTTTGGCTTTAAATATATGTGCGAGTGGAGACATTTGTCTTAAAAAGATTTGCACTATAACCTTATATTCTCTTATAAACATTTTTTCCCCAAAAGTGATTTAAGTGATTCTTTGTTTTATTTTCTATTTTAATTGTAATTTGCCTCACAAATCTATACATTTCAGATACTTTTATTTCTAATTCATTTCTATATCATATTACATGCAAATCTAAACAGCTTCTATAAAAATAATTTTGTAACTCCATTGTAATAAATATGGCAGAGCAGTTAATATTGATTAAACAACAGTGACATTTGACCTAAAAAAAGCAGGACAACAACGTAATCCACGCTGTTTCTTATAGTAATCTCAAATTAACTAATGCCACTATTTTTTCTCATTTTTATTGTTATTTCATAACAGGAACACAGAGGTGAAAAACATAAAATAAGGAAAGAACAGAAAGAAAAGCAGAGAAGAAAAATAGAGAAAAGGCAAGCAAATTGAAATGTAGGTTAAAATTGGCTATTGTTGATAATAGTGAATTTAAAGTTTTAGAAGGTTAAGACTGCAGTCCTGTATTCTCTTTTTAGCACAAAGACCCATTGAGTTCTTCTGAGTTGACAAAGAGGATTATACAGAGAATTATAGGATATAGCCCATGTACCCTAGGTAAAATTAGACCAAGGTATTTGAATGCAGTACTGTAGATCAGGTCTGATGGCTCAGTGGTGAAAGGCACTGAGCTTGAAAGCTGACAGCCTCCGTTCAAGATCCAAGTGCCGCACAACAGGATGCACGTTCTTTATTGTTTACCTAGCAGTTCAAAAGCATGCAGATATGAATAAATAAATAGGTATCACTTCAGTGGGAAGGTAACAGCATTATGTGCATCCCAGCATATAGTCCTGCTGGCCATATGCCCATGGAAATGTCTTTAGACAATGCTGGCTCCCGTGGTTAAGAAATGGAGATGGGCACTGCCCCGTAGAGTTAGACACAATTGTGAAGGAAAAACCTTACATTTATCTTTACCTTTAGATCAGATCACTGCTCGTACTTTCATGAAAGTAGACACATACAGTGTCATCAACATTAAATTTAAGTCCTGTTGATTTGTAGGGCATGTTACAGAAGGTAAATGTATTTTATTCTCCTTATTTTCACTGAGAGCATATGCACCAAAGACAAATTCCTTGTGAGTCCAACCACACTTGGCCAATACAAAATTCTATTCTATTCTATTCTATTCTATTCTATTCTATTCTATTCTATTCTATTCTATTCTATTCTATTCTATTCTTCTATTAATATAGCAGTCTCTACTGCAATCAACAAAGATATTTAACAAAAATCTCTCCTTGGTTTATAACCTCTCTTTAAGTGAACATTGATAAAAATAACAATTTTTTTTAAAAAAATGGAAATAAAATTATGGAACAAACTCAGTGTATGACATCTTACCAGATGTGATGCTGGGCTCATTTTATTTCGACTTCATTTTTGTTCTTTATCAGCTTAGTAAAAAGTAAGAGTAAGATTAAAGGTGGCAATTCATTTCTTTCCTAAGTGCAAAAAGTCCATGTAGCTGGCTCATAATCAGCTCTGGATTTATACTAAAATATTTGGGAGTTAATTTCATATTAAACTGACCAACCATAACTGTGGAATGATTACTGATTTCACTAGATTGAAAGACCCAGAGCTAGATGATTGGGTGGCCAATAAATTATTGATAAATTATAAATTATAATATACTTTAAATTATAATATACATAAATTATAATATATTGCCCAGAGACCACTGGAATTGGACAGTCAATATGTTTAAATAAATAAGTAAATAATAAAATGTAAATCTACTAGTCTAAATCTAAAGACATGAAAAGACTTTTAATCTGAATATCATCTAAGTTTTCTGGGATTTTGGATACACAGAATTTTGGATTTTGGATTTTGGATTCTGGGATTTTGGATACACAGAACAAAGATTCAAGCATTTGTGAAGCTTCCAGGACGGGTTCAGACCTATTCAGATTTGCATAGTTCTTTTACACCTAATTCTTACCTCTCTTTCACACCTGGTTCTAACTTAATAGAATTTAGGGTTGTAGTAAAAACAAAGTGATTACGAAGCTCAATCTTCCCACTCTTGCTCTAGATAGAGAAATAAAAATTGTAATGAAGTAATGTAGCAAATATTTAGGAATGCAGGAAATGTTTTTCATTTACATTTTAATCTTAATGTTGTGGGCTCAGAATCTGAGAATAGTGGAGAGAGCTAAATCTTTCTCACGATTCCTTTCTTACCATTAGGCAAAAATGTAAACAAAACCAAATACACAACTATCTTGAAGAGGCATGTTTTGATCAGGAAAAATAATGCAAGGATCATTTCCCACTCCTATTCTATCCATTGATCTAATTACTAAGAGAATATTGGGCATCCCTTTCTAATTATTTGAAATATTTTGGAAAATCTATCTTGTTATGTTACCATCTTATATGTAGCTGAACTAAAGTTAGGGTTTTCAAAAGTTTCTTGCATATACTATAGTTTGTTAATAACATTTCTAACAGAATAATATTTCAAAAATATTTTTACTTTTGTCTTATCAAATATATGTTGTTCTCAAATGAATCTCTTCATCCTTAGTGTTTAGTAACCTACATCAATAATTTAATCTTTTTCAACAGACCATTTAGAAATTATTGGGGGACTTAGAATATTTAAGAAATGTTTCCTTTTGTTGTATAAATTGAAGCTCATGCATAGTTAATGTCCAGTATCATTTTTCACTTAATGGAATAGAACTCTTAAAGAGGTATAGTTTTTAAAGTAAAAAATAGAGTATATTAGCAAGCCAAAATAATTTAGAAGCCCTATAACAGGGATATTTTATATAGATAATTTGATTCTGACCAAAAGAATCCTTTATTGTTGAGAAAAAAATAATGCCCTTATAGCTAGTTACTATTCCTTCTAAGTTCACAGATCACCAGGAACCAAACAAATCATAATTTGAGAATATTTGATCCTGCACTTCATTTTCTATCTCTGGATAAGCAGATTGTTTAGGCCTTTTGGCCTAGTTCTTTTTCAGCATCATATAGATTGAGCTATTGTATATGCTAGGAAGTGTTACTAGAGTTTTAGATTTCACAACTGAAAGTATAGTGGTGCTGTACTGTTGTCACAAGTAGAACATATGACATATGTCAAAAGTTCCCAGCTAAGGCATTCTGGTCATTTCAAATGGTCATTCAATCAAATCACAAAGCTTAGCACAATAATTATTCTTTTTAATAGTATCCACAGAAAATTCATTTTTTTCATATACTTTTTGTAATAACTACCATATCAGGTATCTTGTAAGAACAATAAAAATGTAATGATGTATTTTCTCTGACAGTGTAATTCATCTATGCAGAAGGTATCCCTTCTACACTATATTGCCAAAAGTATTTGCTCACCCATCCACATAATCAGAATCAGTTGTGAGCGAATACTTTTGGCAATATAGTGTATGTTCAATAGATCTTATTCCAAAGATGTATGAGAAACATGGATTTGTTTGCATCCTTTTGTTCAAATTCAGATTATGGGATGCTGTAGGATTTTCTCTATACCACTTGACAGAAAGATGGTAGTCTGTCTTTAGTACTAGTGATCACATGTGGGCTGCTTTGAAATGATCCCCAATTGATGAAAAAAATATTTTAAAATGATTAGTTATTCACCCTGCTTAACAATTCACTTTTGAGATTTTTTTCTTTACCTTTTGAGGATATTATGCTGTACAATGAACTTGTGCCAATTGTGCCAAAAATGTCTGTCAAATTTTTCAATTTCCAAGCATTAGGGGTGCTCAAACGTTGTGACATGCCTTGGAGATTGTAAAGATATTTGGGTTACTTTAATATAAATTTAGATGTGCTTGGTAAATAATTACATAAACATAACTTTTAACATTTTGTTTTATTTGAATTTGTGCCATGTAGTAGGTGGCAGCAGCTAACTGATTTTGGCTGATCTTGAAAAGCGAAGGAGGTTTAATACGTTTTGATGGCAAACCATCAAATTATCTAGAGCTGTAGATCAGATTGAGAAGAAGACATTGACAAGCAACTTCTGCATTGCTCCCAAGAAGGCTAGATGGTTATGTCCAGGTAATCACCAAGACATGTATTCAACTAGAGTGTTCTTTATAATGAACTAGCGGATAACCCGGTGCTACCCAGGTGTTTATTTATCCCAATCCTCCTTCCATGAATGTCGCCGCACTTTGTTGGATTTTCCCCCTTACTAGAGGGAGCCTCCTTGTGGAGTACTATGAAGCCATTACCAAGGCAAATCCACAGCGCTGTACAATAGAAGCCATTTTAAGGCACAACAGGCTGAAGGGTGTTAGGGGTGTCTTATCCCCACGCTATTTGTTTCCAGAGAGTAAGTAATCTTATGTACCAAGTTTGGTTGAAATTGCTTGAGAATCCTATATATATATATAGGATTACCTTGATTTCACAGTTATTTTTGGCTGCAAAAGAAATCCTTCAGAAGTCTCACTGCGCATCAATACTATATGCATGCATTTTAGTATTGCATTCCGTATTACTGTAATTTAGATGTGAATGACTATGCATTCTTATGTGGTAATCAGAGTACACATACAACTACAATTTCTGTGAAATGTTCCTACAGATGAAGATATATTTCATTGGCAGAGTATTGCTTTCTGTTGGATATACAGACATTTCTAGCAAAGGGATGCTTTAAATAATTAACTATGAGCAATGAAATTGTGATGATAGAGTTTCAGGACATTTCTAACGTTTCTGTAGTATGTACCAGTAATTCTGTATTTGACTAGTTTTGGAGAAATTCAAAGAAATGGATTTAAAACGTTGTTTTTTTCTTAATATTTTAAGAAAATATTAAGTTTAATAGTTCTTTGAGACAGGGATCTAAAAGTGTTTGCAAAGGAAATTATGCAACCATAAACGTATTTAAAGAATTAATAAGGAGGCTTTTCACTAAAATAAAGTATTTGAATTAGCACCACTAATCCTTTTCTTTGGATTTTCAAGATCCATTCAGGAATTGAGATTATAATATTATCATTGGATAAGAAAAGTTTGTACCATTTTGTGTCTGATCTGCAGCTTGAAAGTACTTCATTTTAATTATTTATTTTGTAGCATTAGTTGGGAACATAAAAGCTCTATCTTCCCATTATCCATCATGAGAAAAACACCAATGTCTAATGATACATATTGCTATACAGGTAGTCCTCCACTTGCAACCGTTCCTTTAGTGACCATCCAAAGTTACAATGGCACTGAAAAAAGTGACATGACCATTTTTCATACTTATAATACTTGCACCCTCCCCATGGCAATGAGATTTACATTTGTATGCTTGACAAGTGATTGCATATTTATGACGATTGTAATGTCCTGGGATCATGTGATCATCTTTTGTGATCGTCTGGCAAGCAAAGTCCATGGGGAAGCCAGATTCACTTAACAACGGTGTTACTAACTTAATAAATGCAACCATTCACTTAACAAGTGTGGCAGGAAAAGTTGTAAAACGGGGCAAAACTCAATTAACACATTTCTCACTTGGCAACATAAATGTTGGGCTCAATTGTGCTCATAAGTTGAGGACTATCAGTATATAAAAATGGAACTTCATGAAGAATTTTGAATTTTAGATATATACCTCCAGCATTTTTCAAATGAAACATATGTTGAGAAAAAGCTTCAAATAGCACAGGCTTATTTTACCTCCTGGTCTACCCCTTTACCCAGAGGCCTCGTTACAATCAATTTGTAATTAACTGAGCTGCTCTGATCCCAGAATCACTAAAGAATGCAGTCAGTACCCTTGATCTTGGCTAAAATAATTTATCTAGAGTGAATTGCTAGGGATAAAGGAACCTGAATGGGTTTCAATTTTTCTACCCCTGTCTATATACTCAGAGGTGATTCTTTTATGGTACGTGAGCATATTAAAGCAGCTTCTTTATCTATTGATAGCTAAGTTGAGCATTATTAGAGTTACACATTAACAAAGGTAATGATAGCTTTACTGCATGGAGACATTAGCCTCCCCTTGATCTCCATTTTGAACTCCTTGCCTCTTGTCTCATTAGTGGATTTATCGGGGCTGATCAAGGGGGTCATTTACCTTTCAGAATTATAGTTAGGCTGAAAAAAGACAAAATAAGTATTCTTGAGTTATCTTTAGATAGTTGGGTGTCAGCAATAAACTTTTCAAAATATACATATATTAGAGAGGGTGGGGGAGGCAGGTAGGGAGGGGAGAAAGGGAGAGAGAATTGAGTTCCAGACCTGTTATCAGAGGACTAGTCTAATAGGTAAAGAATAAGAGTTAATTAGAAAGCAAAGATTACAGGAGACTGTCTTTGAAGTTAGGGAGTTATATTTGTGGGTATCTACCATATATCTGGGTTCTTACTTAAATAAGCAGACTCAAGTAAAATAATGTTTTGTTGGAAATGTCACGCATGTTCATACATGGATTCCTCTCACATGAGATCATCCAGCTGTAAGAATAAATAAACTCCTTATGCAGTGGGATCTTCTGACAAGCAAAGTCAGCAGGGAGTCCAGATTCACTTAACAACTGTATTACTAATTTAACTACCCCAGTGATTCACTTCACAAATGTGGCAAGAAATGTTGTAAAAAGGAGCAAAACCCACAACGAATTTCTCACTTAGCAACATAGATTCTGGCTCAATTGTGGTAAGCTGAGGACTACCTGTATAACTTGTCTTCTGTAAAGAACCAGTATAGGCAGCAATTAAGGAACTGAACTGGTAGGTTTGGAGAAATTACATTCAAATATATTGAAAATCATGAAATTTCCTTTGGTTAATTCTGGACCAATCTTTCTTAGTCAAAATTGTTGTAGAAATAATTACAATTTAGGTCTTTATAATCTCATCTTCAATCAATTTACAGAATACAGAATAATGGAAGGTACCCTGGGGATCTTCTAGTCCAATCCCCTCTTCAAGTAGGAAATCCTATACCATTCTGGACAAATGTCTGTCCAATCTTTTCTTGACACCTCTAATGATGGAACACCCACAACTTCTGGAGGCAAGCCATACCACTGATCAATTCCTCTCCTTATCCAGAAATGTCCTCTTAGTTCTAGATTTGATCTCTCCTTGATAAGTTTCTGTCCATTGTTTCTTGTCCTGCCCTCAAGGACTTTGCAGAATAGTTTACCCTTTCTTCTCTTGGACAGCCCTTCAAATGCTGGAAAACTATTATTATATCATCCTTAGTACTTCTTTTCACTAGATTAGACATATCCAGTTTCTTCAACCATTCTTCATATGTTTTAGCCTCCAGACCCTAATCATCCTTGTTGCTCTTCTCTGCACTCTTTTTAGAATCTGTTTAACATCTGTTTTGTATCATGGTGACCAGAACTGAACACAGTATTTCAAGTATGTTCTTACATTTGTACTATGTATGGGAGTACTAATCGTTCACATGATCTTAATACTATTCTTCTGTTAATGCAGTTTAGAACTGCATCATCCCTTTTGGTAGCTGCAGCACACTGCTGGCTCATATTTAAGTGGTTGTCCACTAGGTCTCCTAGACTTATCTATATGTGTGAATGCCCCAACACTGGAAGTCTTTAAGAAGATGTTGGATAGCCATCTGTCTGAAATGGTATAGGGTTTACTGCCTAGGCAGGGGGTTGGACTAGAAGACCTCCAAGGTCCCTTCCAACTCTACTATTGTATTGTATTGTTCGGTTGTATATTGTTTTTAGAGCTATTCATGATCTTCCTTGATTTTTTTGTAATTTTTTGGTTTTTTTAATTGTAAGCTGTCCAGAGTCATTTCAAGTCAGATTGCCTGTCAAACAAAGGAAGGACATTCTTATGCTGCAAAGTTAACATACATATTTGCTAATGGTTGTTACTGAAGGAGTTCTGCAGCAATGCATTTTTAAATCTGTATTAAACTCCAGCTCTTCAACAACTCACTGGCTGCATCTCCATTTCACAAATTGGATAACCACTAGATGATGGCCAAACTCTTACTTTCTTTTGCTACGTAACGGTCAGTAGACCAATCAATATATTAGTATTCATTTTGGAGAAAATATATGGATGTACTAAAGAGCATCTCACAGTCAAACACATTTCTCACACATGATGACTGTATTTGAACTGCAAATTATTTATTGCAATCTAGTTTAGTTTAATTGTCTCTTGAGAAAAAAAGATAGAAGAAGATTGATTGGATGAAGCACTAGCCTGGTATACATTTTCTATGAAGATTGGTAGTGTCTTTAACTCTTGATAAAGTTTGAATTTAAATCAGAGAAACTGCCTTGCAGTGGCCTTTGCTGCAACAGCAAAAGTGGTTATGCATCAACTTCAAATTAACATTTATTTAGCTACACAATTTAAAGGTCACCTGTCTTTCAACAATTCTGGGAGATTTACAGTTTATAAAGGTGGGAGGGGGAAGACCAAAAGAAATAATGAATTACCTCCAAATATATATATCCATCAAACAAATGCTCATCTTTTACTTTGCCCAAGAGCCTGGAAGGTCTTTGATATCTTCCTATATGTCATCAGGGTGGGAGCTTCTATGGATTGCTGGGGTGTGTGGGATATTGGTTCAGAGGGCAGACACTGCTGCACCAGAGAAAGGATACTTTTTGAGTGCCACAAATGACACTATTAACTGATGGAAGCCAGAATGGAGTGACTCTGCCTCATTGCAACAGTTGGACAAAAGAATCAGGCAATCCCACAAATAACCAGGCCTTATGCCATAAAGGATTTTATAGGTGATAAACAGCACTTTGAATTGCACCAGAAAGCCAACTGGTAACCAATGCAGCTCTCATGGAACAATGTGGTCACATGGACATAACAAGATATGCCCATCACTACCCAGTGTGTTGCATCCTGGCCCACCTGTAACTTCGGAAAAGTTTTCAAGAACAGCCCCATGTACAACGTGTTACATAATCCATTCATATATTAGCTAAGAATTACCTGAAAGGCCGCCTGATACAAGAATGGGTGCATCTGACGTACTTGGATGTCTTAGTTCAAGAAGGGGTGCATCTGATATATCTACGCAAAGACCCTCTTGGGCACAGTTACCACCTGCCCTTTGGTGGGCTGTGAGTCCAATGGGAGCCTCATATTGCATACTGAATTGTGCAATCTGATGATACCTGACACTGAACGAATACATTGCCTCCCTCGGTGCATTTAAATGGACGGATGGGTGTTGAACAACATGGCATCCCACAAGTGGGGAGCTGTGGATTTGACTCTCCCCCTGCTAATACTGAATGAAACTGGCCACTAAGAAAGGATAACCTTTGTAAACCCTCCCCCCCACCTACAAACCTTGTAGCCAGTCAAGAAGAATAACATGATTGATGGTATCAAAAACTGCTAAGAGATCAGGGAAGACAACGATGGACACATTACTCCCACTACCCCCATCCTGATTTGGCACAGCTCATCAACAAGTGCAACCAATGTTATGTCTGAATTGTGATCCAGCCTGAAACCTGACTGAAATGGATCCAGCTACTCCATTCACCTCCGTGATCAAAGCCCAATCGCCTTCTCAGCAATTTTCTCTAAAAAAGGGAAGATCGGAGACTGGATGGAAATTATCCAGAATTATTTGGATCCAGCAATGGCTTTTTGAGGAGCAGACACACCATAACCTTATTCAAGACAAAGGATAAATTCCTCCCATTAAGAAGCAGGTATCACTGCATAGTTATGTTTTTCTGCTCTCGTTGGAACTGTTTAGCCCTTTTGGGTTTTTTCCCATGGTTGCCATTACTTTTGTTGTAAGATTAAAAACTGCACAGACAACAGAAATTTGATAATTTACATGGTTTCTGCTTGTGCACTTCCATTGTATAAAAAGATGCAACTATTACAGAAACACTTGATTATTCAGCCTTTCATCAATTTCTACTTCAATATTCACCTTTGAAAATTGGAATCTTGAGATTTTGGCAAAGGAATCCAAATAGTTGAATCTTCCGGCTTCCGCTGTAACATTTTGCATCCCAAGAATCTCCTCCTTTGCCTGTCAATCAACAAACTCCAGTGAAAAGCAATAGTGATCCTGATAAATGAAAAGGGAATCCACAAATTACACATCTCTTTGATACAATCTATGGGACTTGGCTAAGGGGAGCTCCTTCCTCTTTCTATGATCCTGGCAAAAGCTCATAGATATTATCAAATATAAATAGGACAGGGTGCCCTGAAGGCAGTAAACACACGCAATACTAATGAAGGGCTGCTGAGTCTTATCTTCTATATGTACACGAAAATCCCATCATATTGGTGCAATAAGGAAAAATGCCTACCGGCTTATTGAAAAAAGCCCATGTTGGAGGTTTCACATGACTGCATTGATCCTAAGGGTATCTGTGTAATAACTACGGGGACAACTATGTCAGTTTGGATTCAGTTCCGATTCAGTTTCAGTTTATTGGCCCACGCTCAATTCTAGTCTGCATAAATAAAGGATCTTGCCTTTGATCCTTGCTTGATCTGAACCAATTTCGTTGTATTTAAGTACAATGACAATAAAGATTATACTTTGTGAGATGCCCTAGTGGTCAATTCTCTCCCTGTTCCTACATATTTAACATCTTTATGAGGCTGCTGAGTGAGATAATTTATCAGCATAGGGTTAGGAACCTTTAGTGCATTCATGAAACTCAGTTATATATCTTTAAGCCAAGCTTAGAGGTCCTGTCTCACTATGGGCTTGAGATGAAGAAAAACAGATCAGGTTCAATCCTAGAAGATCAAGTGGCTATGGATTTTGGGACCATCTGGGTTTGGAAACTGTTCATCTTTAGTTCTTCATGGGGTTGCATTGCCCCATGGAGACCAGCTTCACATTTTGGCAGCCACTTTTCAGCTCATAGTTGAAAAGTAGAGGTAGCAGTGACTTGGAGGACCTTTGCACAATTCTATCTCATGCACCAATTTCTCAATTGGGAGGCTCTACTTGTAGTCACTCATGCCTTAGTCACTGCATCTTGATTACAGCAATGTGCTCAACCTGGGACTGCTCCTGAAGACTTCTTGGAAACTACAGTTAGTCCAGGAAACAGTGGTGCAAATAGTTATGGGTACAAAATAATTATGAGACTCCTTCAAAATGCATATGCAATACTTCTACTTTATAAATTGTACTGGTTGCCAGAGAGTTTCCATGTGCAATGCAATGCAAAGTCATCATACAGCTTTATATATATATGTTTTTTATTTACTAATTTAAATAAATATACAAATAAAGGCATGTATTTATGCATATTCTATAAATGCACATTATTTGCTTGATGCAAGAAGGGAAAAAGGAACTGATTAGCTTGGGCTTGGTTGTTTGACTAGAAAGTAACGTATTTCCTCTTGGATGATCACTTGCCACCTGTTGCTACAATTTTATTACTAATAGCTAATAGCTGATCTGTCATAAATCATGTAACTGGGCACCATTTCTCCTTCTGACACTATTCTTTCAGTTTCTCAAGTGTTTTATGCCAATTCAGCAGCAATTATGAAATAGGTCGTTTTTATCATCCCATTTTAGTTTTTCTACTACATGAAAGTTCATGTAGTATTGACATATTAGCTTTTCTCCTCTTTGCTCCAAGAAGTCCCGTCCCAGTATAGGCTGTCATGCGCTTATACTTAGGTATTTAAAGAACCCCACTAATGGAGCCACATTCATGAAAAGATTGATCATTTAGCTCATGGGTGTCAAACCCGATAGCGTCATGGGCCGGATTGTGACGTTTT
Source organism: Natrix helvetica (assembly GCF_964273705.1). NCBI lineage: Eukaryota > Metazoa > Chordata > Lepidosauria > Squamata > Natricidae > Natrix > Natrix helvetica. The sequence goes on from NC_138548.1 coordinate 284,783,805, forward strand.
TTGCCTTGGTGAAGCCGGGGTGGGCATGGCCTACATATAATGCATCTGGCCCGCGGGCTGCCAGTTTGATAGGCCAGTTTGATCTAGCTTGATAATGAATTCTCCTTCACTGAGGGGAACATATTCACCATCAGATATTTTTTTTGCAATCATTATAGTACTTTTACAGCTGAATCTAATAATAAAAATGTGGATTATTTGACTATAAAGGTAAAGATTCCCCTCTCACATATGTGCTAGTCGTTCCGACTCTAGGGGGTGGTGCTCATTTCCGTTTCAAAGCTGAAGAGCCAGCGCTGTCCGAAGATGCCTGCGTAGTCATGTGGCTGGCATGACTAAATGCCGAAGGCACACGAAATGCTGTTACCTTCTCACCAAAGGTGGTTCCTATTTTTCTACTTGTATTTTTACCTGCTTTCAAACTGCTAGGTTGGCAGAAGCTGGGACAAGTAACGGGAGCTCACTCCATTACGTGGCGCTAGGGATTCGAACAGCTGAACTGCCAACCTTTCTGATTGACAAGCTCAGTGTCTTAGCTTGTCAATTTTGACTATATAACTGTGTGTCTCTGTGTGTGTATATGCTGCACAAAATACTCCAGTAATTATGTGGAACTAAATGGGGAGCTTTACCTGACACCCTCAGGTCATCACAACTAGGCCTAGCAGAATACTGTGCCTGTTCTGAATCATATATACCCCCAGTTTTACAAAGGCAAGATGCACTAGTGAGAGAATATAGAAAAATTATAAACAACTCACTACTTCCGGTGCATGCCCACCTTCCTCATGTATCAGCCAGAAGGTTCAAATCTAGGAACCCCCATTGGCACTTGCACAATATCTGTTCAACAACTTTAACACTGATTCCCAATGAAAAGTCAAATGGGTTGCTGAACGTCTAGATACAGGAGGATACATAAATGACCCTACGAAAAAGGTGCCAGGCTTTGAACTATCATGCCAGCAATGGACAATCTAGAGTAGGATTCATACCTCGCATGGTGTCTGCCAGGAATCAGTGTATAAATGGGGCATAGTATCCTCCCTTCAGTGCAATGGTGGGGTCTCAAATCAAATCACATGGCCAATTGTAAGCTGAGAGCACATACTGGTTCAGTATCTGATTTTTTTCATATAAATGATGCTGTGCTTCAATGGTTAGATGGCCTAGAGACATTGGTGTGTGTGTGTGTGTGTGTGTATGTGTGTATGTATGTATATATATATATATATATATATGTGTGTGTGTGTATGTGTGTATGTATGTGTATATGTGTGTGTGTGTGTGTATGTATGTATGTATGTATGTATGTATGTATGTATGTATGTATGTATGTATGTTACAACCCCTGGTATGCCATATACTAAATAAATACAAAATAGCTTGAATGGAATGGCATGTTATAAACTAATGCTAAGTTTTTCCAGTCTGTATGAATAGACTAACACAGATTTGAAACTAGGCTGAACAGTAGCAGCCACTTAAGTCCCTTTTTGCCTTTCTTGTATATGTTGCATTCTTCTCCAGAGCACTGGTGCTTAATATTACAGCCCCTCATTGCTTGCAGTGGCTAGTGGAGTCTCAAGGCTTGTTATGTCCCCTTAACACTGGCTGGAAATCATTTGCTAGCTATTCTTTAAAGATATGCCATCAAGATACAACCTTTGTCTCATCCCCCACTCATAGTTGAGATTTTCTAACTTCATATTTATCTGATCCAATGTTAAAGGGGTTTTCCATTTTCCCCCAGCACAACTATTAAATGTGTGTAATTCCAATGCTCTATTGGAGATCATGGTGATGGTGTGCCCAGCAACTTTTAGCTTCTGCAAACTATCCCTTTTATTTTGGGATAAAGAAAGATCAAGCATTGGGCAATGGTTTTTCACAGCATTGGTCAGGCATTATGCAGGGTTCTTATTATTCAAGTCAAATTAATGCAAGATTGGGAGATGCGCATGGAAAAAGAATAATTCACTTAAGAGCAGTGATGTGTGAAGCAGGAATCCAGCATCTACCAACTATCCTATCAGTTGATTTGGACAGAGCAAAAAAGGCAGTGAGAAAGAGAGCAAAATTGTGAAAAACAGAAAGTTGACAGAGGACAAGACATAAGAGAAAGACAAAGAAAAAGCTAGGGAGGGAGGGAGAGAAGTGATGAACAAGGGTCTGAGATAGATTAATGTGATAGAGCAAGAGAGAAACCTATTGGGAGCAAGGAAGATCATTAAAGGAAAAAAAGAATGTGAGAGGCATCTTCTAATCTACAAGGTAGGTGGGGACTTCCCAGTAAAGTATAAGAGAACAGCTTTTGGGTAAACAGCCTTCCTCACTCACACACCCCTTCAAAATTAGCTACAGTATTAATTCGACAATATGAGTGGCAGCTGGGAAGCAGGAGAGTCAGAAAATCCCCACCCACCTCAAGGATCAGGTTCCAATAAATCAGGGGTTCCCAACCTTTTCTATACCCTGCACCCCTAGAACGCTTCTGATATATTTTCGCACCCCTTAAAAATAAATAATTATATGCCTATACCATAATTACAGATATATGTATTATTATTCTATATAATAATTTTGAAACTTCTAAACTCAGGTTTTCACACCACCACAACCCGGAATATATATATCACACCTCTGGTTCGGAACCCCTGCGATAGGTGGGTAAATCCATGGTCTAGCTATCCGTCAAAACCTGTTTCCTCCCCTGTCCTATAATAAGGAGAGCAATTGATGAATTCTTCTCCTAATGGCAGAAAACCCACCAACAGTTACATATCTGTGTATGTGGTGTGTGTGTGTGTGTGTGTGTGTGTGTGTGTGTGTGTTGGTCCAGCCACCCAGCCAACTGGGCTTTTCTTTGCTTGGTCCCATGCAAAGCCCTGTAAAGCTGTCAAGCCAGCACTGCTCAAGGCAGAACACACATTCCCTGTTTGGGCAGAGTAAATTATGCTGGCCTACTTTTGTGTCCTTTTACTAAATGGAAAAAAAAGCATGTTAAATCAATGGTCCTAGTCAAGGCTTTTCCCCATTACCTACAGGATGTTGGTTATGGATAAAAATGTTGATGATTGATTCTGAGACCCACCACATCAATTTCCAAATATTAGAACACTAAGGGTGCTCAAAAATTGTGACATGCCTTGGGAACTATAAAGGTATTTTGGTTGTTTTAATATAATGTAGATGTGCCTGGTAAGTAACTACATAAATATAACTTTTTAATATTTTGTTTGTTTCATTTACAAAAATATATTGAGTGTATTTAACTATTTTATCAGTTTTGGGTTTTTTTTGTTTTTTGAGTAGGTGCTTCAGGGGCATCTCTTCTATGCTTTTCTACAGGGGCTTAGTTCATCTTGAAGGATAAGGCTTTCGATTGGGATTGCTCTCAGATTCAGCTTTGACATACTGTACATGCAAAAGTATTCAGGTTCATTCAGTGATATGGAACATCTTCTCTGAACGTGTATTACAGTAGAAATTATGACTGTCGTGGAAAGGGATAACTGTTTCATTTATTAGTTTTTTTGGCAGGAGCAATGCAGTTTTAAGATTTCTAGCAGCTAGGATTAATTGAAGCCAATACTTTGAACATATTGGAACCCTTTCAATAGTGGGAACATCTCCTTGGAAACAAGCAAAGCATTTGTAGAAGTGTCCATCCAAGGCAGGAACATCAGAGACCAATGATATTTTCCTTTTATTGCCAGACAGATATCTCTTAGTTTTCCTAAGCATTTTAATCTTTTAAATATATATATATTGTTTTAAAAAGAACTGATTCTTGAATTAGAATGTGTGAAGATTGTATATAAATAAAGATATTTACAAGCTGTTGTACTAGAAATATTGCTGAATGACAGCATAAGCCTTTAATATGATCTGCATATTTTCATTTTTTTTCCGGGCATCTTTTATTCCTCTGGCTTGAAATTTTCTTCCTACTCAAAATCTGTTTCAATTACTTTACCTTTCCCGTATCGCTTAAATTTTACAGCTTTTGTGTGAGGTTATTTGCCTTGCTGTGAAAATAACACTGGAGAAATATGATGGCATACAAGGACACTTTGTGAAATGCTTGTATCCCTTGGAGTTATGGAAACTGCATAAAGAAGCTGTCAACATTGGTGAAGTCATTCAATTAGTCTATTTATTTGATCAGCATACCAGGCCTTGGGCCTGCTTCCCACCCCACTGGATCCCACCCCCACCTCCCTACCGCCCCATCACAATTCTGTCCATCATATTTTTTCATATATTGCCTTTGTCAAGCACCTGATATGCTTAAGTAGTCTTTCTAAATGGAAGCTACATGACGCTGTCCTAGCCTTCCTACATGGAGGCTGCATGGCATGCTGTCCCAGAAGTGGTCCCATTTTGGGATCAGCCACAATTCATTACACCTGCTCTAAAATGGTGCCTGCTTTGGGATGGTGCTACGTGACCTCTGTATAGGGAGAGCCAAGGGAGAGAATCGGTTAACTCTTCTTCCCAGACATGATGTCTGAGATTACCTGTACTGCTTCTTTTATAGGCTTGCCTTTCATGAGGATACACAGAGCATTTTATTGCACGTTACTTATAATAAGGCTTCACAGTCTCAAATTGGAGAGTCTGTGAGAATATAGGATTCCACGTGGGTCTGTTCATTTGTGAAAAAATTAATCTGAAGTAGTTTTAAATACTAACAAATCCAATAGAGGATTCAACGTTCTGTTTTGTTATCAGTATGCATAATAAATAACAATGAACATTCTAAGTTCTCTGTGTGTCAGTTGTTATGTAACTCCAACAACACTAAAAAAGAAAAATAGTGGTTTGAAGAGACTCTTGGTCTTTTTAAAAAGGAGAATAACACCCCTCTAAGTTGCATAATGTAGAGAAAAAAAATGCTTTTATATATATATATTTAAGCCCACAGCTTGAAGATGGCAGGTGAGATCCTGCCAAAACGTTGCAAAGACAATCTCAACCTCACACGGGAAAAGACCCGAATACAACAAAACCAGCATATATATATATATATATATATATATATATATATATATATATATATATATATATATATATATATATATATATATATATATATATATATATATATATATATATATATATATATATATATATATATATATATATATATATATATATATATATATGTTGTATTTGTGCTGATAAAATAAAGGGAGCACAAATACAACACAAATATAAAAAGGCAACATTAAAAATAAAAATATGGGTTTCTGCCTGGATGGTTTTCTGTGATGAGCCGAAAGGACAGAAAGAGAGAGGAGTAAGCTCCCTCCCATGTTTGGTCATACCAAACATGAAATATATGACATAAATAATTACACTTGAATCTTTCATATGAATATACCTGACCAAACTGTATGTCTATATATACAATGAAACTAAATTACTCCTGGTTGTCCTTTTCTTCTCTTTCCTTCTATCCTTCCCAACATTAGAGCTTTGTCCAGAGAGCAAGATCTTTGCATATTGTCTCCAGAGTTAGATGAATTGAGTCTGGTCATTTGTGCCTTGAGTGAAGAACTTTGGAATTGATTTGTATCATGGTCCATTTGTTTGTTCCCTTAGTTGCGCACAGTATCCTCAGGAGTCTTCTCCAACCCCAAAATCAGAAGTGTCAATAGTCATCTTATCTGCACCTTCAAAATTTTAAAGTTACTTTTTTAAAAAAAAATGGAGAAAAATTGTAGTAAAATTAATAAGGTGCAGCTAGAGAGAATATATGAATCATAGCACTGGAAAATAGCATGTGAGAATTAGCATCTGGAAGACTACTAGACTTCTAGAAAGACTCACCACATCATGTAGCAGCCAGTCACAAAGTTTCATTTTACGTATACATTTCTATGTATTATCTAAAGTACCATAAGAGCAATCTTTATTCTATGAGAGTGGGAATATACAAGTTCTAAGAAAACTGTCCCCTAAACTTGGAGGTGGAACAGAAAAAAATGCTGGTAGGATGCAAGCAGTCTCTGTGACACACTTTCTGCACATTTTGAATAAGAATTTGATTTTTTTTTTTAAGAATAAAAACTGGGGCAAGTGGAGTACAAAATGCATGGCCCTTAATTTTCAGAAAGTGAGTATTCACTACCAAAACAACATATTGTTGCAGTATTTCTCCTCTCCCCTTCCCTCGATTTTCTCTACTTCCTCCTATTTCACACTCATACCGTCCTTCCTTATTATTAGGGCCATCAATTGTCTCACATATTTTATATCTAGATATTTAACACCATGTACAACTGTTTGTTTTTGTTAGGCAAGACCAGAACAAAAGACAAGTACCGTGTTGTATATACAGACCACCAGCGGCTGGAACTGGAGAAGGAATTCCACTACAGTCGCTACATCACCATCCGGCGGAAAGCAGAGCTGGCAGCAGCCCTTGGACTCACTGAGCGGCAGGTGAGTGCTGCGGAGACTCCTCCAGGTGCAACCCATTTTAAATTACACAGGCTTATTAAGCAGAGCTGCCGGGTTAATATAAAGGATATTTACTATCATATTTGTATCACACATACAAAAATTTATATTCATTTGGAAATAAATGAATGGACTTTTATATAAGCATGAAGATGATTCTCATTTTAACTGCTCCTTGAACTATTATATGAATAAAAGTGCACTCATATTTCAGTATGCACACTTTTCTGAAATTTGCAAAGCAGTTCCTTTGCAATATTTATTTAAAAATCCATTCTGTTTCTCTGTGAAAATATGTAACCACTTCACCAATCATTCATATTAACGGTAAACTATGATAGTTTAGTTAGTTATAGTTTATTAAATTGATAAACCGCCCCCTCTCCCCGAAGGGACTCGGGGCGGTGTACAGACAATGAATATATAATAGACAATAAAACAAAGCACAAAAACCCCAGACAAAACAATTTAAACACCCAGTCTGTACAGTGACCATAAACTAACTGATAATTAAAACCAATTTAAAATCAATTAAAATACCCCAATTTAAAATTTAAAATGCCATCCAGGAAGGTCAGGATTAGATTATAATTGCAATTGGGCCAGGCCAGCTAATTGGAACAAGTGGGTCTTGAGTTTCTTACGGAAGGAGCGGAGATCAACAGTAGTTCTAATATCGGGGGGGAGGTTGTTCCAGAGGGTTGGGCCCATCACAGAGAAGGCCCTACTCCTGGGCACCGCCCTATCCACCGGGGGCAATTGTTCACCCCCAATGGCCAGGGATGGAACACACTGGCTAAAGCGGGGTGCCAGTAGCCACAGCCACTCTGTCTTGGAGGAGTTGAGCTTGAGTCTGTTGTCTCCCATCCAGACCCGGACGGCTTCCAGACACCGGGACATCACCTCGACGGCTTCGTTGGGGTGGTTCGGGGTAGAGATGTATAGCTGAGTATCATCGGCATATAGATGATACTCAACCCCGAACCCTCGAATGATCTTGCCCAGATAGATTAAGAGGAACTGTTTTCTTAAGTTCCTAATGTTATTGCCTTCATTTGTCCCTGCAGGTGAAAATCTGGTTCCAGAACCGGCGAGCAAAGGAGAGGAAAGTGAACAAGAAGAAGATGCAGCAGCAAACGCAGCCTGCCAGTACAACCACACCTACCCCACCGGCGGTCTGCACTCCAGGCCCTATAGGCGGCATCTGCAGCAGCACCACCAATCTAGTTTCCACCTCACCAATGACTATCAAGGAAGAATTTATCCCTTGAACGCAGCCTTTTCATTACATCTCCAGACTAACGTACCCAGAATGATATGGATTTCCCCCAGAGTCAAACTAACTTGTCAGACTCTCAACCAAGCAGCTTTTTCTATGTGCTACTCTACTGGACAAATATGATCAACTCCTTCCTAGGAGTTAAAACCAAATAGGCCTCTGTGGCTATTAGAGAAAGACTTGCCGTTGTCTCAGACAAGGGAGGAAGCATGGGTGTTTGGGAAGAAAGAAACAAGGAAGCAGAGTACTTAAAAAAAAAATCTGAATCTTCATCCGAACAGGATCAGAATTATAGAGTCAGATGATTCACAAGTTTAATTAATTGTTAAATTATATTTTGTCAGCCTCTGGTCATTACTCAGGCCTTGTGATGTGGGTCACAAAGGCAGGAGCCAAGTGACTTATTTCAAGCCAAATTATAGGTCAGGTCAGATGATAGAAACTGAGTCCCGGTTTTACATACTATACAGTAGGTATAGTATTAGGAACTAAAGTCATATTAAAGGCTAAGTAGGCAAGAAATACAGACAAACAAGATGGTGAAAAACTAGACAAAGTCCTCAAGAGAAGTAAGTTAGTTAGTTATTGGCTTCCACAAAACAGGGTCTCTTAGGATGCCAAAAGTCCAACATTATTTTCTTGAAAATTTTATTCATGCATATATTCCACATCAAAGACATCTGACTTGGTGTGAGACACTTAGGTTATAGCAGAGATGGGTTGCTCCCAGTTCAGCCCGGATCGTGTGAACCTGTAGTGGCAGCGGAAGGCTCTGCCCACCCACCCGGATGCTTCTGCCTGTGTGTGAGTGTGCTCGAACTGGTAGTAAAAAAATTGGCAACCACCACTGGCTATAGACTCATGTTTTTCCTAATTCCTCCCACCATATTCCTGCACAGTGTTTCAGTGTTGAGGATAAGAGCTTGGATTGCCATCCTACTTAGCAAGATATTTCTCTGAGAGGCCCTTGATGCTTTCTGAGCTTGCTTGTTTCCATGCATACACTTCATTACCCAAACTAGGGAACACCATCAGTGCTAGTATGATTTATCTATTACTGCCTCAGCAGGAGGATTTAGATTCCTGTGCTAGTGAGGGTTTTGGCACCTGCAGCTCCATATGATATGGAGCAGCCCTGAAGAAAGGCTGACCTAAAGCTTCCCTGACCGTAAAACATAGGAACTCAGTGTGCTTCACCATCATGGTTAGCAATTTTAATGGTATGTGGGAAAGATACTGGGTGACGAGTGAAAAATATTCTGCTTGGAGAATGGTCAGATATGAGTCAGCATAGTCAGCTGTTTAGTGGGTGGAGCAAGATGCTCAGAAGGGACCCACCTTAGTTTTTCAGGCTGTAAAGGAGACTGTGGGAGAATTTTACTTTCAGACTTTGCAAGACTCTGTTCTATAGCTTTACAATAAAGTAGAGTTAGTTTATCTGGTTGTGTTTCCTGTCTGGTCTACCTGGTAAAGATGACTGCAGTGTACTTCTTATGTGTAAATCCAAACATTGTGGGGTTTGTAAATATATTGTATGGCATAATATTATGTGCCAACTAGGCCACTGTGTTTATTTAAGAAGCATGGTTAAAACAATGCCTTCCCACAATGTTGGGACTCAATCATGATTTCCCTATATGAAGAAAGGAGCAGAATGAATCAATAAGACCAGGACTCCACTTTTCACTGACTTGCTCTGCTACCAGTACTCTAATCAAACTTGTAGAAAATTTCACCAGTTTTTTAAAATGAATGTGGGCATCTTCTTTGTATGATTATAGCTGACAGAAGAGGGCATAGCCTCAAAATGGAATTCTCAAAAGAAAACCAACTTATTCCCCCCCTTACATCTTTGGTTGAGTTCCATTAATAGCAATATTGTATGCAGCAGAGATGCAGAAAATGTACATTAGCTGGATTCACCCATTGTGTTAATCCAGGGATGGTTTCTGGCTTCTGTTACTTCCAGTTTGCTCAGGGTCGCGCTTTGCACGCACGCTTGATGCTCGCTATGTGAACATGCGCAGTAGTAAAAAATTGCTTCTGCACATGCTCAGAAGCAAAAAACAAGATGGCGCCTATGACCTACTTGGCCAAACCGGTCCAAACCAGTAGGAACCCACCTTTGTGTTAATCCATGGTTTGATGAACAAGCACCAGTGGCAGACCACAATGACTGAGTTTACACAAACAACAGTGGTGGCAAGCTATAGTGGCGGAGTTTACCTGTTGACGAAACTAAAACTAAATTATTAAACAAGCAAACCACAATATTGCTTTACATGGTGTGTGAACCCAGCCAATGAAATGAAACTAGTAGTGATCAAGAAAGTCATTAAATAAGTCTGCTCCCCCAATTGACTCTCCCTGTTGAAAAGCCAGCCGGGAAGATTGTAAATCATAATCACATGACTGCAAGGCGCTGTGATTGTTATAGATGCGAACCAATTGCCGAAGTGCTTGAATTGTGATCATGTGACCATGGGGATATTGTGATGGTAATAACCTCAAGGGCAGATAAGTCACTTTTTCCAAGTCCATTGTAACTTCAAACTCTTGTTAAATGAAGATCGTAAATTGTGGATTATCTGCAGCTGATTGGTTGACTTCTTCAGGAGTGAAATTCAGCAGGTTCTGACAGGTTCTGGAGAACCGGTAGTGGAAATTTTGAGTAGTTCGAAGAACTGGCAAATACCACCTCTGGCTGGCCCCAGAGTGGGGAGGGACTGGGGATTTTGCAATATCCTTCCCCTGCCACACCCACCAAGCTATGTCCACAGAACCGGTAGTAAAAAAAAATTGAATTTCACCACTGACTTTCTTTCTTTCACCCTCTTGATATACTGTATATTTGGTTTTGAACTAATTGCTTTCTTCTTGTAGACTGCCTTACTCTTTTTCCTCAACTTCATGATCTGCAGAACTTGGTAGCAAAAGCATGTTTATGTTTCTCCATTATGCCTGCTCAAGTTTGTCTCATTTGTCTCATGTTTTTAAGATAGTTTTATAAGCCTAAATAATTTTAAAAAATCTTATGGATATTTGTGATTACCCTTCCCTCTTTTTTATGAAGTACATTGAAATATATTTTGAAGTCTGGGGGTGAGGAAAGATTAAATAATAATGATACAACATCATCAAGCAAGCTGCCCAGGGTTGTTATATCAGGGAAATGGGCAGAATATAAATTGAATAAACAACAAAATAACCAACAAGGTCTGCCTTTCCTAGGTCCAAAAGGACTCAATAGCAGTTAGACTTATATACTGCCTCATAGTGCCTTACAGCCCTCTCTAAGTGGTTTACAGAATCAGCATATTGCCCCCAACAATCTGGGTCCTCATTTTACCAACCTTGGAAGGCTGGAAGGCTGAGTTAACCTTGAGCTGGTCAGAATTGAACTGCCAAATTACAGGCAGCTGGCAGGGAGCAGAAGTACCCTGCAGTACTGCATTCTAACCATTGTGCCACCATGGCTCATTAGTTAGGGTGCAATAGGTGGATCAAAATGCCAAATCCTGTCTAAAATAATTTATAATATCTTTATTTTTGTACAAGTCAAGGTGGAGTACATAATACTTCCCCCTATTTTCCCAACTAGCGCCTTGTGAGGTCAGTTGGGCTGAGAGAATGTGACCACATGCCTTTTTAAATTTAGAACATGATAAATACTCTTAGTGGTAAGGGAAAGGATATTTTTAATGCTATAAATTATTAGACTTATTAAATGGCTTTGGATTGTTTCTTGTCTGTTTCTATAGGCAGGAGATTTTGGTAACATACCCATTTCATTAATAAACAAGGACTTCCATGGCTCAGCATGCTGAAAGCTAAGAATAAATGCATTTATTCTTCAAAGAAATATTTGCTGAATATTTTTGTTTCCTAACTCAAGTTTAGTCTGTTATATTTGGAGTATCAATATCAATTCATTATGTTTCTTTTGGTGCACTTCTTTGAATTGGTTTAATTAAACTACCACTAAAATTTCTTTCAACTCCTTAGTTTCTTCCACGTTAAAGGACTGGTGCAAGGAAGATCTATTTCCAATTGCTTCCCAATCTTAAGATTATATACATGTAAGTTTGCTGGGATAGATTGGATTTTGCTGAATTTTACCTCTGTAAATAACCAATAAGTTCTAAATATACAGAAAATAAAAATAATTATAATAAATTAGTCATGCATTCTCTTATTTTTATTTTCTGAAAGTTGTAGACTAATCATAAACTTTGATTAGGTGCGATTACTGAGAAATATTGATCATTTGAACTAAACCTGTTTTTAGCTGCAGGCATTCAGCAATGATGCCAATGACTCCATAGCGTACTATGCAATAATACTACTAATAATAATGTAACCATGATAATAATGAACATCATCAACACTGACAAAGTCATCATTAGTCAATTTCAAAAGGCAACTTGCAACAATTCACATCCCGTAACAATACCTTTAACACCATCGAACCACAGCATCAAATTGGCTCAGAGGCACCTTGAATCATGAGGTGAGCAGTAAATAAATGTGATAAATAAAAACAAAACATCTGGCTATCTCAGACCTTGGAAAGGACTCAATGTGTGGATAAATATGCCAAATCCAGTCTAAACATCTGCCTGACTCTCTGACTAACCATAATCTGCTTCTACTAATGTTAATCAACTTCTTGTCAATTTTTGCAAACATTATTTTTGAGGAAAAAAAACATGTACAGCTTTCAGAAACATGAAAGAAATGTTTAAATCTTTGTTAGACTCATGTCACATTTTAAACCAGTCTACTTTGCCTTAAAGGAGCTCGGGATGTGGGGCTCTTTTGGATTGTTGACATCTTAACAAGGGGGCAGCCGAGGAAAACGAAGGGAAGGGCTGCTTTCTTAGGGCCAAAGACCAAGGACAGTGAGTCATAAACGATTAGTTACTCTGGGTTTCTAATCTTGCTTTATGGCTGTCCCCAGGCTGACAAGCCCCCATCTAAGAACAGCAAACATAGAAAGATGGTTTGAGATAGCACGTGAAGCAGCCAGCACTGGTGTCTTTGGGACACAATGCAGTCAACACTTCACCATTTCTTGAGCTTAATTGCTTTGTGACTCACATTGCTTCTACTTGTTATTGACACCAGGACTAACTTTGCAGATGGCACTTTGTACAAATGGACTGTGGAATCAGGATGTCACTTGGGGACAGACAGAAATTCCTGAAGCATGGCAATAAGGTTCTGTTCACACAGAGTAACTGTTGAAAAAGCCAGATCCAAACCTTGGGTGTACCTCATATACAAGTGTGACAGCCATTTTACAAACTAGGTAGGGTTAGATTTGACAGGTGCCTGCTAAATACATTAGAATCCTATAATATCTAGAACTGTTCTGATGAAGATTACCCAGACCAGTCATTTTGGAGAAATAATTAAGATCTCTCGTATTTACTAGATCTATAGAAGAGGATTTGGAACAGATTGTTTTTTCACAAAACAATAGATACTGCTTATGTTGATATTCGTTTGTAATAGAACAAAGCTGTGTCATAGCATTTGATTCTCTCTCCCTCCCCCTCCCTCCCTCTGCCCCCCTCTCTCTAACACACACACACACACACATACACACTCACTCACCTTTTGGCCTCAGTTTCATGAAAAGAAATCTAACCGGTGGCGCAGTGGTTGGAATGAAGTACTGCAGGCTACTTCTGCTGACTGCCAGGCTGCTTGCAATTTGGCAGATCAAATCTCACCAGGCTCAAGGTTGACTTAGCCTTCCATCCTTCCAAGGTCAGTAAAATGACCCAGATGGTTGGGGGGAATATGCTGACTCTGTGTACTGCTTAGAGAGAGCTGTAAAAACACTGTGAAGTGGTATATAAGTCTAAATGCTATTGCTATTATAATACAATGCTTGTGGAGATGGGCCTGATGCTTGAGGCAGAAGATGACCTACCAATTTGCCAATCTGACTCAGCTACTGTGGCTGGACCTGAAGAAGTAGAGAAGAATGGAGAACTAATGTGATCAAACGCCAGGTTCATCCTGGAAAACCAGCTTTCTTATCATGTGCAATAACAATCCAACTTCTCAGAAAATCTAATAAATAGCTACCATCTATTCTATGCAAACAGACCGCATCCCATGGCCCCAAGTTTATTATAAAACAGAAGAAAAGAGTAAATACAAGCATTTATATTGTCATCAACAGTCCTCCCTCCTACTGGTGTCAATATTCAAGAAACAATACAACTACCTCTTTAGTCCTTCACTTTACTGTACATAACATTATGTTCTTCACCCTCTTTGCATCCATGGGTGCTCAGACTTGAGGCTTAGCAGCATTAGGAGGGTGAGTGAAGTATTAATATTGTGTTATAAATCCTTAGTAAGACCACACTTGGAATACTGCATCCAGTTTTGGTCAAACATATGTTGAGACTTTGGAAAAAGTTCAGAGAGAGAGTAACTAAGATGCTCTTCTCTGCACTAAAACATATGAAGAACAGTTGCAGGATTTGGGTATGGATAGTCTAGAGAACAAAAGAACTAGGGGGTGACATGATAGCAATATTCCAGTATTTGAGAACCTGGCAGAAAGAAGAGGGGGTCAACTTATTTTCCGAAGCACCAGAAGGTAAGACAAGAAACAATGGATGGAAACTAATCAAGGAGAGAAGCAACCCCTTATTAAGGAGGAAATTTCTAAGAGTGAGAACAATTAATCAGTGGAATAGTTTGCCTTCAGAAGCTGTAGGTCACTGGAGGTTTTTAAGAAAAGAATGGACAGCCACCTGTCTGAAATGGTATAGGGGCTCCTGCTTGAGCAGGGGGTTGGACTAGAAGACCTCCACGGTCCCTTCCAGCTCTCTTCTGATTGATTGATTGATTGATTGATTGAGTTTTGTCAGGACTATGGCAGATGAAAGAGTTAATGTATTTCTGATGTGCTACAGTCCACATGCTGTTTGAGCCCTTCCCTGGAAACTGTTTGAATTGTGTACAGAAACGTATGTGAACTGCTTATAGCTTGTGAAATATGTACTTTGACCACTCCAGAGCCTTTCTTTCTCCTTTCTTCCCTCACAAATATTTCTTTTCTATGGCAGGTATAGCCATAAGGAAACCATAACATGGAATTCTCATATAATCTTGTCAATGGAAGATCCATCCCTATTAAGAAGCTGGATTTTTCTTGCCCCACAGCATTTTAGGAGCAGATGAGAAAATAAGCACCAAAAAGGAGAAAAAACACCCGAGCTCGAAAATTTCTCTCTAAAGATGGTTACAGGAGAACACCCTCCCCCCTAACATGGCCAATGTTGGTTGTGTGTATTTCTACACTGTATGGAGAGCTAATGTAGTATAGTGTTGGATAGGGTGAACGGAGGAAACAGGACTCAGGCTTTAGTAATAAAACAGCTCTTTATTCACAAATATGTACAGATCCAGCGCTGGCTCTTATCTGACAGCTTGCCCTTATATAGGGAGCTGTCAGACAGCTCAGACAATCAGCTTAAAGTATTTTCCCACTGGAACGGAAGACCTTGGTGAAGCCTATTGCTTTAGACTCAGTATCTAACATATAGTGTATGGATGGACAACTTTTTCGGCCACAAGAAACGCACAGATTGTGAAATAAGGGCCCAGCGGGCCCCACACAATCCTGCCTCATTGCTCCCGTTCTCGTTCAGTTCTCTGGAATCCAAATTCCTAGCTGATTTTTGGTCAGTCTTTCTGCTTCAACCCAAACTGATCCCAAGGTTGTTGTGAGCACATCGCCCTTGGAATGTACAACAAAACATTTTTCTAAAAGGAAAAAAAAATCATCTGCAGATGAAGCTGCTAATTAACGAAACAGAAACAGTTTATGAATATTTAGCAATGCCCTATGCCCTTTTCTCTTTCACCTTCTTAGACTCGTGGACTCATGATGTCGTCTGGTGAATTAATATATTAACAATAGCCCAACTCTGCTTCTGAAAAGGATACTTTCAAAGGTTGTAAGAGCCCAGCAACTGGTATTTAACAGCGGAAAATATATGTTGAACTGAGAACGGAAGGCTCAGCCTCACCGATTCTTTCTAACTTCTGTTTTATACAAGGAAAAGGCTCCAGGAAATCTTCTGCCTATACCTACTTGCCTCTTTCAGTAAATGCTTAATCTTCTGAGATTAGAAACTATGTTGGTGTCCAGATTAGCTTCCAAGGCTCCAGTTACTAAGTGCTACTTTATCATTTTTCTTTGTTGTTCTGCCTTTCTCTGAGATTATATATTATTTTCTACTTCATTGTGGCATTTTTCTAGAAACCCTCTATCAAATTACCTTATGCCACCACACTTGAAATTTTGTGCTTAGACAATTTAGAACGTCGCCGTCTTGAATCTGACCTAAGCGTAGTACATAAAATTATCTGCTACAATGTCCTATCTGTCAATGAATACTTCAGCTTCAACCACCACAACACACGAGCACACAATAGATACAAATTTATGGTAAACTGTTCCAAACTTGATTGCAGAAAATACAACTTCAGTAACAGAGTTGTCAATGCCTGGAATGCACTACCTGACACTGTGGTTTCTTCCCAAACCCCCCCAAAACTTTAACCTTAGACTGTGTACTGTTGATCTCACCCCATTCCTAAGAGATGGGCATGCATAAGTGCACCAGCGTGCCTACCGTCCCTGTCCTAATATTCCCTTGTATTCGTATTCATTTCATATATTCATATTTATATTATATTATGTTTTTATATTTATATTATACCTGTTTATATTATACCTGTTATCTAATTCATGCTTGATGAAATAAATAAATAAAATAAAATAAAAATAAAATTATGGGTTCATGCACATGTTAAAGAAGATGTGAAAACTACATGCACCATTCAAACATTTCTCAGGTAAGGACAGTGGTGAAACAGTGATAAAAGACAACACAAACTAACAAACAGGAGGAAAAATTCCATGCATCATTCCATAGATGCTGGCATTTTCCAAATGTATTAGCTATCAGCCTGCAGAATTCCCAGCCAACACCATAATGTATGGCAGTGTTTTTCAACTTTAGTAGCTCTAAGAAGTGTGGACTTCAGCTCCCAGAATTCCTTAGCCAGCCTTGGGGGCAGGGGAATTCTGGGAGCTTAAGTCCATACATCTTAAGAGTTGCTAAAGTTGAGAAACACTGAGTATGGAATTCTAGGCACTGGAGGCCATTTTAACTGAAGGGCCATCAAATTTTGGATGCTAGTTGACAACTAACGAAATATTAAATGCATATAAAAGAGGAGATCTGAGAAAACTAACAAAGAAAATGTGTATTCATTTAGCTTCAAAGCGGCTCTTGCCATATACTGAGAAGATGAACTTGCAACCGAAACTCTATCAGGCTTTGCTTGTTTACCCAGCAGGGTAAAAGTCCATGAAATGAGAGACTGGTCCTTTGGTTCCCGCAAAGCTTGTGTGCACAGTGATGGAAGCAGCCATAAAAATAGTCCTCAGTCTCCATCTCCTCTCATACCTGAAATGGGATCAGGTGCTTTTACCTTTAAAACATCTTCCCATACATCTGAGCTTCCAAAAGCTTAGTTGAGACATGCCAATTCGCCTTGGATCAACTATGTTTTGTACATCTGGAAAAGGATGTCATTTGTTTCTGTCATTTATTAACCAGCGACAACAACATCCCTGGTTTCCTGTTTTATTATTCCAATAACCCTTCTGAATTTCTGCTACTTTTGCCAGTAGAGGGAGCAAGGATATCAAGTACTGAGGAAGAAGGACAAGAAGATGCTATGTTTAACTATAAACTCTGCACTCCTGTGGGAAGAGAGAAGAATGTAGAACCGCAGAAATTAAAAAGGAACTTTTGAAGAGGTGCAAGCCAGAAAGAAAACTAAGCGGACCTATGAAAAGTGTGTGTTCTTGCAGTAAAGTCCTGCTTCAAGTGGACTATTATTTCTAGGAATATTTCTAGTTTTATGCCCAACATTGCTCAGTCAAATTTAATGAACAAATTTGCATTTCAGGTCTGCTACTGTGCATTTCCACTCTCATTTCTACACTTTAGAGAGCATGGATCTTGAACAGGTTCATTAATATTTTTATGAAATTAATAAATGAGTTGTTTCTAAAAAGAGATAGATAATCTTGGATAGCAGAGTCTAGAACTGTCATAACTGAGAAAGGGGAACAGAAAATAGAACCCTTCATGTAAATAGGGCCATATTATGAAGCAATATGATATTGTCAGGTTCCTGAGTATATGATACTGTTGGGTTTCCCCCCTTCCCCCTAATTTTAATGATTTTTTATTAATTACATTTCTTAGTGCTTAATAAACATTGTGTTGTCTGGGTATTTAATTTGCTTAAGAATTCTGATTGTATTCTTAACCTCCACCCTTTTTGTCCAACCACTGGTAAAATAGATCCCATGTTTGATAGTATGAATGATTTCGACAATGTTCAGAATGTCCCTTTCTACTCTTGGAATCCCAAAACATTTGATAGGAGTTTACAGGCAATCTACTCCAAACAATTACAATCTGGGGTAAATGTTGTAATGGCTTTTCATTGTGATCAGCTGTTTCTCACGCTGCCCATTTGTAATGGCAGTGGGAAGATAGATTTTTACCTTGATAAACATTTCAAGAGCTTGGTCTACCTAAAAGTCATACTTCTTTAAGAGCTCATACATTCTTGCAATTCTACAACAACTTTTGTGTGTACATGTTGTTTATCTCTTTGTGCCTGTTGATGGCTGATTTGTCTGAGAGCACATAGAAATAAACAGCATCAACCTATCATTCCAAAGAGACAATCAAAAGCCAAAAAAGAAACAGAAAGACCAAAACACCTCCTCACCAGCAATCAGCACCCAGCTATGCAGAGATTAACACCAAAATTAACATTAGACCAACAATCAAGAAGCAAACATTACCCCAATCAAGGAACTGCCAACTCAGACAAATAAGCTAAAAGTGAACAACAACCTGCTCAAGGAACCACCAAAACCACTACCATCAACACTGACAGGGCAAGCCACTAGTAAATAACATGAGAATAAACACCACTCCCTTCTAACACTGATGATGTTACCTAGCTCAGAAATGAAACATCTGAGAGAAAATAACCAAGCTCATAGAGCAACAAGGACCCCACAGTTCCACCCTGAGCAACAAATATTCTCTTCTATAGATAGGAGTGTATGAATATTTGCCTTTAGTCTTTCTTTTTGACAATCTGCAATATCCATTTAATTCTAAGCAAACGTGTATGCTAGCCAGCTTGTGTTGTTCCTAGTCCTTCCCAGCAGCTCTCTCACTCTCTCTCATTTTGCTGTATTCTAGAGAGTGTTAACATCTCTTCTCACTGTGCCAGTTACACTCAGTCAGGAAACAGCAATCTGGAAAGAGACAGAAAAGACAACCAGGAGGATATTTATTGATCTGCTTATTGTTTTGGATGCTGCTTTCTGCCCTTCTCATTGTGCAGAGAGAAAGAAGACATCTCTTGAGCAAGTGGTAGAGGAAGAGTACACACGTAGGCAGGGAGAGCATAGCAACCAGGCTCTACCATGCAGAAGAGCCAGGAGCATCATGCTCAAAAGGTAAGAGGCTGCAATTTGTATTGGAACACTTCACGGGATGCCACAGTGGTGGAGCGGAGAGGAGCTGCAGCAGGTGGTGCTTTTTCCTATCAGAGGGGCTGAGATACAGAATAGCAGCCTTAGGTAAGTGTGGCAAGGGGTCTCTCATGTGTAATCAGATTCCTCAAGGATTTATCTGTACTGCCCTTGGGAGGAGTAGAGCTTTCTGCTCCTGGATTGATAGCAGCAGATGAGACGGGTGGATAGCTCTCATGATGAAACCTTCGCTCTCACCCTTTATAATTAGCAAGTTTCCTCATTGCTCGCATTTCACAGGGAGTCAGCTGCATCCAACCCAAGAGGCAGCAGGTGTTTCCACCAGGGTGACTCATGTGGGTAATTAGCAGGTGGGTGGGAGGACAGGAATTGGAGTCAGTGGGTTTTGGGGTGAGGTTCAGAGAGTGTTTGCAGCAGTTACTGTCCCTTTGCTCCACTTTATTCAACATGTGAGAGGTGTGACTGAACACTATGGTGTGGAATAAGGGAGAGAGGTGGAAGGGATTGTGACGTTGTGTTCAGCCTGCCCTGCTGCACTTGGAAAGTACTGGAGCAAGCACCGGGGCGGGTCTATGGGAGTCTTTCCATATCCTGCCCCTCTCCCTCCCTCCCCACTGAAGGTTCTGGGTTACCTGGTGGGCTTTTTCTTTTGGCATTGCGTTTCATTATCCAGAGGTGTCTTTCTTGTTTTCTAGCCTTCGCCTTTAAAAAAAACCCTTTAAAGTTCTGAATTCACCAAGAACCAACCTTCAATATGTTGTTGGTTAGTTCTTGTTGGACTCAAACTTTTAAGGATTTTTTTTTTTGATTGGCTGAAGATGTCAACTCATTACAAAAACTTTGCTTTTGTATGCTGGACAAATAGAAAATTGGCTCTGTCTGTTTCCAAAAAATAATACAAACTTTGGGATATATATTATTCAAACTTCTCTTTTGTAGTGAAATAGATTCTAGAACTTTCCAAGTTACTGCCACTTCCTTAAGGCTTCTGAGAGGATTTATGCAATGAGAACATGTTTGGCTATGGATGAATGTGATTTATAAAAGCTGCAATGGGGCTTCTTTTCCTGGGCACTGTATTTCATACCTAGTGTTTTATTATAGGCCAAACATTTTGTATAGGACAGAGAAGGAAAAAGAGGAGAACACTCTTTAGAGTTTTTAAAAAAGTGAACAAAGGTGCTCACAATAATTAAATAACAGGACAAAGCAGTATTGGTTATTGGTTCAATCTGATTCTACTTGAATCAAGCTTGGTTTCATTTGATTTGTTATCTACATATATAGAAATATGGACAGAAGTCTTTGACTGCTATTGTTCCAGATTGTTTTCCATTAGTTAATTGCTCCTTTGGAATTCTGGGGTAATTTTTCTTACAGATTTCTGTACAAAATTGGACAAGGCCACAGCCAGTGCAGATTTCACAATATTATAAATTCATATATCCATTTGATCCTTGAATATTTATCCCCATAATAATTTCCATGTCTCTTCTGAACTTCAAAAGAAATCGAGATGCACAATCCAAAGGCAGCCCAGCCCAGATGCAAAGACTCACTTATATTGATTATCATTCATTCAATTTTTAGGGAATTTCTTGGTTACCTTTTGGACAAAGAATATAGGTGTCAAAAATCTGCCTTTTTCTCTCTGACAAAGCCAAGCCAAGCCTTAACTAACCCTTTGATAAAACAGTAAGGTTTTTTTTCATTTTCAGTGACTCTCAAGATGGTAATCTCTTTGACAGGTGTCTTCCCCCTGCATTTTGAGAGCAGTAAAAGGAATATCTTGTTTCTGAGTAAGCATATGTGGAATATAAATCATCACAGCCATTCGTCAAAGACAGTATTTTGCTGGTGCAATACAATGGGGAAACCCACAGCCCCAAGTAGCGCAGTTTGAAAAGATCAACTGGCCATGTTCCATCTAATTCGTAAGCTATTAAGCCAGGTGAATTTTCCATGCTTTGGTGATGAGCATGGTTGATACAGATACAGGAATCAAATATCCCAAGGTACCTCTTAAGTATCACCCAAAGGCAAACAGGAAAAACCCAACAACGAGGACAAAAGAAAACAAATTGTATAAAGCAGGCTTGGGTAAGTGGGTATGTATGCCAATTTAGTAATTACTGTCTTATAAATAGAAATACAATCATGCATATCGTCATATTGGAAAGACAATGTTTGGGTAGCCTGTGTGCCTGCTCAATCTGTTATCCAGATGGTACTACGGATGGGCAACTTGAAGGCCCCAGTTCTCACCTCCTTGTGGATCTTTCTATTTAAAACAGAAATGGAGCCCTTTCATTTAGGAGATGCCTTCAAGCAAGGGATTCGTCTCTTTAACCGTAGGACCCGCAATCCTTTTTAACAATCCTTTTCCAGCAAAATGGCTTGAGGAAATAATTGATGTGATCTCATTTCATGGTGAATGTACAATTTGTTCTTTCCTTAGCAGTGGGTGATAATGCAGAGTGTGGACAGGATAACTACAAATGGCAGGAAATTGTACGGGCAGCAACTTTTGATTTATTTCACTTCTAATTGAAAATTTCATTATAATGTACAAAATGGGCTGCTCTGATTCCAAAATTATGCAAATAGTTGTTAATAATTTCCAAAGACAAATAAATTGGCTCATGACACACCAGATTTAGCTGGGGTTGAACAGAAGAAATTGTGGATAATTGATGTTATCTGGGGGATAGTAGACTAGAAGACAAAGAACAGGAGAAGACCATAAAGTATCAAGAGCTGAAAATCAAAGTTGAAAGATTATGGCATAAACCAGCCACAGTGGTCCCACTAGAGATCTACACATATACTAGGCTGATGGATTATGACAAGAAGTTGATGTATATAGGCAACATCAGCTAAAGAATTGGCATCTGTGATTTCATGTTGAAGTGATGCTCCAGTTGCTTTGGAATTGCACCCATGTCCCCTATTAAGCAAAATTTGAACCAATAGTAATAGGCACCTTGGGTGCAATCCCAAAGCAACTGGAACACACTTGAACACCATCGGCATTGTCAAAATCACCACTGGTCTATTTCAAAAGACAGGATTAGTTAGTCATCATCTGCCAGTCCTAAATCCCTGAGAAGGACTCAAAAGGTGGATAAAAATGCCAGGTCCAGTCTAAACATCTGGTTGACTGTACAACAAACCATAATAATAAGGAAAGACTTTTGATTTGAGAAAGACAGTGTGTGTGTTGATTTTTCCAGTGTACCTTGTGTTTCAGTTGTGCCGTAGATTCTTTTCCTCTTAGCATGAGAAAATGTTTTTACTAATAAATCCAGGTGATACCAATCCAAATGCCCTGTACAACTTTTCCATCGTTTCCTCCTTATACTTTTGATTTTGTTGAAAAGATAAACAATGGGAAAAAGGATGCAAGGCAGTGACATCTGGACAGCCTATTAAAACATTCCACAAAGAAATGGTGATTCCAAAAGAAAAGTCTAGTCTGGAAGCACCATCTGTTCGGGGAGTAATACAGAAGGAATAACCATTATTAGCAAAATAAAGACATGTCAATAAAGAATTGACTCATGCATTTTAGCTATTCCCTTTATTTAAAAACAACAACAACAGTGATATGCATTTACCTGATATTTATTAGAAGAACGCAACTCCAGCCCTGAGATGAGAATATTGAAGGAGCTAGTTCTCCTCCCACTATACAATAATTCTATATTCAAGACATTTATTAAAGTGACTTCAAGAAAGTTAGATAATCATGTTTTACATAATCTATTCCCCATGCAGTGAAAATAATATATGCAATTTGATCATGGTAAAGTAAATCTTGTCATATTAAGGTTTGGGAAATCTTATGGGTCTTGACAGTATTATTTGCAATAGATCTTTAATAGGTATTTTTATTCAATTTATTGTTTCCTAAGTAAGTAAATGAGCACTCAACTCAGTTAATGATGTTCCAAAACACAATTATTATTATTATTATTATTATTATTATTATTATTATTATTATTATTATTATTATTATTATTATTATTATTATTATTATTATTATTATTATTATTTCTTAGATTTTTAGACCGCCCCTCTCCCAGAAAGGGACTCAGGGCGGTGTACAGTCAATACAAATAAAATCAGTCATAATAATAAAATACATTTAAGATACATTTGGAGGGGGAGATAGGCTGTACTAAGAAATAAATATATTCTAATCCTAAAAACATCACAATTAAAACCCCAAACCCAATTAAAATAAAATAAATCCCCGGGAGGTAAAACTAAAAAAGTGCCAGGCCAGCTGATTGAAATAGGTGAGTCTTTAACTTTTGCCGGAAGGAACGGAGGTCGGTGGTAGTTCGAATGTCTGGGGGGAGGTCATTCCAGAGGGTTGGGCCCATCACAGAGAAGGATCTACTCCTAGGCGTCGCCGGCTGGCATTGCCTAGCAGACGGCACCAGGAGGAGCCCCTCCCTGTGTGAGCGGATAGGTCGCAGGGACGTGTGTGGTAGGATGCGATCCTGCAGATAACTAGGTCCTATGCCATGGAGCGCTTTAAAGATGGTGATCAATACCTTGAAACGCACCCGAAAGGCCACAGGCAGCCAGTGCAGCTCGCGCAGGAGAGGTGTTACTTGGGAGTAACGTGTACTTCCCATAATAACCCGCGCGGCTGCGTTCTGAACTAGCTGCAGTCTCCGGATGCGTCCCAAGGGAAGCCCCATGTAGAGGGCATTGCAGTAGTCCAGGCGAGACGTCACCAGCGCATGAGTGACCGTGCGCAGGGCACTCCGGTCCAGTAGGGGGCGCAATTGGCGCACCAGGCGGACCTGGTGGAACGCCCCCCTTGCCACGGCTGCCACATGGTCCTCCATTGACAGCCGGGCATCGAGGAGGACGCCCAAGTTGCGCGCCCGCTCCACGGGGGACAGTTGTTCGCCCCCTATGGCCAGCGATGGAGTCAGCTGGCTGAACCGAGGTGCCGGTACCCTCAGCCACTCGGTCTTGGAGGGGTTGAGTTTGAGTCTGTTGTCCCCCATCCAGACCCCGACGGCTTCCAAACACCGGGACATCACTTCGACAGCCTCGTTGGGGTGGTTTGGGGTTGAAATGTACAGCTGAGTATCATCAGCGTAAAGATGGTACTCAACCCCAAAACCACGAATGATCTCACCCAGCGGCTTCACATATGCGTTGAACAGGAGAGGCGAGAGGACCGACCCCTGTGGCACCCCACAAGTGAGTGGCCTCAGGGACGACCTCTGCCCCCCTGTCAACACACATTGCTTCCGGTCGGAGAGGTAGGAGCCGAACCACCGCAAAACGGTGCCTCCGACTCCCATCCCCTCCAACCGGCGCAATAGGATACCATGGTCGATGGTATCAAAAGCCGCCGAGAGGTCTAATAGGACCAGGATAGAGGAACAACCCCTATCTCTGGCCCTCCAGAGATCATCGACCAACGCGACCAAGGCTGTCTCAGTGCTGTGCCCGGGTCGGAAGCCGGACTGGCGTGGGTCTAGATAGTCGGATTCGTCTAGGTGTCGTGGAAATTGCTGCGCCACCACATTCTCAACAACCTTCGCCAAAAAGGGGAGGTTGGAGACTGGACGATAATTAGCTAGCTCCATTGGGTCGAGCGAAGGTCTCTTGAGCAAGGGTCTCACCACCGCCTCTTTCAAGGCGGTTGGTAAGTATCCCTCACCCAATGATGCATTCACCAGGCCCAGGAGCCAGCCTCATGTCACCTCCCAGGCTGCCAGTACCAGCCAGGAGGGGCACGGGTCCATTAAACATGTGGTGGGTTGCAGCCGTCCACGCAACCTGTCCAAATCCTCAGGGGCAACAGAGTCAAACTCCTCCCAGAATGGTCTCTCAAGACTCGCTGTTGGCGGCTCGTCTGGTCCACTGACGGAGGTCCACCCGCTCCGGATCTGATCGATTTTGTCCTGAAGATATTCCCCAAACTCCTCTGCTCTACCCTGTAAGGGTGTCTCCCGTGCCCCCTGCGATAAAAGGGAGCGGGTCACCCTAAACAGGGCGGCAGGGCGGTTATCCGCGGACGCAATAAGAGCAGCACAATGTCTACATTTGGCCGCTCTTATTGCCACAAGGTAAGTCCGCAAATAGGCTCTTACCTGTGTTCGGTCAGATTCGGAGCGTGAGGACCTCCACCTGCTCTCTAGACGTCTCCTGTGGCGCTTCATCACCCTAAGCTCCTCAGTAAACCAAGGAGCCCGGGTGGGTCGATGCCGCAGGAGAGGTCGCAAAGGCGCAACCCGGTCCAAGGCCCCAGTCGTCGCCCTATTCCAGGCAGTCACTAGGTCCTCGGAGTGGGAGCGGGACAAGGCTACAGGTATTGGCCCAAGCTCTGTCTGGAATCTATCAGATTCCATCAGGTGCCTGGGGCGGTACCAGTTTATAGAGTCTGGTTCCGCCTCCTCGCGGTGGGGGATAGCGCCAGGGAAGTCCAGCCGGAGGGATGAGTGGTCTGACCATGACAGGGGCGTGATGACTAAATCCCCTATTCCCAGATCACTCGTCCACTGTTCAGATACAAAAATGAGATCCAGTGTGTGGCCCCCTTCGTGAGTGGGGCCTGCACTAATTGGGTCAGGTCCATGGCCGTCATGGAAGCCATGAACTCCCGAGCCACCTCGGAAGCCACTCCCGTTGACGGCAAGTTGAAGTCCCCCATGACCAAAAGTCTGGGAGTCTCAACTGCCGTCGCTGAGATTAGCTCGAGGAGCTCGGGCAGGGCTGCTGATGCATAGCGAGGAGCCAAGTATACAATCAGCAAGCCCCACTGCCTCCCTGGGCCCCAGTTCACACCAAGGGACTCACACCCGGGTATCTGAGGGACAGTGAACTCCCTCGGCTCTAAACATTCCCGCATAACCACCGCCACCCCACCACCCTTACCCAGGGCCCGAGGCTGATGGAATGCACGGAAACCCGGTGGGCACATTTCCACGAGGGGTAAACCACCCTCGTGGCCCAGCCAGGTCTCCGTTATCCCTGCAAGGTCTAGCTCCCCCTCTGAGATCAACTCATTAATGAGGGGGGCCTTGTTGGTGACAGACCTTGCATTGCAAAGCATCAGCCGCAGGCCCTGGCTCTGTAGCACCTGTCCACCTAGACTGCAGGGGTTGGTACAAGCGACCGGGCGTAACCAGCAGCCGCGGTCTCCCAACCGACCTTGGGATCTTATCCTGTCCTCGCATCCCCTCCTCCCCGCGTTCGGAGAACCGGTAAATGCCACCACTGACTATTCCCACCCCCATCTATTCTCTGCCTCCCGAGCCCCAGCTGATCAGGAGGGAATGGGGATTTTGCAGTAACAAAACAAAAGATAATATATAAGGTGGACTCTAAAATGATTTAACTATTAAAAGCCAGGGGATAGTTCACAGAGTTTTTTAAAGGCTGAGGCAGTGAGGGCCAAGAGAACTCCTAAGGGAATCTTTTGCATAGTTAGGAACAAGCCAAGACAGTGCCTCTTCTGCATATCAGAGAGGTGGGTTCCTTGTGCAGAACAAACTATCTTCCACCCACAAGAAAGCACCACTGATTTCCCTTAAGCATAACGTGAGGTCTGATTTTGGCCAATAGCTTGGAGGACAAGGAAAAGCTGATGGCTGCTGATAGCTGCTTTCCTATGCTGACCACATCTCAAGCGCAAATCGTTGTTGAGGCTACATCCAGAGGTGGTATTCAGCAGGTTCTGACCAGTTCTGGAAAATTGTGAGTAGTTCGGAGAACCGGTAAATGCCACCTCTGACTATTCCCACCCCCATCTATTCTCTGCCTCCCGAGCCCCAGCTGATCAGGAGGGAATGGGGATTTTGCAGTAACCTTTCCCTGGAATGGGAGGGAATGGAGATTTTGCAGTATCCTTCCCCTGCCATGCCCACCAAGCCACGCTCACCAAGCCAAGCCATGCCCACCAAGCCACGCCCACCGAACTATTGTTCCTGGATCATTGACATAGTGTATGAGCAGCAAAAGAAGTTTAGTTTAGTAACTTGTGAAAAAAATATTACAGCTTTATGTTAAATAATAAATCCAATTTAATTTGGCAGGGGAGTTGCAAACATTACTTTGAAAGAGTAGAGGATCTTGAGATGAAAACAGTTGTCTGTTGTATGTGTGTATGTTTTAAAACAAATAAAGTTACTTTAGAAATAACACTGAGCTTTTATTTTACTCAGTATGAATAACATATGGAAAGACAGGCTCTTCAGAATTCTCTTTAATGCTCTGAAAGTATAATTGCACTATCGGAACACTTTATCCCCGCAGAGGTGAGATGGACCCAACTCTTCTGGCCTTCAGAAAAAGTGTTAAAACCTGGCTCTGGCAATTTACTTGGGGGCTGAAGAATGAGAGGCAACCCTCAGGATGTTTGCTGCCATAAGGGTGTTCTCTCCACTTTTTAAATTTTTTAATATTGCAACTCTTATCTTTTAATACAGTTTTTAAACTTTGCATGCATTTATGCTTTTATATTTGGTGGCATGTTTTTATTATAAGCTGCCCAGAGTCACAGGTGAGATTGGTGGTATGGAAATGAGATGAATGAATGATTGAATGAATGCTTTAAGGCATCAATCAATTTTTCGTTTCCTAAACTTATTTGGGCCGACTGCACCTTTCTTCATTTCAGCCAGAATCAGAAGACCCTTTATGACTTAGTCAAGCATATGCTTTGTAGAGCTGAATAATTATCAAATTCCTTCTCTTTCATATGAAATACAGGGCCAGATACAGTAATTTATTTGTCTCGGTGCTTCTCACTTTCTCCCACTCTGCTTTTTGTTTCAATAGTTTCTTTCCCATTTCCTATTTTTACTGTATCTGTTGGAAGTCTTTCTAGAAAACGTAGGTAGATCTTGTAGATTATCAAGGAACAATTACAGACTATCCGAAATTCCCCACAGAGGGGCTCTATTCTTGAGGGAGTTTTCCTTTGTGCCTTCCTTCAGAAGTAAGGAAAAGAGAGAAAACATAGCATACAATCTTTACAGCCTCCAGTGAAAACTTCTCACACTTTGTTATTCCTGGCAGTGAATGTCCATGAGTGAGAAAGAAAGAATCACTCAAGATCTAGTCTTTGTTTTCAGGACCACAATGAAATGTAAACTAAAGACAGAAAACGATCAATGATATTCATAAAAAATATAGAATACAACATAGCTTGGACACCAAACATTTTCCTATGTGAATGAGAGCTGGGAAGAGATTTCCCCAATCCATTAAGACCAGGAGGTCAAATAACCTGAGCCGGGGGGAAAACACCTCAAGTTTCTCTTATTACAGCAATTTGATAAATGAAGGATTTGCCGTATTTTCATCCCATCCAATATTGTGGTGCACAACATCAACGCATATTCAGATTGTCCTTAACTTACAACCACAGTTGAGCCCAAAATTTCTGTTGCTAAGCAAGCCGGTTATTGAGTTTTGCTCCATTTTACGACCTTTTTGCCACAGTTGTTAAGAGAATCACTGCAGTTGTTAAATGAATCATGTAGTCCGTCAGCAAATATAGCTTCCCCCATTGATGTTGCTAATCAGAAATTGTCTGGGAAGGTTACAAATGATGATCACATGACCTTGGAATAGGGCAATTATCAGAAATGCATGCTGGTTGCCAAGTGCCTAAATTTTGATCACGTGATTGTGCGGACGTTGCAATGGTCATTAAGTGTGAAAACTGGTTATAAGTCACTTTTTCAGCACTGTTATAAATTCAAATAATCACTAAACAAATAATTATCTGTAAAGGACTACCTGCACCAGAATAAAGGGTTTGGAACATGTTGTGGTGACTACTATTTCTTTTTCAAAGCCCAGCCCCTTAGACACTATTGACATATTGGTGTTGTGGCCCGCCAGTGGCCAGCAGAGCTGGCAGCAGATTGGATAGTGAGGAGGTTGGGGAGGAACATGGGATAGTCCTGGAGTCTGGGGAAGGTTCTGACAAGTGCTCTGTGTCGGAGGTAGAGATAGGGCCAGGGCCATCTGACAGTTATCAGCTGCCTTCAGAGTCAGACATCAGTGAGGCAGATGAACAGCTGGAGCCTGTTCCCAGTGTGCACATGTACAGAGTTGCCAGATGAAGGTAACAGCTAAGGAACAAGGGTTGACTTGGGACTAAGGCCACAGGTGGATGGTTAATGGTCCGTCCCATAGGGCATAAAAGAGGAGTGAAAGGGGAGAGGTATTTTCAGGAGACAATTAGTTCATTCCTGCATTCTTGCCAAGTATTGCAGCATCTGAAAGATATCAGCCTGCCCCCTCTCCAAGCCTGATAAAGGTTGGCAATTGTGAACTATCTTGAAAGACTGTGGGCCGGGACTTTGCTGGAGAGGAATTCACTGTAAATTAAATAAAAGGGGTTTATCTGGAAAAGGACTCGGCTTCGTACTGTTGGAAAAGCCTAGGTCAGAACAATTGGGACCATTTCATCCACCTGTATTATTGTTTACATTGCCTAACGCCAGATGTCTTTACATGCAATTTCTTGTAATATGGATTGTGGTTTGCAGGATACACTATATCCATGCTCAGGTGCATATATATTGTTCTGACTGAGTTAAATTATAAATTTCAGGAATAAATCATAGCCATATAAAAATTGATGCATTAATCTTTTGCAATCTGGTGTTGGACTCTATTTCTTGTCATTTCCAATAAGAGGGACAACATGATCAAAATTCAGATACTTGGAGATGTAATCTAACAAATCTGGAAGGCTCCATATATTGGAAAAACGGCTGATAAGCACTTATCTATCTCACTTATTTTTAATTGGTTTAAATGTGGCAAACTGATCAGATGCAAACTTCTTAAGTCTAAATCTGCTTCTTCTGCATGACTTTTCAAATGGCAAGTTGTGACTATGAAGAGTTGAAGATCATGGCATCTTATTTCCTTGAAATGCTCCAAACCAGACTGTTTCCTGCCTCTTTCACTCTCAAATCTTACATGAACTGAAAAGGTGGAAGGTCAGTTTGCCCATCAATGGATTAGCCTTGACATCTTGAGTTTACCAGTTTACCAGGAGTATTATGTAGTATGGAGTGTTTCCACAATCATTTGGAAAACTGAAAGTGGAGAGATTAACCAAGGTTGCCTTGGAGAGATAAAGAGATAAAAAGCAATTAGTTTGGCCCATAATATAGTTTTAAATAGGGTTGAAAAGAAATATCTTGTGTTATTCTAAAGATTTCCAGCATTGATTAACTCAGTGCTGGGCATATATTAAGTAAAAAAAAACCACCCCAAGCCTTTTGCAATAAGTGCAATAAAGTTTATTTCCAAAAACAAAAGTATTTTAATTTTTTGTAAAGTTTACTGTGTATTCATACCTTCAATTACACTATACATATGACGTCTATGTACTGTATGCTGACCATTGTCATAGATGTGTATGTACATACCAAGTTGAGTCTTTGTGACTTCCTTTTACTCTTCACTTTACTTTTTCTCAGCTTACTATATTTTCATAATTTCAGTGAAATTTTTCCACCTCACAGAGCTTTCAAATAAAGACTGTGTGCATCCAGTTGTCCTGCTTTGCTCTTTGTGTTTTCCTGTTACGCATTCATAAAAGAGTTCAATGACTAGATCTATTAGCATCTACTTAAAAATCCAGTGGCTTTCTTGCCAATTTCTGTCCACTACACTCTAAACTGCTGTTGAGTACAATGTTATGTATATTTGCTCAGAACTCAGTGTCACTCTTTTTATAGTGCAACTTGCCTTTGGAAAGTGTATCTAAGATTATGTTTTTCGGAAAAAATATCTGTGAATTTTTCATAATACTGTGCAAAATTACAAAGAAACCTTGATAATGCCCTTGTCTGTACCATTTGGAAGTCTTCTTCATCCTGGCATTCTTGAGACCTAGAAATCTTCAAATGGGTTGAAGCTATTGTGGTGACCTAATGCAACCTACAGAGAATGCATGTGAAAATGTGTTTTATGTTACATAGCTTTTTAACTATGTACATTTGCCTATGGCGATGTTTCTCAAGTTTGTGACTTTAAAATATGTGGATTTCAACTCCCGGAATTCCCCAGCTAAGGAGGACTTTCAAAAAGGTTTCTCAGACCTGAGAAAGAGAAAAGCATTAGAAAGAAACTCAAGATAATCCTACCTTAATGTTGCTCGTATTTGATGGGGCAGAGAGAAACTGTGTTAGGCTTTCAGGGTTATGTCCTACAGCATTCCTGGGATTCCTGTCACATCTGTTTGTTGGCCTAGCCTACTTCAAAGTGCTGATAACGATTGCAAAGTGAGAGTCCACAGAATGCATAGAAAAGTCCATTTTCCATAAGAGAAAGAACTTTATTTTAAATGTGTGTGTGTCAAAGAAAAAGGCACTCTTTTTTAGGTGAGGGTGAAATATAGGGACACCTGTAGAAAGCTGAGGGTTTCTCAGAATCACTAAATGAACATTCTTGATATGATGCCTGTGACATTGTGGTGTATATAGAAAAGAAGCAGAGTTGTGTTGTGGCATCATGTCACATGTTTTGTCATTAGCCATGGGTCTTTGACACCCATCCTCCTACAACTCTTTATTCGTTTATTAAATTAATTTGTATGGTTGCTGAACTCACACACAGTGAGCTTGATACTCAGAGATTTCTGTTTTCTTGAACAGCAAAAATGACGCTAAGAGTTCTTGTTGTAGTAGAGGATTCATAAAATAATTCAAATGGTGAATCAATACTTATTTTTGGATTTCATAATTTGGATTCAAATTTAGGTTCAAAATGGAGGAGATGGGAAGGTGTATATAAATGCAACAAAAATCACCATCTTATTCACCCTAAATATGAATTCCCCATGTTGTTAAATTTGAAAGAATTATTTAACTGGGTGATATCACATGTTATAAAAGCTTATTCAGTGATCCATGGCTATAGAAAGTTTGTGAAACAGAAATCCTAAAATAGTGATGGCTAACCTTTTTGTAAAGGTGTGTCAAAATTGGGCATATGCCCAGACCCACAATGGAATGCATTTGACCCACCTGCTGATGCGTGCAAAACCACCACAACCCCATGCCTGGGTGCAAATCCCCCCATATGTGGGGAGTTTTTGTCCTTTCCAGGTTCCAGAGGCTTTCCTGAAGTCTGGGGAGGGTGAAAAACAGCCGCCCCCAGCCCCTGGAGGCCCTCTGGAAAGTGGAAATGGATCATTTCCAAATTTCTGGTTGGCCTATTGGGCCATTTCTCGTCCTCTCCAAGCTTCAGGAAAGCCTGTGGAGCCTAGGGAGGGTGAAAAACAGGCCCAATTGGCCAACCAGAAGTTCGTAAATGATCCATTTCCACCTTCTGGAGGGCCTCCAGAGGGGGTGGCATGTGGGGGAGGCTGTTTTTGCCCTCCCCAGGCTTCAGGAAAGCCTCCAGAGCCTCGGGAGGGCAAAAAACAAGTCCACCTGGCCAACCAGAAGTTTGGAAATGATCCGTTTCTACCTTCCGAAGGGCCTCCAGGGGCCCAGGGAAAGCCATTTTTGCCCTACCTAGGCTTTAGGAAAGTCTCCGGAGCCTGGGGAAGGCAAAAAACAGGTCCAACAGGCCAATCTGTTGGGCCTGTTTTTCACCCACCCCCCCAAGCTCCAGAGGCTTTCCTGAAGCCTGGGGAGGGCAAAAATGGCCTCCCCTGGCCCTCCAGATAGCTGAAAATCAGCTGGCCAGCATGTGGGTGTGCGCCAGAACTAAGTGCTAGCACACCAGCAAATATGGCTCCACTTGCCACCTGTGGCACGCAAGTTATAGGTTTGCCATCATGGTCCTAGAAGCTGAACCAGTCTTTATTATTCCATAGTGTTAAATTTAAGAGTTCAGAACAATAGCTTTAAATTACCAGAAAAGAAGTTGAGCTAAATGAAAATAAAAGGATCATTAACAGTATTTATTTCTTATGCTTTTATGCTGCTTCAATCAATTTCGTTCTAAGCAGCTCAGAGCGACAATCATAAAACAATAAAGGGTACAACAATCAAGCAAACATAATTATAATCCCCATAACATATAACAATAATTGCAACCATTATTTTCTCTTAGCCCTGGAAAGAAGGCAATGTTGAATTACTCCCAAAAAACTTTTTCAAGAAAATTGCAGGGATTACTCTACGGCCGTAGACAAAAGTCAAAACTGCCTGCCTTAAAGGCACAATCAACCAACCAACCAACAAACCATATTAAATCTTGGCATCCTAAATCAAAACTCTAGAATAATACATCTTGACAATTGATGGTAATTTTTTTCCTGGAATTTGCTGGCAAAAAAACATTTTTTTCTAAAGTTGGATCCACCAGCAGTTAAGTGTCCCCTTGTAAATTATCATGACAGCTAGTTCCTCTTCCTTTTTAGACATAAACACATTCCTTGTTGTTCATGACTGATATTTGTGGGAAATTGTTGGACGATCTACATGAGGTAAAAATGTATCATATCAATCTAATTTCACTTTTTAGAACTAGCATTCTAAAGCAGAGAAGCATTCCATATAATTTAGTCATAGAAGATGTGACAATATCCGAATATTCAAAAATGTATAGGTAGCCTTTGAAATGCTTGGAGGTGAGGAAGAAAAGTAGATGTTGACTTATAGTTCAAAAACAGAGTAGAGGAAGTGTATTTATCTATTTGTCATATTTAAAGGTTGCTGAACTTCATAAAGCTGCTGAGTGGCATATGTTATTACACATAATAGGAACCATAAAACAAAGAAAAGAATAATGTACTTACGGAAGAGAGAGCACTGAGAAAAACAAATAAAATCCTATAAGAGGATTGACACCACCCTAACTCAAGCCCTAAGGGAAAAGCCTTAATAGTGCTCCCCTATTAGGGCCAGTTTCCTCTGTTAACTTTTTCTTCATTGTTTCCATGGAAACTGAACAAAATAAGCTTTGCCTCTATAACTGTGGTAAAGGAAAAGAGAGTGACTTGTGAAAAAGAAGGGCAAATACCTAAATTAGGTCAGAGCTCTTCAGACTTCCAGAATTCAGCCTGGAATTCTCCAGTGAGTATATGAATGACCAATATAGATTTTAGCTATTTCCTAAATATCCACAGTGGGTTATTCCTAGGTAACCGGAGAGCATTTCTACACAAGCCTTTTGGGTTCCACCTAAATCAGCCATACTCTGTGGTCCACAACATTATTGCTCTTTGCAAGTAATCCATCAGCTTTTCCTCAGGTGTGAAAGCAGAGTCCAAAGACAGTGGTAACACTAGATCCCATTGGTGGAAAACATTTGCCCGGTCTTGTCTCCTGCTCTTCAGTCTGCCCAGTCTCTGTTGAATCACATCACTGTTTTACCAAGCTTCATCTAATTGTCCCCCATCAATAGGTCTTTTTTCTAAGACTGAAATATGAGATAGACTATAACAAATAAATATTACACAAAATGACGTAAATGTAGTAAAAACTGTTACACATAGAATATATAGAATATTACATATAGAATGAAAAAAAATGTATGAAATAATGTAAATGCACAAATATATGAAGTCATAGTTAAAAAAGATTTATTGGTATAGATAAAACGGACACAACAGATAGGTTAAAAAAATGTCATGTGTTGCAAAGATGTGAAGTTTGTACAAACAAAATAAAATTTATTAAAAAATAAAAAAAATAAAAAATAAATCTTTTTTCCTTGAATAATTTGACAGAGGGGTTAAGGATGTTGTAGGATGAGCATTAGGTGCATATTTGTGTGTAAGTGCTTCTCTTTTGGCCACACACACTGATTAACTCATCTTGCATTTTTTAGGATAGCGGAGATGGACACTAAAGGTTGTAGAAATGGCAATGTGGAAGTGCCCATAGTTTTTCACATCAAGAATGAAAAAAAACCCCAAGCAAATCTATATGTACAATTTCCAGATTAGATGGAGCCCATGAAGCAGTTTCTTCAGAAGATGAGGTTGGAAGTCATGGAAAGGGAGGAGCACTTTAAAGGCAGAGTTAGTTGGGCTGTTCTTAAATAAGACAAGTGCATTGACTTTTTTGAAACACCTGGAAGGGATATTCTCATAAAGCCTTCCCTAATGGAGTATCCATCTTGGAATTATGGGCACTGTTGCCCATATTTTGAGACTGCTGAATTGGGACGTTTTGTCTAAGGTTATTAGGTAAGTCCTTGGAAGATTTTCCTTCTGCTATCAACTACTATTTTTAAATATTCTACTAGAATATTTAACCCTGGCAGTTGTTAGAATGCAGTATTGCAGGCTAACTCTGCTCCCTGCCAGGAGTTCTATCCTGATGGGTTCAAGGCTGACTCAATCTTCCATCCTTCTGAGGTTGGTAAAATGAGGACCCAGATTGTTGGGGGCAATATGTTGACTCTGCGAACTGCTTAGAGAGGGCTCTAAAATCCTTTGGAGCGGTATATAAGTCTAAGTACTATTCATAGAAAAAAATATCAAAATGGGTAAATCAGTACTAGTTGTTGGATTACCAACCTATACAACTTAATCCGATAGGATAAACAGTAGAACTTAAAATGTTTCAACAAGATACAAGCATTCTCAGAAAGACTCTTGCTTTTATGTAATATTTAATAATATCCATTCTTTTTTTTTTCTTGACATGACTGTGGATGCTCCTTTGCAAGTCACTGTGCTCACACAGATTCTGGCACTGTGCTAAAGCTCTGTGTGGTTATGTCAGTTCACATAATCCACCCAGCAGCTGGGCTGTGAGGACTGCCAAGTGCTTTCCATGGTACTGGAGGCCTTGGTGTAAAGGCTGTCAGATTTGTGAAGCAGACTTCCAAGAGTCACATCTGAAATATATAAATTGACTTTATGGACAGAAGAAGTATTGGTGGGATATGAGAAAGGATATGAAATCCTACCTGAGAAGTCTGAGCTATGATGGCTGATTTACACATGCAATTTACAATGTAGTGCAACATCAAAGGATGCATTTTTATTTATTATTAAATTTCTTTGCTATCTATCTCACCTCACGATGCGTACTAAGTAATATGAAAAGCTCTGGTTCAGTGAACTTATGAAATAAGGACTTGTATACCACACTCTACCTTTTGTTAGATACTAAATATGTTAAAAGCCATCATCCCCTTGCTCTGCCTTGCCCTCTCCCCTCCCTCTTCTTTCATGCAGACTCTTTCATTTCCTATGCATTTCTCTATCTCTTCCTTATCAGCCAGTCATTCCAGACTTGTTAATGACTCCTAGTGACCAAGGAGATGGTGACCTAGAGACCGAATATCCTGAAGACAGAGGAAATTGGACAGGCAAGCTGGATTTCCTTTTGTCTTGTATTGGCTACTGCGTTGGATTGGGGAATGTTTGGAGATTTCCATATCGTGCCTATACAAATGGGGGAGGTGAGAACTTGACCGCCATTGTTCCTTGTCTTTGTGCGGAAGATTTCTATTTTTCTTATTGTTTTATAGTGAGATTTTCATATCTGTCTTGACAACTGGCAACAGTAAAAAATATCAGCATCTTTTTAAAAATAGGGCGCCAGAGGGGAGACATTTTGTGTAAGTATTGTTGCTCCAGTTGAAGTGGAGACTGAGCAGTCCATATTAAAACT
This sequence comes from Natrix helvetica, assembly GCF_964273705.1. NCBI lineage: Eukaryota > Metazoa > Chordata > Lepidosauria > Squamata > Natricidae > Natrix > Natrix helvetica. The sequence goes on from NC_138548.1 coordinate 284,820,781, forward strand.
TTAAAAAGAGTCTAAAACACAAATAACAACTACCTTTTTACGATCCTGTAATCCCTGAATTCAGGATAGTCAGGACAACTGGATGGAACTGAGTGTTTACTGGACGGCCGCCCTTCCCGATACCATGCAAAGTTCACAGCAGATATTTTTTTCTTTGTGCCTTAAGAGAGAAACATATTCCACTACCGCTAACACTCAACCTTCCAAGTGGGAGGCAAACTTCTTTACTTCTAGACCACTACATCACTCTAAAACACAAATAAACAAATAACATAAATAACAACTTGGAATCTTTCCATGCCATAACTGCAGTAATTAAACTCCTATAAAATAGAATTTAATAAATGTAGTATCAAATGTTCTCTGATGCTATATAAGGCACAAATAACAACATAATATCAAATATAGCATCACATTAGATTCTACATTTATTAAATTCCACTTTACAGGGGTAATGGCATGGAAAAAGTCCATGTCATTATTATATTATCCACAGCCACTATCACATCAACTAATACTATGAGATATACTGTTACAAATTCAATAGTCACAAAAGCCTCTTAGGGATAGGCGTGTGCTTACTTAAGCTTAATGTACAGGTATCAGATAAAGTTAACGTATGAGACTGTCTTTCTGTAAATTAGATAGGAGATATTGATCTGTTAGAAACTGGCCGGCATACACTGTATACCTGTTCCACTGAGCTTATCCACACTTCCACTTCTAAAACTAGCTCGAATTAGGAGTAAGGAGCAAAGTTTAGGGAAAAAAACCTGAAGCATGCAAGTGATATGGAAGAATACTTTCTTGTATTCCATAACAATCACAGCATCAAAATGGTGATTGAAGGCTTACAGTAAAAGTAAACAGACATTCCAAGTATGAACATCCCATTTCTAAATTTTATGTATTATTTCTGCTCATTGATGTCAGAGACTCTGGAGTCTATAGTGTGCATCACCTTAATAGTGTCTTTTCCTTTGGATCAATTTGTCACCTGCTGTTGGCTCAACCCCTCTCTTATATACAGTAATTTAACACATTTCTTCAAGAGTTACTTGTCACTAGAGATGCTGCAGAAATCTGTCACTGGTTTCTGTTCAAATACAATGGCACATAATTCATGGAGTCTGCAAATGTCTTATTTCAAAATATTTCTCAGTTGTAAATTTACGTAAAAAAGTTCCTATCTTTGGAGAAGTGACCTTCAAAAGCAAGACTAATGAATGTGATATGGACACAACTGGATGTAGATTGACCTGTATATTCATGCTTTCAAATGTTGTCAACAAACAGTCAATTGATTTGGTCTCTGCTGATTATTAATTGATAAGGCTGCACTCTCCAGCATGATATCTCTGGCATTACGTACCTGCATTCACCTATAATTTGCTAACGATTTTATGTCTCTTTCTTTTGTTCTTCTTTTTTAAATATGTGACAAGTGTTGTTTTCATCTGAACTGTGTAGCTAAAGCTCCTGCTCCTCATCAAAATATTTCTGGGACCATGTGAAATTCAGGAGATTTTTTTGGTAAATGAAAAAAACTTCTGAAGGCTTAGAAACCTGGAGACAATGAATTCTTGTCCCTTCTTAGGCAGGAAAGTTGGCTAGGTGACTTTGAATCAGCTGGACCCACCTCACGGGTTTTTTGTGAGGAAAATAGGAGGAGGAAAGAGTATTAGATATAGTCACTGCCTTACATTATTTATAAAAATAATAAATGTGGGATATAAATATGTAAGTATAAATTGTGTGTGTATGTGTGTACAACACAACCTTTCTTTTAAAACATTCTGGCCATCATAATATGTCACTTATTTACTGTGAAGCAGTTTCAGCATGATGCCAAGCTTATTTGCCAACTATCTTATGTATTCCCAAAAGCCATGCTGATGAATCAGTAGGTGGCTTCCTTGTTCTGAGTCAGCGTGTTATTCAGCTTGCGTGAATAAATTACACCAAAGGGCAACCCACTGCTGGAAATGTTTTCTACTGGGTAACAATATCAGCAAAAGGAAGGGGAAAAAATTCTGATCTTCCAAGATTCAGTCTTGGGAAATTTAATATATTCCTTCCAGGATGCAAATATGATTAAGAATTATTTTTTTATTCCAACACAAGTTAGTTTGTTTTCCATTGACTTTATTAAAGTTATGTTTTCATTGCATTTTCCTGCAGTTCAGACAAATAAACATTGAGAACTTGTCATGGACAGAAAATGTTATAAATTTGCCAATAGTGAAAAATAATAGTTACATTTCAAATATGGAAAACACAAACAATCCTTTGGCATTTTGCAATACATAAATATGTATAAAGAATAACTGTAATAGAATCATTGGCTAAAGGAGTATGGGGGGAGAGTTAAGAAGCATGCCAGTATGGAGCTGCTTCATACTAGAGGCGGAAATGGAGGAAACATTTCAAACTTGACTCATGAAGTCTTATTTTCTGATTCCTAAGGGAATACAGCCAGATTTATGTAATACAGGCAATCAACAATAAAGAGACTGCTTTGCCCTATTTGCAAAGTTGTTCTGGTTCCTTGTGCTTGATAATGACCAAAATCATGAAGCTGAGACTTAAGCAGGGTTGTTGATTGCATCAGTCCTGTGATCTTGTCAAATCATTATAACAGGGTAGTAGGAAAAAGTAATCTGAATGTTATAATAGATCTGTGTTTGATTTGCAGTAGATCAGCAAGTATTCTACCTTCAAATTGTTAAGGGATAGCATTGACAGAGAGTAACTTTCTCAAATTTGAAATTCATTGCTGGAATAAAGAGAGCTTTAAATAAATAGAAGTAGATTCCAATATGGAAGGACTGTGAACTCCACACAAACTTTTTCCCCTTTGGTGCCTTTGAGTCAGCATTGACTGCCTGTGACTGCTTTGACAAATCCTTGAAGTTTTCTTGTAAGATTTCAAAAGTGTTTTGCCTTTGTTTGTTTCCTAAGGCTGGCAGGGAATAATAGAATAACAGAGTTGGAAGGGACCTTGGAGGTCTTCTAGTCCAACCCCCTGCTTAGGCAGGAGACTCTACACCATTTCAGACAAATGGTTATCCAATATCTTCTTTAAAACTTCCAATGTTGGAGCATTCACAACTTCTGGATGAAAGTTGTTCCACTAATTGTTCTAGCTGTCAGGAAATCTCTCCTTGATCAGTTTCCACCCATTGCTTCTTGTCCTACCCTCAGGTGCTTTGGAGGGTAGGGAACATGACTCCCTCTTCTTTGTGGCAGCCCCTGAGATATTGGAACACTGCTATCATGTCTCCCCTAGTCCTTCTTTTCATTAAACTAGACATACCCACTTCCTGCAACCATTCTTCATATGTTTTAGTCTCCAGTCCCCTAATCATCTTTGTTGCTCTTCTCTGCACTCCTTCTAGAGTCTCAACATCTTTTTTACATCGTGGCAACCAAAACTGAATGGAGGATTCCATGTATGGCCTTACCAAGGCATTATAAAGTGGTATTAACACTTCACACGATCTTCATTCTATCCCTCTGTTTATGCAGCCTAGACTATGTTGGCTTTTTTGGTAGGAATGACTGATCCAAAATCACTCAGTAGCCTTCATGCCTAAGACAAGACTAGAACTCATGGTATCCTGGTTTCTAGCCTGTTAACTTAACCATTACACCAAACTGTCTGTCTGTCCCCTGCTCACTTCTAGTGCTCAAACATATATTTGTGATTTAATTTTATTAATTCTAACTATATGTATATTAGCATCAAGTTCTACTTGAAATGCCAATAAAAAAAGAATGATAAAATAAATAACTACTTCCACAAACTAAAGCCTGCCAACTCCTGTAGTAGTAAATTCAGTTTTATTTCACATTTGGCTTTTATCCTCTAAACATTTGGGTTGGAACACATTAGCCTTCAAGGCTCTCTAAGAATTGTATCCAGATGGGATCCTGACACATTAATAGATAGTAGTGACTGTGAGAATATATAAGTGTATATAGTCATCCCATGTTTTTCTTCAATTTTTTCCCATCTTTTTTCTGACCACGAAAGTTATGAAGAAAGGAAGAAATAGTACACATACACCATCTATTGACTCTCCTTCTGAAGCACATTGTGCCTCAGTTCCCATCTACCAAAGAATAAATTAAAACTTCCTTGCTTCTTTGACATCTACTATAGACCAGGTCATAGTATTCTTCAGTGGAAAACTAATACAGTGTTGTTTACTCTCTAATGTAGATTTCCTGAACTTCCTGGAGATTTACTGACTAGTACCAGATTTTTTAAATATCCAGGAAGTTCCACACAGGTTCTTCAAACCATTGCAGAAGAAGCTGAGCACTTCTATGATCACATGTTGTTGACTGTGCCCAGTAATTCAGCCATTTTATTTCTGAATTAACTGCAATGTACCTTGAATTGCACAAAAGCCAAATGTTCCTTTTTCAAGATTGAAGGCTGGCTGTTCTCTTATTGTAGAGACTTGCCTGGCCCTGCCATGTGGTCTCTAGAAGTCAGCCAACATCTTACTTCTGTACATAAAATATCATCCTCTATAGGTCTTTTAATTGCAACTTCTCACTGATGCCTCCCTTCCTGAAAATGCACAGAGCATGAAATAAATTTATCAATGGAGGCAGAGCTTCCATTGAATCTTGCTTGTTTAATTTTCTCCTATTTGACAACAGTAAGGAAGTTGTGATTCAGTCTTCTTCGCTTCTTGGTGTTTTGAAATTGGTAGCAGTGATGATCAATGTGCATAATTTTCAACCAATTCTGATGGATTGGGAAAAGAAAACTGGCAATGTTGACACAGATAGAAATATTCTTGGATGCTTAGACACAGAAATATTCTAATAATGTTAAGAAGTTGTCCTAGATCTTTTTACACATAGGAGATACGCTCTACCACTAAATTCGAATGCTACGGAGATAAGGCAGAGTTGTAAGAGTTGCACATTTTGTGCTGTGGATTTAAAATATTTCAAAAGTAACAAGCAGAGAGAGAGTGTGCTATCTCCTTCCTTCTCCTATTTCATAACTAGTATATGTAGGCAGGAGGAAGAAAAAAGTTCTGAGTCAAATTTTCAGTTTGGCATCTGGAAACTCTCACGATGAGATTAACCTCTATAAGGCAAGCTTCTAAAAGGAGAATGCAAAATTAGATTAAAATTTCCTTGATGCCGCATTTTATCCTCACAATAGATAATGGATGACATCTATTGTGAGGATAATAGTAGCAGGATATGAACGAAATACTAGCCCCACTCTTATATTCCAGAGTAAATAGTATAATATCCCTGATGCATGCGACAATTATTTTTAAATTTGGGGAACCACTCAGAGCTTCTTTTAGATTATCCACTGTATGTACTGAATCTTCCCATCTCTCACTTTTACTAGATGGTCCATATTCTAGTTTTATGAGGACCATACCAGTTATCTAAGGAAAGGGTATCATTTGACTCATGCTGTGATTATCACATTCAATTTTCCATTCCAATTGTGTCCCCTTTGTCACTTGTTTGTAATTTCTCTCCTGCAGGGGCATTCCTCGTTCCTTATTTCATTATGTTGGCTATATGTGGGATACCCATCTTCTTCATGGAGCTGTCATTAGGCCAGTTCTCAAGCCTGGGGCCTCTTGCTGTTTGGAAGATAAGCCCACTCTTCAAAGGTCTGTGTGCAATGCTAATCTAGTTTCGTCACCAAGCCTGTCTTCATTTCTTTTGCAGACTAAGTTCTTATGGTTGACAGTGGAACAGGTTAGTCCTCACACATTGTAGAGATGAAAGTAGAGCCTTCCTTACCACAATAGGTGAGAACAGTAATTGAATACTGGAAGAATACTTTCATTACTGTGAAAGTGAAAAAAATATTTGGGAAAATAATTTTGTTTCCCATATTTTTAGAAGCATGACTGTCCAGGTGGACTAACACGAGACAGATTGAATATAGATTTTTTTTTACAAAGCTGACACATTTCAAAATTAACTCACTGCAAATTATGTTAGAACAGTGTCCTAGAATTCAGTAAATTCCAAATGTGTTAAGAATGAATGAAACTATTCACATTCCAAGATGTTTTTCAGCTTTACTAGTTAAGAACTCTGGGAGTTATAATTCCAATACTTTTGTAGGACTTTAACTTGGATAACTTGGATATTCTGGAATATCCTGACTAATTTAGGATTTTGAAAAAAGAGCTAAATTTAATGCATGATCCAATGCAGTTAAAGCAATAGAAGACTATTGATGCCCTCACAAGGTGGCTAGAAAGAGCTAGCAGTCTCAACTGAGCTCATGGGCTGCATTTATAGCAATAGCATTTAGGTATCTATGGAGATTTTCCGTTATCCAGATCATGGTTGTCCCAAAGGTGCTTTTTCAAGAGGCAATTGGACTTTCTGGGGGCGTTTTTTGAAGACATTTTGCTTCTTATCCAAGAAGCTTGTTCAGTTCTGATTGGATGGTTGGGAATGGGAATATAAATCCTTCCATTCCCCCCCACCCCACCCAGTCAGAGCTGAAGAAGCTTCTTGGATGAGAAGTGAAATGCCTTCAAAGAAAAACCAGAAAGTTCAGTCGTCTCTGGAAACAGTACCTTTGGAACAATAGCATTTAGGTTTATATACTGCCCCATAGTGCTTTACAGCAGTCTCTGGTTAGTTTACAATGTCAGCATTATTTGCAAATTGCCCCCAACAATCTGGGTCCTCATTTTGTCAACCTCAGAAGGATGGAAAGCTGAGTCAGGAAACCTTGAAGCCCATCAGGATCGAACTCTAGGCTGTAGGCAGAGTTGCCTGCAATTATGCGCTTAATCACAGTGACACCAGGGCTTCATGTAGCTGCATCGTGAACATTGTAGTAAACGAACATTAACTTTGGGGGTTGTCTGTGTTTTGTTGCCATTATATCTCATTTCTGCTCTTCTTTAGGTATTGGTATGGCCACAATCCTGATTGTCTCCTTGGTGGCCATTTACTATAACATGATCATTGCCTATGTTCTCTTCTACCTCTTTGCCTCGTTGACCAACAACTTGCCTTGGCAGTACTGCGGCAACTGGTGGAACACAGACCTATGCCTGGACCACCATGTCATACACACAGGGAACAGTGCTGTCCCTTTCAACACTTCTAACACTGTCAGTCCGAGTGAGGAATATTGGAAGTAAGTAGCTTAGACAAGAAAAGTGTCAAGCCACATCTCAGGCTTGCCACAGTGGGGCCATTGAGAAAAAGGGCGGGAAGGAAGGTAACCTATGGTGATAAGTTTGCCCTCTTCAGTCTAAGAGATTTCAACATTCATAAGCATGGTGAGAGGTTAGTAATTATAGTGGTGCTTAAAAGTTTGTGAATTGGTTTGAATGTTTAATATTTCTGCATAAATATGATCTAAAATGTGATAAGTAGATTTGGATTTTTTTCTTCAATAAATACACAAGCATAATGTTTTTGACTCATTTATTTAATTGGGTTTTCTCTATCTAGTGTTAGGATTTATGTGACAAACAGGTCTCCTTTTAGGTCATATTTATGCAGAAATACTGAAAAATGAAAAGTATTCATAAACTTTTGAGCACCACCATATGAGAATTGTAGTTCAAAATAATTGAAGGGCATCACATTTCCTACCCAAATCTTCATATATGGTTCATGATGTGGATGTGATATTTGCTGTAAAACATATGAATCTATCCATATTATTACTAACTTTCATTTTCTAACTGCATAATATTTTAGTGAGAATTATGATAATGAGACTGTATAGAAATCCATATAAGGTTAAAACAGCCAAAGAGGAAGAACTGGAGCTTTAGTTCAGCTTCATGAATCTATGTGGAGGCATTGTTCATTTTATTCAAAATAAATTATCTTGTTAATACGGTAGGACTAGAAATTATTAAAGATCTTATTGACAAAGACACATTAAACAGAGTGTATGCTGAACTCCATACAAATTAATGTAACATGCGAAATAGCTTTTGTTTGTCATTGCAGCTATCAGACACATAAATGTATTTTATCATGCACACACATGACACATGGACTCATCACAAATTTATTAGTTGAAATAATATGTATTCAAGAAATGAGCACTGTATAAAGTATTTCTTAATTTGTGGTAATGCAATTTTTTTATACAAAGACATCTCTGTTCAAGGAAAAACCATCAAATCCCAAGTTAAACAAAAGCCTCAATTTAATTGGATGCATTTAATCAGATTAAATACATCTGGTTTAACAGCTGTTTAACTATTGCTTCTCTGCATGATGCACACATATGAATGGGGAAAATATATACACATATACAGTACTGCCATATAAAGCAATCTCCACACAATGTTATGTTTTTTGCTAGTTGGAAAGGCTTTTCAGGCTGATCTACTTTGTCACCTCATCATGAACAATTGTGGGTGGAAATTCCGCCCACTGAAGCTTTTCTCGTTTTTTTCCCAAGCCGATATGTCCTCCACATCCAAGGGAGCTCAGGCATTGGAGATCCTGGGAGAATTCGCTGGAATCTCTGCCTCTGCCTCCTGCTAGCTTGGCTGATCGTGTATCTTTGCATTTTAAAGGGGGTCAAATCTTCTGGCAAGGTAAAGTATAAATTAGCAGAAGGCTCCCATCTGTTTTTTTCCCCATCCTCAAATTATTAAATAATTATATTTGACTTTTGGTAGATGTCATAATTATGGTAGGAATTGGAAAATATGTTTTTCTATACTTTACGGCAGGGATGAGTATCTTTGATGTTATTTTTTTCCATGGGGTCAACTCCCCCTTCTGAAAATTCTTAGATCATCTATTGTGGCATATATATACACATACAAATCTGAGCTAAAATGAAATTTACATTTCTTCTATGCCAGATCCACTCCTGATTCTTTCAACTTTTCTTTATTTCAGCAATATAATTTAATAGTTGTGGAGGACTGAGAGAAAATGTAATGCTCCAGCATCACCTATAGGTTCTGAGCATTTTTGCGAAAGACTACAATAAACCTAAAAATGCTGTCATAATACTTTGCAAGTGGACAATACTAGATCAAATGGGTTTCAAAACACAGAAAGAAAGATTTTACTTGATTATTAAATAAGATATGTTGATAGTCAGAAGTGTTTGATAATAGATATGACGAGCAGATCCACAAGAGTTCTTCTAACATAGGATGACGCCTTCTGTTTCTGGATTTTTTTGTGTTAAGCAGGTTGTTGAAGGTCTTTATGGCTTCCTCCATTTCTCTCATTTCAATTTCATGGATCCTTAATTATTTTTCATGAAACCATGATAACCATTTTGCAGATGGCAGTAGTGCACATTTATTGAAGATTACAAGAGTTCTATGGTTGTTTAAAAAGAGACAGCATCTTTTTAGAGCACCTTGTTTTCTTGTAGGTTGTTTATTTCACGGCCACATTTCCTTACCTCATTTTGATCATGCTCCTGATTCGTGGGGTGACACTGAAGGGGGCCTGGTTAGGAATCAAGTTCTATCTCACACCCCAGTTTGAGCTCCTACTGTCTCCCAAGGTGAGATCCGTGTCAATATTATTCTATGAAAAGAATTTATATAGTCTATATCCCTTTTGACTATCTCATGTTTTGAGTGATCTTAAAAACTAAGCAGAGTTCTTGGGTGGGACTTACTGGAAACCCCAGACTTTTGGGTAAACTGGAAACTTTAAAAACAAATGCTTAAAGATGTAATCTCTCCTGGGTACTTATAAATTCTAGTAATAAATTTTTGTCTAGATTTATGATAATATAAATATAAATGATTCTAGACAAAAGCACGTTTAAACAAATATAGTTAAATGAGAATGATGGTATATTGATGGTATAAAGATTTTTGATTTAAAATGTACAATTCAATATGAATGAAGTATAAAGAATGATTGTAGTAATGCACGAAATTTATTTGTAACCAATCAACATGCTTTCTGGAAGATGTAATGAAGAATGTTTTTGTGTGTGTTTTTTGTTTAATTAAAACAATAAAAAAACAAATACTTAAAAAAAGGCAATGACATTTCTGCATTAACTACAAACTGATCAAGTCATTGCTAACATTTTAAAAAATTCTCTCTTTAAGAATTAGAAAGTTTATATATGATCCTGAAATATATTTGAGTGGGCCCATCCACATATATTGTAGTTTACTATTGCACAAAGGAGAAAGTTTTCATATTTCTCTACTATTTGTCAAGCAGCATTTTCTTTGACTTCCATATACACTTATTGCATGGGAAATATTTATTTATTTATTTATTTGTTTGTTTATTTATATTTTGTCAAGCATGTATTAGTCTATACATGTATTATGTATAAACATGATTTTGGATACATGAAATGGATATGAATGAAAGGGAACAGTAGGACAAGGACAGTAGGCACTTTGGTGTGCTTATGCATGCCCCTTACAGACCTCTTAGGAATGGGGTGAGGTTGACAGTAGATTGTCAAAGGTTAAATTTTTGGGGGTTTGAGGAAGAATATAAAATGTATTTAAAATCAATTTCAGGTAGTGATGGATGACAGTAACATTGTGGCAACATTTTTCTTTAGAATTCCATCATTATAAAAGCTATGACTGGAAAAAAAAATGTGCCAGGAAAAACTACTCTTTCTAATGAGCACCAGAGTTTCCCTACACAGAACATTCAAATGCATCCTTTTCAAACAATCTTTATATTGATTGTGTTGAAAAAGACAGCTTGAATGTGTGGGTAAAAGCTTTAGTAACCAAGACTGATTGCTTGCTGGTTTATTGAAATTATTTAATTTCTTGTTTTCCATTACAAATGTAGGTGTGGATTGAAGCAGCTTTGCAGATCTTCTACTCTCTTGGGGTAGGGTTTGGGGGACTTCTCACCTTTGCATCATATAATACCTTCCACCAGAATATTTACAGGTATATCTTTTCAATGTATACGTAATGAAGATGGAGCATATTGAGAGCAAATGATAGTTTTGTGTATTTTAAACAGAATCATGGATGGAATGTCAGGGAGAGATAAGGCAATTATGGATGTACTGTAAGATTATAAAAGAGCAGGGAAAGGAAGAGAAGGGAAGAGAAGGGAAGGGAAACAGGAAAGAAAAGGCTAATTGAGTCAGAAGACATAGCTCATTGTGTCTGGTTGTCTGGCAATGGTAGGGACTTTAACAATGGCTTTGTTGAGCATATGTAAGGTTGTTGCTGGTAAGCTTTTTGTTTATACAGTATATTGGCTTTTAACTTAAATTGGATTGTTTTTTGTTTTATTTTACTTTTGCAAGGTGCCTAGAGTTGCTTAGATGAGATTGACAACCATATAAATCAAATAAATTATTATTATTATGGTTTGTCACAGTCAGTCAGATGTTTCAATTGGATTTGGCATTTTTATCCATCTATGAGTCCTTCCCAAGAACCTGGGATAGGCAGACCAACATCTGATAAAGAACTGACAGCTTGACTTCCCATTATTGTAAACAGATCAACCTCCTCCTCCTCCTCTCCCTCTTTCTCCCTCTCTCTCTCTCTATATATATATACCAGTGACATGCGGTGAGGTTTATGGCTGGTGAGGCTGGTGTGCCTCCAGCACACGTGATCCCATTCCCTGCCTTCCTGAGCGTGCTCCGCCGGCTCGCGCTCCACAGTCCCCAACAGCAGCTGCTTTTCAGTGCTTTTCTGAGCGTCTGGCGTTTAGGACATCCAGCTATCTACCTAAATGCCAGACGCACAGAAAAGCACTGAAAAGCACTTCGCCTCCAAGCCACTTTGTCTTGATGACGTCACCGCAGCTGCTGGGCGCGGCCGGCCGGATGTAGCCAGAGCGACGCCGAGGCGGTCTGGGCGGACGAAAAAGCGAGCGAGCGAGCGATGGAGGATCAGGCAGCCTGATCCTTGGTCGCTTGCCCGCCGGACTGCCTCGGCGCCACTCTGGCTACCTCCGTCCGTCCGCGCCCGGGAGCTGCAGAGGTAGAAATGTTGTCGGCGCTCCCGGATGACAAAGCCACGAAAGCGACTGGGGAATGACGAGAACCTTCCTGCCTCTGCTGGACTTCGTGCACTCCTCGTGACTGCAATATACGTCCAGAAGTGGCTTTTGTGGCTAATGGGGTTTGGGCTTCCAGCCCAACAGCCCCTGCCACTTCCGGACATCTATTGCAGTCGCGAGGAGCGCACAAAGTATAGCAGAGGCAGGAAGGTTATTGGCGCTTCCGAGAACCCTCCTGCCTCCCCCGGTTGCCCAGCTGGCACCGCCCCGCACGCGCACCTCCTCCTCCTCCTCCTCCCTCCTCTTCCTCTTCACTCCCCAAAGGCTCTTCTTCTTACCGGAGCTTAGCGGGAGCCGTGTAAAAGGGATGGGAGGAAATATATATTATTATTATATATTATTATTTCATGATGAGAGGTGAGGCTCTGCCTCCCCTGACCGCACGTCCCTGATATATACCTTCTTAGTCTTGATTTGCAATGTCTTTTTTTTTTTTGCAATGTCCGCCAGGTAACAAAGAAAAAATTGTCATTATGTTCCTGTCTGTTATGATTGCTTTGTCCCCACTAATTTTCAAATTAGTGAGAATTATTATATCCATATCTTATATCGGAAGGATGGAAGGCAGAGTCAACCTTGAGCCTGGTGAGATTTGATCTACCAAACTGCTGGCAGCCAGTGATCATCAGAAGTAGCCTGCAGTACTGCACTCTATCCACTGTGCCACTGCGGCTCTGTATGTATGTATATACTGATGCCATTTTAATATGGGAGTGGATAAAAGGTGATCTTTAGACCTTGATTGGCTTGGAATTCCTAATACATCTCACCAGTAGTCATATTAGAGAGTGCGGATAACAGGTATAGTTTAACATCTGAAGAATTCTACACTTTACCTTTGCATTAATAGCAAATAAGCATAGCGGCCTGTTTATTATCAAGAGCCATGATGGTGCAGTGGTTAAAATGCATTACTGCAGGCTGATTCTGTTGACTGCCAGCAGTTTGGCAGTTTGAGTCTCCAACGGCTCAAGGTTGACTCAGCCTTCCATCTTTCCGAGGTTGGTAAAATGAGGACCCAGATTGTTGGGGACAATAGGCTGATTCTGTAAACTGTTTAGAGCACCGTGAAGCGGTATATTTAAGTTCTATTGCTGTCTTTTATCCCCTTATACATTCTGTAATGTCTCAGATCAAATTATTAAGGTCCTATTTTTTTTTTGTTGTTGTTCTGTAGAGATACATTTATAGTCACTGTGGGGAATGCTGTTACCAGCATTTTGGCTGGCTTTGCCATTTTTTCTGTTTTGGGATACATGTCCCAAGAACTTGATGTTCCTGTTCAGGAAGTTGCCAAAGCAGGTAAAAGCTAAAAAAATTCTTCTATTTTTTGTACAAGTATATATGTGTGTATGCAGGTTAGAATTCCAGAGAATTTGATGCAGTGATGGAGGGAAAAATATTCAACTAAGTGTCAAATTCTAGATAAAAGCAAGAAAAGACAAGCAGGTATATTTAAATAAGAAATGTAAAGAAATTCAGAACAAAAAAGTGAGTGGAAAGGACAGGAGATTTAAGAAAACTAAAGGAATCAAAAGAAACTTTTACACAACATTGGATACAATAAGAAGCAAGATCTAATGACAAAGTAGATATGAGGAAGAAAGGGTACAACCACAAGCAGGACTCCCAGATCATTGATATGTACGAAAAAATGAACACTGGGTTAAAGCCACATCTTTTGGAAAAGGGAAATTAAATTAATTTCTTTATTATATTTTATGCTACCTTTCATTCAGAAGATTTACATGATGTATATAGCACTTGCTCTTCCTATTTTTAACCACCAGAATGACTTGATGAAATAAGTTGGCTGAGAGAAAGGGACCAGCCCAGCATCTCCCAGTGAACTTCCATGGTTGAGCGTGAGTTAGAATTGGAGCTTCCCCATTCCTAGGTTACATCCACCCAACTGCTTCATTGTGCTATCCTTCCATCCTGGAACTGATAGACAATAGTGGCACCCTAAATCTTGCTGCCCTCACAATGTGCATCCTCCATTTGGCTAAAGTTTAATATTTTTGACACATAATTTTTAGAGAAGATGTCGATGCTTGGAAAGATTAAAGGCAATAGAATAAGCAGTTTAACAGAAGACAAAGAAGAACTGTACATAATGATAGCCTCTCCAACTAATCATATAATCCATAGACTGAGAAGAGATTAATTTACTTCTTTGTGCATCACTCTGTGATAAAATGTACCAGAGAACAAGCGATCAACAATAAAAGTTTTTAAATCTCATTAGCATTGTAATCCAGAACTTGGCTATCACTAACTGCATTTGTATTTTTGCCAAGAAAAATGCATCATTGTATCCAGCAGGCGTTAGCATTAGCTGATAAATCTAGAGCCAAATTAAGTGGAAGTTGTGAAATATATTTCCTGATTGATCACGTGTGAGCTATAATTTTTTATCCATATGAATTTCAGAAGAGACCCGGTCCCACACTATTCCTATTACCAAGAGAGCAACTGAAAACATTGAGCTACCAACTATGGAGCAGAGCTAGTTTGGTGTAGCGGTTAAGGCAATGGGCTAGAAACTAAGATTGATACTCCTACTTTAGGCCCAAAACCAGCTGGATGACTTTGGGCCATTCACTCTCTTTCAGCCCTAGGAAGCAGGCAATGGCAAACCACTTTGGAAAATGTTGCCAAGGAGAATGCTGGGCCTAGTTCATGTAGTCGCCAAGAGTGAACGATATCCCCAAGGAACAACAAGAACAAGGGGAACCCCCTCCCACTATGGACAGCAAATGCCTTTAAGTCAGGGCCAGCCAGCTTAGGAAGCTAATAAATAAATGAATAAAATCGCACATTGGCAGCCCACCACATCCAACAATCAAAATGCAGATTGTATGACAATGTGAGCAAGCTGATTCAGTGAGAGCTGCAACCTCGTTTTTTCAGTGACTCAATTTTTATGCTCATGAAATCCAGCCCTGATTATGTCTCCTTGATTGCATTCATAATTCTTCTCATTCTTGGCCCATTCTAGGTCCAGGGTTGGCTTTTGTAGTGTATCCACAAGCCATGACAATGCTTCCTCTTTCTCCTTTCTGGTCTTTCCTCTTTTTCTTCATGCTGTTGACTCTTGGCTTGGACAGTCAGGTAAGGGGAAAGCCTGCTGAGAGGGAAGGCTTTAACCATGGACCTTCAAATGACTAGAGCTTACAGGTGATGAAATTGTATGCGTTTGTGTTCAGTTTGCCTTTCTAGAAACCATTGTTACTGCAGTGACAGATGAGTTCCCTTATTACCTGCGGCCGAAGAAGGCTTTTTTCTCAGGCATCATTTGTGCTGCGATGTTTCTAATGGGGCTCATTCTCACAACAGAGGTAAGCAAAGTAGATTGGAAGAGATTGCAATAGCTGGGGCTTTAGGCAATAATCTAGGTCATAGTTACAAATAAAACCTGTACTGTATTATAATAAAGGGGCAAAAGAGCAAGGAATGAAGAGGATTGCACACAGCATCTAGTAAATTATGTGACACGAGTGCAAGAGAAAATAATCAAAGCAGAAGATGTGGCTTATCTGTCTACCCAACTAATAGGCTAATTTCTATTAACAGTTAATTGCAGCTAATTAATCCCTAACATTCAAAATCTGAAAAGTATTTTATCAGTTTCTTAGGACCAACTCTTTGGAATTTCAGCATATTCTGACATTTATTCCTTTTGAATGTTTAGGCAATGAAACCTAGCCTATAGCGATGCTATTTTGTCCCAAAGAGCTTTATTCAGAAACAAAGGTTATATTCCATTTAATATGTTTTTAAATGCAGCTCTAACAAAATGGAGTTGAGAAGCTATTACTTTCAAATAAATAAATAAATGAATAATTGTGGGGTTCCTGGTGCTCTCTAAGCTTGGTTGCTTTCTTGCACTGATGATGTTATCTAGTTGGGTAATGAAATGTCTGCAAGGATATAGCAAAGAGACAAGCATCCCACAGTTTCACCCTGAGCTATAAATATACTCTTCCATTGATAAGTAAGTAAGTAAGTAAGTAAGTAAGTAAGTAAGTAAGTAAGTAAGTAAGTAAGTAAACAAACAAACAAACAAACAAACAAATAAAGACTTTGGACCTTTTCTGGCTTTTTCTCTGCAGGGTGGAATGTACTGGTTGGTGCTACTGGATGACTACAGTGCTGGGTTTGGGCTCATGGTGGTGGTCATAACTACCTGTCTGGCAGTAACACGTGTTTATGGTAAGGTATTTTCGCAATTGTTATAAAGCCCCTTTTTTTAAAAAGTGAAATGAGAAGTGCAAAAATGTATGAGATGTAATTTGTGGAGCAGAGATTTGGGATTTATAAAAAAGGCAGCCAAAATCTAGGATCAGTGGCATATTCTTAAAAATCAGAATACAGAATAACAGGGTTGGTAGGGACCTTGGAGGTCTTCTAGTCCAGGACTCCCCAGGTCCTGGGCTGTGGACTGGCACCAAGCCACAGCATGCCAGCAACGGGCCACGCAAACAAGACTGCACAAACATATACCTGCTTACCTGGAAGTTATTCTCACTACACTCAGTGGGACTTCCTCTCAGGTTACAATCTGATGCATGCTTACCTAGGAGGAAGTCTCACTGAACAGTGAAAAATGTTTAAGCAAACATACATAGAGTCAACAGTTAATCTGTTAGTTTCAATCAGATAATACACATCTGACTGAACAGCGTCGTTGTTTCCCATTCCTTTTCTTTTCCGTAGGCATGAAAAGATTTTGCCGTGATATTCACATGATGCTGGGTTTCAAACCAGGGATATACTTTAGGGCCTGCTGGTTGTTCCTGTCTCCAGTAACAATGACGGTAACTAGAGTTGCTCTGAAGCATTATTTCCTGTAGCTCTTCTTATTGTCCCTATATCTGCCACCCAGGGATTTTTTAAACATATATCCTTGTTGCATTGTTCCTTCCCAGGAGATTTGAATCATAGATCCTTTTGAATTTAGGGGCAATGATTACATCGGTATGAGTACCCAAGGCTTTATTGCATGGCAGTGTGAGAAAACAATATAAAACAGACATCAAGGAATACCTGAGATTATTGGAAGAACATTAAGGAGGAAAAAAGAATGATCTTGCACCCCTTCTTCCAGTCAGGGAACTCCAAAGAGATAAAGACAACATATGCCTTTACAGCCAAGGAGCACCCTCCTGATTAGGTCTGCATGGATGTTCACTCTCATTAGGATTTTTGACCAGCTCGTATGAGCTCCAAACCATTAAAAGAAAAAAAATCACCCTTGTTTTCAGTGCCTTCATCTCACTTGATTTCGCTAAGGGCAAGGAGGATAGTTTTATCTTATCTTTTTCTAGGAAAGCTTTGCCTATTCTGCTAAGGAGGAGAACATCCCAAGGTTATAGAGTATTTGTTTGTACAAGGTGGTGATGAAACCTCATCTACTGAAGTTGAGGAAGTTCCCTTTACTCTACACAGGTGTCCCATACCAACGGCAGAAAAAACAAAGGATAACCCTTTAGTGACTAAATAAATGCTTCATTCTGTATCAATCCCCACCCAACCATTTATATGGGAATAGAAAATTCTATGTAGCTAAGGATAAAAGAGTATATCTGACTATCTCCTTGATGATGTTCCACAGTGCCATTACTTTAATCCTATGGAATTAATATTGCATCTGTTAAGCAGTATGATATATATCTAATTCACTTGTAATATCTAAGTTTGAAAGGAAATGAAAAACCCCATGGCAGATTGAATGGTTCTCTGATGTCTGGCGCTCTGTTTCAGGCCCTGCTTGTCTACAGCATTATGAAGTACCAGCCTTCAAAGTACAACGGGACCTACAGTTTTCCATTTTGGGCTGAGGCTCTGGGCATCCTAATGGGGATTTTCTCTTGCCTGATGATCCCCATGGGAATGCTGTTTGCTGTGCTCCGAGAAGAAGGGACACTCTGGCAAGTAAGTAACAAGAGGAAAAACACCCAACCCAACACACTAGAGTAATCCTGTTAGGCTAAAACAAGCGAAGCAGTTATGCAAAGAGAAAGGGAACATTTGGGAAGATTCTTAGATTTCTAACCACTGTTAAAACTGTCCTAGGACTTGTGCTAGAGTTGTAATGGATTTAGTTCCATAGCAGTCTAGCAATAGCACTTAAACTTATATACTACCTCCTAGCGCAGTGATGGCAAACCTATGGCACGCGTGCCACAGGTGGCACATGGAGCCATTTGTCAGGGCACGCGAGGCGCTGCCCTGTCAGCTGGCCAGCATGCATGTGCGCGCTGGCCAGCTGAGTTCACCTTTTTAAAAGCCATTTTTCGCCCTCCCCAGGCTCCAGAGGCTTTATAGGAGCCTGGGGAGGGCAAAAAGAGCCCCCCCCGGAGGCCTTCCGGACGCTTCAGGGACCATCCGGAGGCTTCCATGATGCCTTCGGAGCGCTTAAAACACTGTCACTTAAGTCACTTCCGGTTTGCTCGGAAGGTGGTTTTAAGCATTCCAAAGGCTTCAGGGAAGCCTCCGGACGGCCCCTGAAGCCTCCAGAGGGCCTCTGGGGGGGAGGCTCTTTTCGTCTTCCCCAGGCTCCTATAAAGCCTCTGGAGCCTGGGAAGGGTGAAAAAAGCAT
This sequence comes from Natrix helvetica, assembly GCF_964273705.1. Lineage (NCBI taxonomy): Eukaryota > Metazoa > Chordata > Lepidosauria > Squamata > Natricidae > Natrix > Natrix helvetica. Next base: position 284,839,427 of record NC_138548.1, read on the forward strand.
GTAAAATGAGGGGGTCGCACGTTGTGCGTGCATGCACACTGGGTGGGTCGCACATTGCATTATGGGTGCAGCACGCCCGCACATGACCCCCCTGCGCTCCTCCCCCTTGTGGCACGCGAGCCAAAAAAGGTTCGCCATCGCTGTCCTAGCGCTTTACAGCATTCTCTAAGTGGTTTTACAGAATTAGCATATTGCCCCCAACAATCTGGGTCCTCATTTGACTGACCTCAGAAGGATGGAAGGCTGAGTCAACCTTGAGCCAGTCAGGATGAAACTCCTGACTGTGGACAGAATGAGTCTGCAATACTGCATTCCAACCACTGCACCACTAGAGCTTCTCCATTTCTCCTACTAAGAAATTTTGTCCCCCATTTTCATCAATACAGGCTTTGCAAAGATAGTCCCCAAGGGAGAGGATGAGACCTGGGTTTGCAGATGGCCCACCTCTGCTCTGTTTTTCTTCATTTTATTGTCTCACTGCCCAACTAAAACTGCATATTTACTGCATTTTCTCATCTAGTCAGTTCTAATGCCCATGTGATGTGGTTTTGTGATCTTTCTGTTTGTTTTCTTCTGATAGCAGGAATGAAAAACCCCAAAGCATAATTTTGCATTGTTAAGACCCAAATCATATTTTATGGACCAAAGTGAGCAAGGTGTTGGTTGCATTACAGAGATGAAGCGTCAAGGGAAAACAATAATGACACATGTGGGGAACTTAGAGGGCATGGAAATGAAAATTAGCCCCCATCACATATTTCCTATATTTCCCTTCTACCTTTTAACCTCAGTTTTGGGCAGTGATGTATGATAACCTTTGGTAAAGCTCAGCAATGTCTTCTTTCCTGTCCTTTTTGCAATAAGGAGAGAAACTGGAATTTTCACTGTGATTGTTAAGTAAAGCTTTTGGATTGAAGCCAATTAATATTAACTGTGGTCTAATCAAATATGCACTTCTTGGTCTACAAATGGTCTATGTATGTCATAGTTAAAGTTAAACACGATTTAGAGAAGGTATATCGATAACTCTGGTTAACTGAAAACAAATCTGAAGCTTTTGAACTGACACCTGGGCAGGAAATGCCCAGTGCTCCTCTAGATTTATTCAAATTTGTTCAGTACAAGTCTGAACTTTAGCATTACATCTGGAGGGTCATTATGAACTCATACAGTTCATTCTATTCATACAGTTAATAGATAAAGAACGTGGCCACACCTCAGCTTTACTGCTTGCAATCATTTTGCCCACTTGAAGGTCAACCCATCATTCTTCCTCTCTGTCCTACTTGTCTGCAAACTCAGTCGACTTTCAACATGGTATTACCTGTATTGTTATGAGTCTGGAACTCTCAAACTGCACCTTCAGCCTATTATTACTCGGCCAACCGAACCCATAACTAAGCTGTTGAAAGAGAAGGCTGTTGAAAGAATGCTCGCTCTCCTTGCATAAAATGCATTGTTGGATGCATTGCCCCTGAAGCTTCCAGTGCTCTGTGAGTTAAAAAAAATGGACCTGTCTCCTTTCTTCACAAAAAAGGAAGCAATCGTTCCTTGTTTCCATCTCCAAAACACCCAAAAGACCATGTGTTTGGTAATACGACTTTGTGAGCGTTGGTCTGCTGGCTTAGATAATACTGCTTCCACCTCCTCTACCTAAGAAGCGCTTGCAAGGGAGAGCTGATCTCTGATTGTCAGCAGAGACAATGAGAATATCCTTAGTCTCTTTATTACACCAGATGAGCCTTGAACACAAGGTGTGTGCCAGGAGCAGGGCGGGCCCTCTCTCCAGAATGAAAACAAATGCTTTCAAGCTCTAGAGCAGTCTTTCTTAAACTTCGTAGTTTAAGATAGGTGGACTTCATTTCCCAGAATTCCCTAGCTGGCTGGAGAATTCTGGAAGTTGAAGTCCACATATTTTAAGGTTGCCAAGACTGCTCTAGATGGTTGGTAGGACATAAATTCCCACCCAACTCTTAAAAGAAGGAGAAAAACAAGACCAATTTTCTGAAAGCGATAATGAATTCCTTTTTTTTAGATATTTACAACAGAGTGCAGGTTTGCAATTGACATGTTTTATTCAATAGAGGCAAGAAAATAATAAAAAAAACCAATACATTATGCCAGAAATGATGGTTTTTCTTACTATTTAGGCAAATACAAAACATTTTCCCCTAGCCTTTCATTTAATATATGTGAATGCTAACCAGCCAAAGCTAAAAAAAATTATTCCTGCCTGCAAAGCTAGAAAGTTCATCTCTTAACCTGTTGCTGGCTATTATATATTTTAAACAAGGGGGCTTTTCTCTTGCTTTTCATATTTCCTAAAATTATGTTTGTTATTACTAAGATATTACTATTGTTATTATCCTTCTATGCAAGTGCTCAGTTCACATAAGGCAAACTGACCTTGAAAACTTTGCTTCCAGCCCAAATACATTTTGCCATAGGAATTTTAGGCAGAGGGACAGTAATTGAGTGCACAATTTTATAAATGCAAATGTTCAATTACCAATCCCTGGTAATTCCCATTTCAAAAATGAAGGACATAAGGGAAGATGATGAGGAAAAACCTTTCTCTGCTTGAGGATCTGTTATACTGCTGTTATTCCAAGAAGTCACTTACAACACAATACAATACAATAGCAGAGTTGGAAGGGACCTTGGAGGTCTTCTAGTTCAACCCCCTGCCTAGGCAGGAAACCCTATACCGTTTCAGACAAATGGCTATCCAACATCTTCTTAAAGATTTCCAGTGTTGGGGCATTCACAACTTCTGGAGGCAAGCTGTTCCACCGATTAATTGTTCTAACTGTCAGGAAATTTCTCCTCAGTTCTAAGTTGCTTCTCTCCTTGATTAGTTTCCACCCATTGCTTCTTGTTCTACCCTCAGGTGCCCTGGAGAATAGTTTGACTCCCTCTTCTTTGTGGCAACCCCTGAGATATTGGAACACTGCTATCATGTCTCCCATAGTCCTACTAAACATACCCAGTTCCTGCAACAGTTCTTCATATGTTTTAGTCTCCAGTCCCCTAATCATCTTTGTTGCTCTTCTCTGCACTCTTTCTAGAGTCTCCACATCTTTTTTACATCATGGCGACCAGAACTGAATGCAGTATTCCAGGTGTGGCCTTACCAAGGCATTATAAAGTGGTATTAACACTTCACGTGATCTTGATTCTATCCCCCTGTTAATGCAGCCTAGAACTGTGTTGGCTTTTTTGGCAGCTGCTGCACACTGTTGGCTCATATTTAAATGGTTGTCCACTAGGACTCCAAGATCCCTTTCACAGTTACTACTACTGAGCAAGGTAGCATCTATACTGTATCTGTGCATTCCGTTTTTGTTGCCTAAATGTAGAACCTTACTCTTAAATGGATATAGATATCAAGGTAGCTTCCTATGTGCCTTTGGCTTTTCTGAATGTATATAAGTTTTTAACAAACAGAAGTTGCTTCCTTTCATAAATAAAAGGCACTGCATACATTTACAGGGACACTTAATCCTTAAAAAGAACTCTTCAGAGTTACTTGGGTCAAGATGACCGATAACAGGTCTTTTGACAGAAACTAAATTTTTTTAAAAAATCGATCTCCAAATTCACAATAGGATAGTCACTGAGTCACCCATCTCAATGACTATCCTATTTTCCATGGAGACCTTTTGCTTCTGATTTTATGATATGTAAGCGCAGAACCTGTCCCTGAGGTTAATCATCAATTTGTTTTTTTATTTTCTGTCACATTCCCAAAGTTTTATAGCTCCGGGGATACATTTCCCTTATACAATTCTTTGTACATTTTGCCCCAGATAGAAAAGTTCTCTCTTTACATCCATTTTATGTTATTATATTAATAAGATCATTTTTCAGACTATTATGCTGAGGCAGAAGCTGACCTCTACTGGTATATATGTAGACTGCAAAGTGATTGTCTCCAGAAAGAGAACGGAGTTCAGCACTTTTGCATTATGTTCTGAAGTCATATGGTACCGCTAGTCATCTCCCTTATGTATGTGAGAGTTTTGAGTATTACAGGGGTTCAACAAACAAATTATCTTTCTGCAACCTGGTTCAAGTTGAATTGATCTCCAGAGTCCACTTTTCACCCAGCCAGCAATTTACTAGACTAGAGCTGAACTATTAGGTATCTGAACCATTAGAAGGACACCATGGCTCCTTATACCTTCCTCTTCACTTCACTTGGGTTTGCAAACTACTCCCAATAATAGTCAAATATACCTTGCTTCCTCTCCATGTTGATTGCATATGTGCAATGAACAAGCTACTCTCATGGACCATAAAATAAGAAAAAAGTTATGGAATATAGCAACAACAGAGGGTGTAATGGCTCAGTGGTTAAAAACTCTGAGCTTGTCAGCTGGAACACTGACAGCTCAGGTTTGAGACCTGACTGCCGTGCATCTGGGTGAGCTCCTGTTACTTCCTCCAGCTCATAACCATCAAGCGGTCCGAAAGCATGCAAATGCAAATACCGTATTTATCGGCATATAACACACACTTCCCCCCCCCGAAAAATAGGGGGCAAATTATGTATGCGTGTTATACGCCGATATACGCCAGGCGATATACGCCAGGCACACAGAAAAGGATCGCGGAGCGCTTCGCCCCAAAAGCAGCTGCTTTTCTGTGCGCCTGGCATTTAAAACATCCGGCTATCTATCTAAACGCCAGGCGCACAGAAAAGGATCGCGGAGCGCTTCGCCCCAACAGCAGCCGTTTAGATAGATAGCCGGATATTTTAAACACCAGGCGCACAGAAAAGCAGCTGCTGTTGGGGCGAAGCGCTCCACGATCCTTTTCTGTGCGCCTGATGTTTAGATAGATAGCCAGATGTTTTAAATGCCAGGCGCACAGAAAAGCAGCTGCTGTTGGGGCGAAGCGCTCCGCGATCCTTTTCTGTGCGCCTGGCGTTTAGATAGATAGCCGGATGTTTTAAACGCCAGGCGCACAGAAAAGGATTGCGGAGCGCTTCGCCCCAAAAGCAGCTGCTTTTCTGTGCGCCTGGCGTTTAAAACATCCGGCTATCTATCTAAACGCCAGGCGCACAGAAAAGGATCGCGGAGCGCTACTCAGCGGGGTGTGGGCGAGAGGAGGAGAGAATGGATGAGCCGTCTCTCCTCTCCCCGACACCCGACTAAAACGCTTTCTTTCGCCCGCGGAAGAGCTCGGGCAGGCGAAAGGAAGCGCTTTAGACAGCGGGGGTGTGGGTGAGAGGAGGAGAGAATGGATGAGCCGTCTCTCCTCTCCCCGGACTCCCGACTAAAAGTTAATTAAAAAAGGAAGGAGGGAAGGATGGAACTGGAAGGGAGGCAGGGAAGGAGGGAGGGAGAAAGGAAGGATAAGAGGATAGGGAAAGAGGAAAGAAGGCAGGCAGGCAGAAGGGAGGGAGGTGCAAGGAAGGAAGGAAGCATAGATAAGCAGGAGGGAAAGAAGGCAGGCAGGCAGGAGGAAAGAGGAAGGAGGGAACTGGAAGGGAGGCAGGAAGGAAGGGAAGGAGGAAGGGAGGGTGGAAGATAGTAGCAGTGAAAGCAGCAGTGTTCATAGTTGCTTTTACTGTCCTTTTACATTATTTACCTTATAAGTGGTAATAATATTAATTAAAAAAAGTTCTGAGCTACCCTTATTTTGCTTCAAAGTTCTTTATTTGAAATTTAAATTTTTTTCCTGAAATTTCCCTCTTAAAATGAAGGTGCGTGTTATACGCCTGTGCGTGTTATACGCCGATAAATACGGTAGATGAATAGGTACCACTTCGGTGGGAAGGTGCTTTGACGTATAGTCATGCCAAATGACCATAGAGATATATTTGGACAATACTGGTTCCCTTGGCTCTGAAACAGTGACGAGCACCCACCCCTAAAGTCAGACACAACTTTTACCTTTATAGCAATAATGGGCATCAGATGACCAAAGTAACCAGGTGCTGCTGCTTGGTCCCTTTGCTACTGTTCTCTATTGCCAGATTCTGAATGATCATATGAGGGACAGACATGATCCTAGGGTTGAATCCTAAATACATCACCAATATCAGAGTTGATTAATTTTTGTTGCACAAAATAGTATCATTGATTAGTTTTCTTTTACTGATTAGTTGATTATTATTAGTTAATACATATCCTTGATTAGTTTTTCTTTATTCTTGGAAATTTACCATATTTTTCGGAGTATAAGACACACCTTTTTCCCTCAAAAAAGAGGCTGAAAATCTGGGTGCATCTTATACACTGAATACAGTATTTTTGCCTCCTGAAACCCCGCCCCCTTCACCAAAACAGCCGTGCATAGCGTTTACGAGCCTTGCAGATTGCTCCTGGGGGCTGGGGAGGGGAGAAATGAGCGAAAAACGGGCCATTTTTCACTCATTTCTGCCCTCCCCAGCCCCCAGGATCACTCTGCAAGGCTCCTAAAGGCTATGCATACCCTTTTGTGAAAAAAAAAACCCAGCCCGTTTTCGTGAAAAACCGGCCATTTTTGGAAGGTCTACAGAGTGCAAAAACATTTTTTTAATTTGCCTCTTCAAAATCTTGGTGCGTCTTACACTCTGGTGGGTCTTATGCTCTGAAAAATACAGTATGTTTTTCATGTTTTTCATATTATTACATGCAAAATAAATTTAAAATCGCAACTAGTAATAAACATTGTAGTTATTGCGGTCTAGAAGTCACATTTAGAACTCATCTTCCATGCTTTTACTATGACACTCAGATTAGGAAGGGTGAAAGTTTATGTGAACCTTTGCATAATATAAACATTAGGTAGATTATTAATTGGCACATAGCAATTATGTGGCATATACGTGAAATATATACATATTATTATGGCCTTGGTTACTGTATTTACTAAGTAAGACAGAGTGTGAAAGGGCAGGTGGAAGAAAGAGCAAGGAAACAAGGAAGAATGTTGGCACCAGCCGAAGTTATTGGTACCTCACCTGTGCAGGTGTTAGGACCACATTAGCCAAGTAATTAGATCTCAAAAGACATCCTACAACAAAACTAGAATGTTTGTATCTGAGGGCTTACAAGTCTTGAGATGGCCTACTGAAATCCCAAAGTGGAACAGAACTTGAGTGCCATAATTCCTTATAGTTCCAGGAGAAAAGAAATGCAGAAATTTCCAATTTTTTGAACTACTATATTGAAATAATTTCTTATGTTAACAGGGGGACAAATATTGTAGATTACTACAAATGGTATGATTAACTGGGCACTAGTTTAGATTAACTGGAATCCCATCAAAACCCACAAATAAATGGCAGATTTTGTTAATACCCATGAACTGCAAAATAATTAATTCCTAGCTACTGTAATTTCATTGGGGTGTGCTTATAATGACAGTGATTCATGTGTTCATTTACCTGCAGAGAATCCAACAAGCTAGCAGACCAACTATGGATTGGGGTCCTTCTCTGGAGGAGAACAGAACTGGCATGTATGTGGCCACCCTGGCAGGTAGCCAGTCTCCTAAACCTTTGATGGTCCATATGAGAAAATATGGAGGGATAACTAGCTATGAAAATATAGCTTTTCAAATTGATAAAGAGATGGAAGAGGATGAAGAAGAATCTATCATATGAAGAAACAGTCTACCTATTCACATCAGGTGGTGGAAGAAAAAGAGATTGTGGGGAATACTCTGCCCAATTTTGCACTTTGGCACATCAGTCCAATCAGCAGTCTGTTTCCAGATGCAGCCAAAGATTGCCTATTCAGAACCTTATACCGGTGCATTTGGCTGTAAATCCCAATGATGTTGAGGTTTCTGTTCAATGTGACAAGATGTACAATGAGCTTGTCTTAGTGCTTTGATGCCTGATGCAGGTCACTCATCCATGTTGTCCTTGCTGCTGTCACCACGAATGGGTTTCTCAAATTCAAAATAAGTATACTGTATGCTAGTTCCTATTGTATTGATCCAATCTATTTTCATGTAGTTATATGCTTGTACTTCTTTATCCACAAACTTCCTCGTTCCATAGAAACATAGAAGTTTCTTTATCCAGTGGACCACTTCTCAAAAACCTTCCATTGTTCTATCTTCTGTGGCGTAATAAATGGTAATTTTGCATAGTACCTGGGGAGTTTGAAAATAGCTTATGGGATGTATTCCTTATAGAAAGTCAGAGACCTTGGACATGTGTATGAATTGCAGGAAAATATTCAATATCACAGTAAGTATAAAATTCCAAATCAATTAGTCTAATTTTTAAGTCTAGAATAAATTAAAAAAAAACCAGAGGAATTGTTTTGGGACAACCATAAAATCCAATGTATAATGTATTCAGTCTTGATTTGACGTAGATTTCTAGAAGTTAGAAAAAACTAACAAGGTTTCTTTTTCCCCAAGGATTAACACAATCTCGGGAAGCAAATTCATGCTAGTAAAAGAAATATCTGCACTAGAAAGGTTAAACTGACTGAAAAATGTCTTTCACATGAAGATATATTACAAAATAATAATAATAACAACTACAACCAACATTTTAAACAATTGTTTGTATAGTGACTGGACACTTTGGCGTCTGTTTATAAAGGGGTAATTTATATCTGCAGAGTCTCATAAATTATCTCTGAAAACTGTAGGAATAAGACTTCAAATTAAGTACTATGCACATTCATATGACGTTTTAATACCAAGAGGCAATACATTCACTATGTATGAAAACCACAGTCTATGTGAATGTAGGAAGCTATTTTATATGGAGTCTCAGGTGATATAACTCCATGTGACTTAATAGTATTCTATAAAGCAGTTTCATACAAGGGAAATTGCTGATAGAGCACTTTTTTTCGGCAAATTCAAAGTCCCATGCTCTCTGAAACCTGCTGCCAGTTATTCAGGATTTCAGAGCGCATGGGACTTTGAAAATGCAAAAATAATTATGTGCCCCATCAGTGATTTTTCCTGTATGAGGTTGCCTTATACTTATAGAATACCTTTACATCTGGGTCACTGTTACCTGTATGAAGCTAAAGTGGCTGCAGCAATTCAAATGGGGGACTTTCCACACCTGGAATTGTCAGAATTCTTGCCTATAAAGCATTATCCATATTCTTTTCTTTCTAAAGAATGATAGTATCATAAGTGGAGATGGTTTAAGTTGGTCATATGCAAAACGGGTATAATATGGAAATGTTATGATGGGCTGGCTGACAGCTTAGATGGATGAACGAATGGACTGACTAATAAAGGAATGGTTGCATGGTACAATATGCTCTTTAATTCATTATGGAAACATGTTGGTTTCAAAATTTATTATAAGATGCTGACATTGTCTTGTGCTGAAATCAGCCTTTAATGGGATGTAAAGTTTATGCCATTATCTGGAATATAATCATGCATTGCACATATAGTAGAAGAGAAGATCAAACTTACTCTTTAGCATTGTTCATGAGGACAGCCAACATTAAAGACATCTAACTTGAAACATTGATATTGCCAGCAGTGCTAGTTCTGATGCTTCCCTGAGAAGAATTTTACAGTAAAACCAGGAAATATCTCTGATGAAATTTTAATTTTAAATACAGGTAGTCCATTAAAAGTTACAATGAGACTGAAACAAGTGAGTTATGGCTGTTTCTGTTGTAGCCCAGCAGTGGCCGGCTGAGCTGTTGGTGGACTCTGACAGCTCAGACCATTGTGGGACTGCTCTGGAGGATGAGGAAGACTCTGGGGGTGTTTGGAGTCAGAGCAGGAACTAGAGAGGCCTGTTGGCCACCAGGTGGCATCTGAGTCAGGGAGCAGTGAAGAGGAAAAGAGGGAGGTTGTCCCTGATGTGCGTGTGCGTAGAGCTGAGAGGAGAAAGGAACAGCTGTGGAGAAGACATCATAGAAGGAAGTAGGGACAGCTGGCTAAGGTTGTGGCCCCTCCCAAAGAGTTTATAGGTGGAGTGACAGGAGGGGAATCTTTGCAGGAAACAACAGTCCATTTTACTAGCTGTTGAGAAAGCATTCCGTAAGTCTAATCTTGGTTTCTTGAAGATAAGAGTTCTAGGC